>NW_006408764.1:2477650-2489244 GCF_000296735.1 Chrysochloris asiatica
AAAGCTAAAGAGGATAGAGAGAAACACTGTTAACTGATGATATATGGAGGAGATAATAATCAATGTAATGAAACAAGCTATATGAATGGTTGAATATGAAGCTGATGATGCACCCTGTAAACTTTCACTCAATCTAAAATAAAAACATTTAATTGTAAAAAAAAAATATATATATATATATCTGCATGTAAATCAAAGCATAACACTTATAAGTTCAAACCTTTCTAATGGCTTCCCATTATACTTATTATGGGAGCTCTTTACCACGGTCCATGAGACCCTGAGATCTACCCCAGCCTCTCATCTCTGTCTTCCTCACCTCAGACATGCTGGGTCTCCTGTTCGGTCAAGTGGTCCTCTGAGTCTATTTTTGTACCAGAACCTTTGCACTCACTATTCCCTCTGCCTCAAACACTCTTGTGCAGCTTCTTGTGTAGGTCTCAGCTCAGGTATCACCTCCTCAGCAGGATCTCCCTGACGCAATCTAAAATATACCCACCCACCCCCCTGCCAGGTACGCTGTGTAAAATAACCCGGCTTATTTTTTCACAATGCTTATTCTATCCCAAACTATCTACTAATTTGTTCACTTTGGTGTCTCCTGTCTCCCCAACTGGCCTGTGAGCTCCTGTTAACAGGGTGGTCTCAGGATTGAGCATGCAGGTACAGGGCAGGGTTCATCCCAGAAAGGTTTGTTTGAGGAATTAATCCTGAAACCCTATTAATATGGGGTACAGGGCCCATGAGGCTGAAGCTATAGAGCTGTACCTAGATGAGGAGGGTCTTTTTGTATGGTCACAGCAGAGGCTGGAGGCCAGGGCAACTCGCTTACCAGAGGCTCCAAATGCACCATGATGGCACAGTCACCAGAGGAAGGTTTAGTCTGTCTCTAGGGCAGAGGTCTGTTGGACCCTTCTGGTGTGGCTCTAATCTTGCTTTCTGTCTTAAGATCACAAAGCAGCACTGCTACTGTGGACAACTTGTCAACAAGGAAGGTTGGACTTGGTTGTCTTGCCCCAGCAGCCTAGGAGCAGCAGTCTTCAAGTGGCAGGGCTACTGCTCGTTGGTGAGCATCCCTTGTGTCAAGCATGTTCACTGGCATTCTCTCATTTGTTTCCTAACAGTAGAGAAAATCAAGGTCTGAGATGGTTTAATGACATATGCTTGGGGTTATAGGACTAGGAAGTGGCACTGCCAGCAAGACCAGCCTTGATAGCCCTTGCCCACTCCCTATTCCACAGCATGGAGCCTCGTGTCCTCTGCAGAGGTCTGGGGCTTGGGATCCCTGCATTCTTGTACTTTCTAAAGGTCACTTAGCTTCATGTAGTCTAAGTCACAAGTCTAGAAGTAGCCCCTGAAAAATACTAGAAGAATCCCCTAAAGACCAAGGGTAGTTCTAGAAGCCCAAAGGACAGAGGAGTGAAAGCATTGAGATATGAAGTCATCTCCTCATCTGGAAACTGTTAATTCACCCTGATGCTTTTTAAGACCAAGGCTGCATGGACTACATTTAGGCAGAGAGACATAGAAGCAATGATTTCTGTCCCTAAGGCCCAGTCAAAAGACTCCTTTAAAGGAATAAGCCACTGAGCCTAAGGTCTCAGGACCGTATTTTGGGGGGATACTAAGGCAGTTCAGGAGTCCTGGTGTGGCACTGTAGGTTAATGTGCCAGACTGCAAGGTTGGCAGTTCAAGCTCACCATCCGCTCCTTGGAAACCCTATACAGGATTGCTATGGGTAGGAATTGACTCGACAGCACTTAACAACAACAACAAGGTCAATTGGCTTAACACAATCCACAAAGATAATGTTCTACATCCTATTTTGGTTAGCAGTGACTACAGTCTTAAAAACTGGTGAGCAGCCACCTATCTGGAAAAAAGAAAATTGAAGAAAATCAAAGGTGCGTGGAAACGATTAGTCCAAAGGACTAACAGACCATGTGAACATCAGCTTCCATGACCCTGAGACCAGAAGAACTAGGTGTCCAGTTACTGCTTCCAACTACTCTAAAAGGGATCACATGGTCCTTGCTAGAGTGGGGAAAAAATGTTGAACAAAACTGAAAATCATTAAAAAAGACCCGCCTTACTACTTGAATAGACTGGTGGGACTCCTAGTCTTAGTCACCCTTCAAGCCTAGAACTGCACTTACCCCTATGGCCTAATATTATATCAAGTTAATAGACAGATTTATAAGATTAACAATAATGTTAGGGAGGAAGGTTTACATTCTTTAGAATAATCAACTATTTGAGACTGAAAGGGCAGCATTTACTCAAGGACAAAGTTCAGAAGGATTAGCAAGGAAGGAGGAATGGAAACAGGAAATACAAGGAGGAAGTGGGGACTGGAAACAAACATGTGTCTGAATTGTTGAATGGAAAACCAATTTCCTCTGTAAACCTTCAACCAATTCACAATAAAAAGTACAACAAAAAGGAAAAAAAACCACCCACATTTTAGAATGGTCATTCTTGGTTGGGGAGGGGTTCATTTCTATCAAAATATGAGTTCTCAAGAACAAGCAAGGACAAGCCATTTCTGTGAGGGACCTTGGGAAGGAACATCCCTCTTCTAAGGGGAAGCCCAGCCTCTGGTTGTGGGGAGGCTACAGACTCAGTTCTTACAGTAGGTGCCAGGCCCACACCAAAGGCTGCATCACCTAAGGTGGAATTTACTGAGAGGAAGTATCTAGTGGCAAGACTTATCCTTGGACTTCAGAGTGACCCTTCCTTGGGTTCTAGACAGGCCTAAACAAGGCCATGTGCTAAAACTCCTGCACTCACCACCAGAACCTTTCCTTTCTCAGCCCTACCACAACACAGGCTGTGTCACAGACGTCTCACCTAAAATAGAACCTCTCCAACAAAACGGCTGAAATACCTCTCAATGACTCAGCGTCCAGATGGGTGCAGCTATTTCTATCCAGCCTCTTCCAGACGATGATGAGGAGCCTTGACCACACCCCTTTTCTTCCACCTGCTTCCCAGACTCAGGTCCAGGCCAATAGGCCCGCATGCATGGCTTCCTAAATAGGACACTAGCTTAGGAGCTCTCTGTACCAGTAAGCTTTCACTCTCTGGATCACCAGGTACATTCTCAGCCTCTTCCTCCCTACTTCAAGATCCTCCACTTGTGCTGGGGTTGAGGACTACCCACCAGGCAAGGAGAGACACAGCTGTGCATGCACAGCCACTTGCCTACCTTGGCTGGGTGTCCATGGCCAGGCCTGAGTAAGACTCCCCTGTTCCTAGAAGCACCAGTGACTAAAGCTTTTTTTAGCTATATACAGTGATACCTCTTTGTCAGGGTGCTGAGCCCAGGAGGCCCCTTGTGGCTCCTTGGCACCCTTCCAGCCAGTTGCCTACCAAAATTACGGGGATGGCTTTCTACCAATGAAATAGAAAACTTCTTTTAGGATCCTGCTGACCAATAGTATGACCTGGAGACATGCAGGCCACTAACCACAGATCTTATGACCCCAGGAGTGATAGGTGGGCTCTCCACAGGCAGACGGCTTTGCCAGACACTAGCCTTTGTCAAGCTGATAGTTCTTGCCAGTGAGGAAGCCCATCCTACCATCTCAGAGGGCTGATGGGGCCTCCATAGACTCCCATGTACTCCAGTCTTGTCAAGGCTGGGCAGCAATAAAGATGGGAAGGCTCAGAGTGGTGTACAGGGCCAAGAGGAAGACTGAGCATGGGAGCAGTAGAAACTTCCAGCAGGTAATCATTGCTCACTGTCAGGAGATGGCAGGAGATTCAGAAAGGTAGGGCCTTGTGGCCTCTATAGCGCTGAAGGGATTTTCTCCTCTAGAAGAGCCTTTCCCAGCTGCTCTTTAAATGAACTGTTTAATGCATACAAGGGTAGCTAAGCCAGCACTGCCCACCAAGGATCTAGAGGTCTGGGAACCAGGATAAGGGCTCTGCTAACCAAAAGAGAATGCGCAGCTGTGGCTGCCTGCAGTGACCACTCCGCTCCCTTCACATGTGGTTCACAGAGCCTCTAGCTGGATTGTCAGACCTCTGGATCCTTGGTTGGCAGTGCTGCCTTAGCTGCCCTTCTGTACACTAAACAATCTGTGTAAAGGTCAGCTGGGAAGGGTTCTTCTGGAGTCAAGAAGAAGAGTGGGGCAAGTTCTTAGAGGGGCTTCTGTAACTCTGCAGGGACACTGAGAGCACTAAGATCTGTCTTTGCCGGAGAGGATGTGATTCAGCCTTGCTTGCTATATCTGGCCTCAAAGGATGCTGCCCAGGGAGCCTGCTTCTGCTTTCAGGGTGGAACCTGATTCACCATCACCTCATGGCTGGGCCCCAGCAGTCACAGGTCCTCTCCATCTCACCTCCCCATCAGGAAAGAGAAGTATACAAACATTATTTAGCCTTCCTCCCTGCAGAGAACAGCAGTGCTTGCCTCTGAGCTCTAGCTCTTCCCCAGAGTGCAGGCATTCAGTGTGTCAGATCATTCGGCACTGGCATCATGCCTGATGGTGCATTCATGCTTTCCATTTTGGTACAAGTGGAAACATCACAGAAACAACTCATAAAGGTGTTCTGCTTTTACAAAATCCAGAAGTTCCTCAAGGGCACCACTGGCCACCCTGACTCTAAGCCTCTCCATGCTATGAGTCACTGGCCAGGCCTCTGCAGGATGCACATACCCCTAGAACACAAGGTCTCTAGAACACAAAGGCAAGTAAATAGGAGGAGGTAGGGTAGGACACATCACCTGTTCCATCTAGCACCCAGTTCCCCCAGCTCTCAGCTGACTGACCTTGGGCTTATGGAGCATATACCACAGTATCTGATGGGCAAGGACACCTTAACCCAGAATTGAACCACTCACACGTGGCCTAAAATGGAGGCTGTGTAAATTTCACTAGGTCAGGACCCTGAAAGAGACCCTGTGGACCAACACAGTACCTGAGACCAGAGAAGCTGCGTGCTTTGAACCTCAGGATGTGGCCCTAATTCCTCTTTAAAATCCCTGTGTTGCAGACCGTGTAAGACTAGTCAGAGGTTCGAGGCCCTCTAGGGCTGAGTGTAACAAATGAGGCCACTGGCAGTTAATGGAAAATTGCTTTCATCTTAATATTCAGGTATATATATTAAATTAATACACTGGAGCCTTTGAAAATCCACAGATAAATGTGATATTTTCCTAAAGCGGAGACTAAAGGTTGCAAGGTTAAACCTTTCTCCAAAGGATTAACTAAAAATATCTTAGCTACTTCTCGGTTCTTTGTTCTATAGACAAAGAACCCATCCTCCCTAATCCCTTTTCCAGGTGCAGCCCATTCACCTGGGCATCTCCTGCAGAACTCTCACCTTCCATGAACTGACCTCAGGGGCTATAGATATGTTAATTGGGCCTGAGAATCCAAGTTGCTGGCCTGGGATTCGAACCAGTGAAGTACAATGTAAAGTTACCTGAATGTGTGGAAAATTACTGATGTTAGCTGTATCCTGTTTTAGTCCCTCCCAGCTTGGTGTGAAACTCCTCCCCTAAATAAAACAGAGGCCCGAGCTTCCCCAGGTGTGCATTGCTGGTTGGAAGGCATGGAGTAAAGATTGCGGTGCATTACTGGTTGGAAGGCATGGAGTAAAGATAGCAGTGCATTACGGGTTGGAAGTCTGCATTAAAGATTGCAGGGTAGTGAGTTGCTGCCTGCAGAGGCCATGATGCCTGTAGTCCCAAACCTGCCCACCAGTGATGTATCCACCCTGGCTTTGGGGTGCCTCATTGTCTCCCTTCTTCTGTTTGTCTGTGTATTCTTTCGCTATCCCTATCGCTGCTGGATCTCCCCTCCTCGTGAACCAAACACGCGTGACAACTATGTCGAGGGAAAACCCCGACATCCCTGGAACTCTTAGAGCACAGCCCTTGTCTCTCCTACCCTTCCTCCTGCTGGGTTTCCATGGCCAGGCCTGTGTCAGACTCCTTTGGCCCCGGGACAAGCAGCCCCTTACCCCCCTTACCTCTGTTGTCTCCCAGACTCTTTCATCTTAGCCACTCATTCTCAAAAGCCCTTACTTCTCTGAACAGGCTCATGCCATCACTGCAAGTGACCTGTAACCTCTCTAGGGCTGTCCCACCAGACACTTCTATCCCTTGACCTCACCCCAAACTTCACCTGCATCTATCCTTCTCCAGCTTTCCAGGTCATTCCTCAGGCTTCCCCACTGCAGCCCTTGGGCCATGTGAAGAGGCCCTCTGTCTTTACACCCTTTCTTACCCAGCTGAGTCTATAATCTGTCATTTCAGTCCCATTCCGCTAAAAGCCTGAGCTCCCTTGACTGCTTCATCCCTGGATCCAGCTGTACACTTAGACCCACCAAGTATAGCTGAACACGCACCAGGCATGTACATAAACTTCTGTTTGGCAACCTCTTCTGAGCCCTCACAGCTATCTGGTTAACTTACTCCATCTGTCCAGGAAGATCCTCACTATAATAGCTGGTTCACTTTCTCCTGTCCCCCTCCACTTCCCTATCTTCTAGCTTCATTTCTTAAAGAGGAACCACAAAATAGTATAAGTCCTCCAAACTGAGGATCTGAACCTTGGCTCTTTGGTACCTGGCTCCTTCAATCATACCCCATCTCTTAGTTCTTTGGGCATTCCCTTCCTCTCAGAACTCTCCATCTCCTGTCTACACACCTCCCTAGTTATTGTTTGTGTTCCCTCCTTCCCTTTGCAACCAAGTTTCTCAAAAGAGTTGTTCATATGGATGAACCTCAAAAGCACTGCACTGAGTGAAAGAAGCCTTATAGCAAATGATGTATTCTATAATTGGGAGTCCTGGTGTGGCACTATGGGATAATGCACTGGACCACAAGGTCAGTTTTGACTGCAATGTCAATTTGAACTTCAAGGTTGGGGTTTCAAATTCATCAGCCACTCCTTGGAAACGTTATGAATTGGAACCAACTTGATGGCACTTAACAACAACAATACATGACTCCATTCATCTCAAATTCTAAGGTTCATATAATTCACCCATGGTTAATGAAAATCAGAGCAATGGTTGTCTCTGGTGCAGGGGCAGGGTTGGACAGAGAGAGGGACTTGGGACTTTCAGAAGTGATGGAATGTTCTTTCTCTTTATAGAGGGATTTATGTGACGTAAGTGCATGCTTCAATCAAAGTTCATGGAATTGTACACTTAAACTTTGTACATTTCATTATATTTAAATTTTGCCTTAAAAATTACCCCCCCCCCAAATTAAATACTAAACCCTAATGATGTTGTTGAGTGCCATTCAGTCAGTTCCAACTCGCAGTGACCCTGTATAGGGTTTCAGAGGTTTTACATCTTTGTTGGCACAGAAAGTTTCATCTTTCTCCCAAAGAGCAGCTGGTGGGCTCACACCACCAACCATGTTATCCACAGTACAGTATTTGTCATTAACAATATACTTATTTAAATGTTTAGTGTGATGTGTGCTACTGTTTCCAATGTATTTTAAATTTTAACAAAAAGATAAGATGGATGGATAGATGGACAGAGGAATGGTTGAACAGCTGGAAAGATGAATATGTGATAAAGCCAGGAGAATTATATATTAATCCTGAATCTAGGTAGTAGACTTGAGAGTGCTTCCTGTATAATTCTTTAAAAACTTTTTTGTAGGTTATAACCTTTTAATACTAAAATATTGGGGGGGGGGGAAATTGTCTGCCCAGCTGGCTGTACTGTGGTGTTCCATCCCAGAGAGGCACTGAGAGTTCCTCTGATAGGCTCTTAGCAGCTGACCCTTACCCTCACCCCAGGACACTCTCCTCTCCTGATTTGCAGGCCCTCCACTTGCTGATCTTTCTTCTCTTCTTAGCTTGACCTTTCCAGCTAACTTTACTGGATTCTTCTCAGTGTTGAGAAGCTCAGATACCGGTGCTGATTCCTTTCTATCTGTATGTCTTCCTAGGGCACCATATGGATTAATATGTGTCCACTCAAAATATGGGTTGAAATTCTATCCTCTGTACCAGTGGATGAAAATGGGGGTTTCTTTGTTATACTAATGAGATCATATGAGTACAGCGTGTGTCCGAAACCTAATCACTTTTTTCCTTTTCTAAAAAGCTTTTTAATGTGAATTGAGTGAAGGTTTACACAGCAGATCATCAGTTTGACATTCAATAAATCATATACTTTGTTTCATCTCAATGATTGTAATCCCTCAACACAACATGATTTATCCCACTTCTTCCCTGTGTTTCTTGGTTCTAGTCCTCCTTTCCCCACCCTTCTGATTTGTTCCTTAGGTAATTTGCTGCTCTTTTGATCTCAAATGGTTGACCATTCTATGGTATGTGTACATCACTAGTGTTGTTATCTTTCCTATATATGTATCTATTGCTTGGCTGAAAACTGAGCCAGGGAATGAGATAATTTTCAGACCTAAAAGGTCATCAAGGGCCATAGTCTCTATCTGACCCATAAATCTGGTCTTTTTTTTTTTTTTAAATGCTTTTGAGTTTTGTTCCACATTTTTTTCCACTCTGTCCAGGACCTTCTCATAGGATCCCTTTCAGAGCAGTTGGTAGTAGTAGCCAGGCACCATCTAGTTCTTCTGGTCTCAGGATTGTGGAGACGGATGTTTCCATGGTCCACTGGCCTATTGGACTAATTGTTTTTCAAAGTGTCTTCAATTTGCATCACTCTTCTTTCCTCCAGACAAGGGGAGAATGATAGTTGCACCATAGATGGTAGCTCATGCATGAACTTTTAAGATACAAGTCTACTCACATGAGATTACCGAAAATACCATGGCCTGGGTCAGGTGCACCTTAGTCCTCAAAATGACATTTTTGCTCTTGAATACTTGAAATAGGTCTTGTACAGGAGATTTATGTTGTTTAATATCTTGACTGCTGCTTCCATGAGTGCTGATGGCTGATTGAGTCTTTAACAACTTCAATCTTTTCTCTATTTATATGGATGCTGTTTATTGGTCCAGTGGTCAGGATCTTTATTTACTTTACACTGTGGTGCAACCCATATCAAAGGCTGTAGACTTTGATATTCATCAGTATTTTAAGACCTCTTCACTTTCAGCAAGCAAGGCTGTGTCATCTGCATATCGCAGTTGCTAATGAGTCTTCCTTCAATCCTGATGCCATGTTTTTCTTCATATAATCCAGTTTCTTGGATTATTTGCTCAGCATACAGATTGAATACATATGGTGAAAGAATACAACCCTGGCACACACCTTTCTTAATTTTAAAGCATTCAGTGTTCCATTGTTCTGTTCAAACAACTGCCTCTTTGTCACGTTCCTCATGAGCACAAATAAGTGTGCCATAATACTCATTCTCCACAATATTGTCCATAGTTTGTTATGATTCATACAATCAAAAGTCTTTGCATAGTACAGGTAAACATCATTCTAGTATTTTCTGCTTTCAGCCGAGATCTGTTTGACATCAGCAGTGATATTCCTTGTTCCACAACCTCTTCTGAATCTGGCTGAAACCTCTGGAAGTTCTTGATCCATGTATGGTTGCAGATGTTTTTGAGTTTTCTTTAGCAAAATTTTACTTACATGTGATATTAATGATACTGTCCAATGATTTCTGCATTCCGTACGGTTGACTCTCTTTTTTTTTTTTTTTTATGATCATGAAGTGATAGTTTACATTGCAGAAAGGTGGTTTTGCACTCAACCAATCACACTTTGCTTCATTGTAATGATTACAATTCCCTCCATGCACCTCTGTTCCTTTTTTTTTTTGATGTACACAAAAACACGTAGAAATATATAATCGTTTAAACAACCAAAGGTCACATTTTGCAAGGCAGTCTCTTGCCTGCCAGCACACAGCCTTTCTCTTTTCCTGAGTCTTGAGTCCTCAGCTGCTCTCTCTCCATGCCATTACTTCTGCTTCCATCTCTGATGTCATTGCTTCTCTGGTTAAGATCTCACGTTCTGTTCTGTTCTTCCCTCTTGATGGTCCTAAGGTCCTCTGTTCCTGAAAGGCAAGATTAACTACTCCTCCCTTTTTGTTACATAACTTCTACCTTTACCTTTACAGTTTTGACAATTGTAATTGCTCACTATTGGATTAAAAAAATCTTATTCCCTTCTCCTTTCACCAGACCCATCTAGACAAGATGAAAATTATTCCATGGAGATTCTACCTTCCCCCACCTTGCTCCGAAACTAAACTCCCTCTTGAAAACTTGTAAGCCAGACACTTTGTGCCTTTATAGCTTCCTCCTGCCCCATTTTAGATAGCCAGTGTCTAAAGTTGCCCATCCCTATCAACCCTGTGTATTGAGGGGATAGGCTTGATCCTTGATGTAAAGACTCCTTCCCTCTCGGTTGGTATTTTGAGCTACTACATCCATAAGTAAAGGTCAAGTTCATCAAATTGTAGCAATTTCTTTATCTTCCTCTAGTCGAGTTCTGATCATCAAGCCATCCAAGGTAGGCCAAAGGTACTATCTACAAGTATGGGCATTCTTGCACACCTTTCCCCACTTCATATCAGCTGAACACTTCACTCTCAGCTGTACCCCTCAGTGGCTAGGTCAGTGTCCATGGGCTCAGGAGTTCCCAAGTCTCCCAAAACTTTGGACCAACTAGCCCTTCCTTTTCTCTCTCTCATCTTGAGGTTAACAGAAATCTATAGAACGTGGTCAAACTTGACCCATGTCTTCATTACTGCCATTTACCCCACTTCCACTCACAAGTAGACTAACACAGTCACCAGCAAGCCTACAAGCCTACTTGTGTGTTCCCTTTGAGTTTCAGTCTTAAAAGGGGATTTGTCCTAAAGAGGCGTGATGGCTTGTTTTGATGGCTCCCAGGCAAACAGCTTGCTTGTTCCTGTAATAGGCAAAAAGTCTGCTTTTTCTTTTTCTTCTTCTGCTAGTCTTTCTTTCAAGAAGTATCTTCTATTCCTCTAGCCACTCCAGGTTGGTCTGCATGTCATTTCAAGTGGGAATGTCTCACTTCAGAAGGTTCTGCATGGGGCTCAGGATTACACCTAAAGCCCTACACTCTACAAAGGCTCCACAAGAAGCCCATTTCACTAGGCAAGTCTGAGAACACCCTTTTAGGTATTCCAATCAGTTATAGGCTGGAGACGGGTCACCTCTCTTTGGAATGGACACAAATATGGATCTCTTCTAGTCAGTTGGCCAGAAAGTTGTCTTTCAAATTTCTTGGCATACATGTGTAAGTGACTCCAGTCCTGCAGCAGTTTGTTGAAAGATTTTCAATTTATATTCCATCATTTTCCTTCTTTGTCAATGCCTTCAATGAACCTTGGACTTCTTCCTTCAGTATTATTGGCTCTTGATCACACACTACCTTTCGAAATGGTTGAACATCAACCATGTTTTTCTTTTGAACAGTGACTCTGTGTATTCCTTCCATCTTCTTTTGATACTTTCTGCATTATTCAATATTTTGCCCATAGACTTCTTCAATATTACAAGTTGAGGCTTGAATTTTTTCTTCAGTTCTTTCAGTCTGATAAATGCTGAGTGTGTTCTTCCTTTTTAGTTTCCTAACTCTAGGTCTTTTCACATTGTATTATAATACTTGACTTTATCTTCTCCAGCTACCCTTTGAAATTTTCTG
>NW_006408764.1:2491704-2514466 GCF_000296735.1 Chrysochloris asiatica
GCACTTAACAACAACAACAAGAAACTAAGACAGGCCCCTTAAGTGTCGGTATAGGCTTATGAATCCCAGATGAAGTTCTCCAGTCTAGACCTATCTTCTGTGTCCCAGGATCTTAGACTTGTCAGCATACTGGGTGTCTCATAGGCACTTTCAACTTGACACAACTCATAAATAAAGATTCTCCATTTCTATCCCTTACCTGTCTGTTTAGTCTCCAAAATATACCAGGAATCTGTTTCAGCTTTCCACTACCTTCACTACCATCCCTACTACCTCGGACTCCTGGCCCTCATTAAAAAATAATAATAATTAAAAAATGGGGTTAGCCATTTCAACTATTTTTGTGTACAATTCAGTGACATTAATTACATTCACCATGTAATACAACCACTCAGAAGAGTTTTTAAATGCAAATCTGACCTCAGTGCCACCATACAAAAAAACCTAAAGACCCCAGACAACCCAGCTAGATCTGGTCTTGACTTCTGGCACCCTAGCAGCCTTGGCCCTGGTTTGCTCCCGGACTCTTACAGCAGCTTCCTCAGGCATACCCTGTCTCTGCCTGTCTTTTGTCCAATTCTTTTCTAACATCCTGCTGCCTAATATTGCCTCCTCAAAAGAAGCCCCTGAAAGTCCTATCACAGAATAATACCAAACCCTCAACCTTCCTCCTCAGCCCTGACCCCAGGTATGACTGTACATTTGTTTGTATGGTCATTAGTGGAAGGGCTGCCTCCTCCAAGGGCCTGAAGGATCCACAGGAGCTGGGTGGTGTCATATCTGCTTCAGTTCTGCTGAGTTCTCTACAATCTAGGGCAGTTCCTGGCTATTATAAGAATTCAGAAAGCTTTTGTAGAGGGAAGGAAAGGAAGAAGAGAGGGCACCCTCTGACTAAGTGGATATAAGCAAGCCTGTCCAGGCAAAAGGAGGACTAAATGAATAGTTGTTGTTGTTAGGTACTGTCAAATCAATTTTTAACTCATGGTGACCCCAAGTCACAGAGTAGAACTGCCCCATATGACTTCATAGGCTGCAACCTTTTTTTTTTTTAATTATTATTTTTTTTTAATGCTTTACTGTGAATTATGTGATAGTTTACATGGGAAGATATTAGCTTCACACTGATCCTGTCGTATATCGTTTCCTTGCCATGGTTACAATCCCCTCCATGCATCATCCACCAACCAAAGGGTATACCCCACAAGCTGACCCCCGGTTGCCCATACACAGCCCCTCTTCCTCTCTGGGTTCAAAGTCCCCAGCCGCTCCATCTCCCCACGTCATCGTCTCTGCCTCCATCCCTGGCATCACTGCTTCTCTGGGTAGGGTTCCGTTCTCCGCTCTTCTCACTTGATGTATAGAACCGCTGCTCCTAGACTGCAAAGTTAATCATTTCCCTCCCTTTGCCACAAAATGTCTACCTTTACATTTCCTTACAATCAGTCCTGATAACAATCATTCGCTATTGTATCGCAAGAGACCTATCCACATCTCCTTTCATCAGCCCCAACTAGACAGAATGGATACTACTCAGTGGTGATTCTACCTTGCTCCACGCCCTCTGGATCTAGGTTCCCTCTTGAAAGCTTGTAAGCCAGACACTTCTTGCCTCTGTAGCACCCCTATTCTGGGTAGCCAATGTCCAAGTCGCCCATCCCTGTCATCTCCTTGTGCGGAGGGGGTGGGAATGAGCCTCGCTGTGAAGATTTGTTCCCTCTTTTGAGCTACTGCTTTCATAGATGTATGTCAAGTTCATCAAATTGTATCAGATGATTCTTTTTTCCCCCTTCTTTCTTCTTCTGGTTGAGCTCTGATCATCCAGTCATTGAAGCCAGGTCAAGTGGGTATTATCTGCAAGTGTGGGTATACTTATGCATGTGCCCTCTCTTATCAGCTGGATGTTTCACTCTTCACTCTAGTCCTCTGTGTCTATGTCACTGACTCTGGATCCAAAAGGCCCCTGGACTTGCCACACTGCTGGTCAACCAGGTCTCGATCCAGGTTCACAGGAGTCTATTGAGCTTTGTAGGGCTCAGCTCTCAGCTTCATTGCTGCTTTTCCCTCACTTCCCTTTATCGGTGGCAAATGTGGTCACCAATCAGAGTGTGTATTCCCATTGAGTCTTAGTCTTAGAAGTGGGTTTGCCCTGAGGGGGACGAGACCACTTGCCTTGATGTCTCCTGGGCAAGTCACTTGTTTGTTCTTGTAGTAATCAGTAAATCTGCAAATATTGTTTTGTATTTTTCCTGTCAATCTTTCTTTCAGGGAGTATCTTCTGTTCTTTTGGCCGCTCCAGGCTGGTCTGCTTGTCCTTTCAAGTGGAAATTTCCCCTCAGAGGATTCTGGATGCTGTTTAGGATTCCACCTATGGTCTTGTGTAATGTAGAGGTTCCACAGGAAGCCTCCTTCACTGGGCACGTTGTAGCCCCATTTTAGGTATTCCAATCAGTTATAGGCAGAAGATGGACTTACAAGCTTTCTATGGTGGTATTTCTGGTTATTCCTTTCTCTTCCCCTCCAGTGTCTATTTTATAGTGGTACACCAGAGAAACCAAGATTCAAAAGACAGCCAAGTGTATTAACAGTATTCCCCCCCTTTTCCCCATTCAATCCATGTCTCAATTTCTGTATCCCAGAGCCCTGTTGTTCCAAGGTTGTGCATACATCATTATTTGCCTTTGTCCCACTTCAGCTTCACATTCATCCTATCATATATCATTTCATTGCAATGATTACAATCCCCTCCATGCATCATCAAATAACCAAAGGATACACCCCATAGGCCTGCCCCCCTGGCTGGCAGCCAACAGCTCCTCTCCCTCCCTAAGTCCCATGTCCCCAGCCACTGCATCTGTCCACGCCATCATCTCTGTCTCCACGCCTGGCCTCACTGCCTCTCTGGGTAGGGTCACACTTTCTGTTCTTCTCACTTGATGGTCCCAAGGGCCGCTGCTCCTGGGCTGCAAAATCAATCTCCTCCTTTTGCCGAGAAAAAAACAAAAAAATCTGCCTCTACATTTCCGACCCTCACAGTTAGTCCTGGCAGCAGGTATTCACTGTGTACCACAAGAGTCTTATCCCCATTTCTTTTCCTAAGCCTGGTCCCAACAGTTTGGAAATCATTCAGTGGAGGTTCTGCCCATCCCTGCCCCGTCTGGAACTAGGCTCCATCTTGAAAGCTTGCAAGCCAGTCACTTCTTGCCTTTATAGTGTCCCCCCACCCCCATTTTGGGTCTGGGTAGTTTCCATCCCCCCAAGGTATTTCAGTCAGTTATAGGCTGAAGACGGGCTTGCATGTTTTCTGTTGTGATGTTTCTGGCTCCCCCGCCCTCCAAGTGTCTATTTCATAATGGTAGGCAAGGGAGACCAAGATTCAAAAGACAGCCAAGTATCATAACATTATTCCCTTCTTTTCCCCTTTCAAGCCATGCCTCAATCTCTGTATCCTGAAGCCCTGTTATACCAAGGTTGTGCATACATCGTCATATACCTCAGTCTCACCTAGCCCATGCCAGCCTACCCAACCATTCTCACATCCACCTTGTTCTTCTTTTTCCCCTCCCCTTTCTTATGTATTGCCAGCCACCCCCACCCCCCAGGTCACAGGCTTTCCTGTGTCTATTCCCTACCATGTGTTCTTTCTTTCCCTCTCCGACTCTCATCTCATACATACCAGTGATCAGCACTTACATATATATAGATTTTTTTCCCCCTCTTTTGGGTGGGTTCTTTTTCCTAGTCTTTTACAATAATGGTCTTATGCAGTATTTCTCCTTTTGTGACTGACTAAGTTCACTCAGCATAATGTCCTCAAGGTTCATCCATGTTATGCGATGGCTTGCAGCTTCCTTGTTATTCTTCAAGGTAGCTAGTATTCCACTGTGTGCATATACCACAGTTTGTTTATCCATTCTTCAGTTGATGGGTATTTTGGTTGTCTCCATTTTTTTGCTATTGTAAATAGTGCTGCTATGAACATTGGTGTCGATATATCTACTCGTGTTATGGCTTGTATTTCTTGTGGGTAAATACCAAGTAGGGAAATTGCTGGGTCAGATAGGCTGCAATCTTTACAGAAGCAAATTGCCAGGTCTTTCTCCCCAGAAGCTTCTGGATAAGTTCAAATCACTAACCTTTCAGTTAGTAGCCAAGTTCTTAACTGGTGAAGTTAAATGAACAGCAGGAATAGCAAAATCAACTGGCTATTTTAATAAGCTTTCCTTTTCCTCTGCTTCTGACTATCACCTCCTTTTTCTGCCTTCATCCCCTTCTCCCCAGTCCCCACTTTCTTTTTCTCAATCTTCCATTTTTTTGAGTCTTGGTGTAATGCTGTAGGATCAGCACTGGACCGCAAGGTCGGTTTGAACTGCAAGGTCGGTGGTTCAAACCCACCAGCTGCTCCTCAGAAACTCTATACAGGGTCGCTATGAAACCAACTTGATGGCACTTAATAACAATCTTTCATTTTTACTCCATTCTCTTTTCATTCTTTTCCCTTTGCCCTTACACACAGAAGCACATGCTTTAGGAATCAATTTTCATATGTTCTGTTCCAAATTAATTTTATATTCATTCTTAGATAACTTTGCAGCCCTCTTTCACAGCTAAAAGTTAGATTCCATGCTTCATTGTTCCTGCTGTGAAGCAGCCCCCACTCCAGCAAGGCTGCCTCTTCCACATGTGACCCCCTGGCTCTGGCCTCCACCCTACTGTGGTCCCAGAAGGTCTGTAGCCAAGGAGCATGGACTCATAGCAGGGCTGGCTGCCACAGGGTTAACTGAAGCTTGGCAAACATTTTCCTATTGACTTGGGGGTTGCTTGAGTCAAGGTGGCTACTGCAAGGCAAACTGTTCAAGGATTAGACATATGGTGGGAGGGAGAAAGGCGTCCCAAAGGCCAGCTGCCTAAAGAATCACTTTCGTTTTGTTTGGAGGTAGGGAGGAAAGAGGACACCTATGCAGACATCTCCTCCTGGACCTAGCAAGGAGAACAACTTTGTCACTTCTTGGCGCAACACCTGTTTCTTGCTCCTCCCTGGTCCAGGCAGCAGGGTGGCCAAGAGAGAGAAAAGGGAAGGGGGTGAGGCTGGTGGCAATGGGCAGAGGAGGAATTCATGCTGCACTTGCAGCACCACCCCCGGGCCATCTGGCACCCCTGCCCTTGCAGGAAAAGAGTGGGATGCAGGCAGCAGACGAAAGGCTCAGAGCCCTTGTGTTGCTTCCCTCTCTTTTCTGTGCCATCCACCTTGGGTAACTGCTTAGGCCCAAGACTTGCCATTGGGAGGCGGGGGGGGAGGCGCAGTGGGTTAAGGACCTTAGTTTAGTCTCAGCAAAGGCCAAACCATCGACTAGGTGATGGAAGACGATACTCACTCTCTGTATCATCTTAGAGGAGCTGATAAGTGAGTCTGATTATAGCAAGGGAGGTGGGAGGCAGATGGGCTGTCTGGATCTGGCAGGCTAGGGAAGGGGGCAGTCCTACCATTCCCCACCTGGGCAGAAGGTAGGTCTCCCAGCTACAGGCTGCAGCCTCACTTCAATCAATGCTGTGGGAGGACTCTGGCTTGGAAGCACAGGCATGTAGTCTGCCCTTTCACTGCACAACACTTATTCCTGTGAAACCGTCCCTGGGCTGAGGGTGGGTTCAATCTGGAGGAGTTCCAAGTCAAGATGTGCTGCTGGGGCTGCTCTGAGTAGGGGTGGAGACTGGCTATGTCAGAACCAGGCCACTGCTCATATTCTCCAATCGTTCACTCCATCCCCACTGTCCACCCTAACCATGGCCTTCCCACCCCTGACCTAGCCGGCACATGGACACACCTTGTCTCCAAGTAACAAAAGAGAGGCCTCCCTCTCAGTGGAGAAAGAGATGGCAGGCCCGAATGTTGATCACTGAAGGTTGGAGAAAGGGACTAACAGGCCTGAGCAGGCATGGGGTATCAGCAAAGCCAAAGAGGCCAATCTCTAAACCCCGCTTCTCCTTCAGAGAAATCTGAGGTTCAGGAAGTTTAATAGGGCTAACTTTCCCAAGAAGTCATATACCGGGGAGAGGAGAACAATCTTCCTGCCTTCAACCCATTTTATGTTTGTTGTTATATGCCGTGGAGTTGGTTCCAACTTATAGTGACCCTGTACAGGGTTTCCGAGGCTGTAAATCTTTACGGGAACAGAAAGCCTCATCGTTCTCCCGTGGAACAGCTGGTAGTTTCGAACTGCCGACTGTGAGATTAGCAGCCTGATTTGTAACCACTACGCCACCCATTACTAAACAATAAATGCTCTTACTTGATAACAGTCACACCTCTGAATTCCTGTTATTAGTGCATCTCACAGGGAGGCTCATTTTGGGTGGCAGGAAATGTTTGGGAAATGATGAAAGCCCCAGCCTTTTACTGTGATTTCAAACAGGTCATCAGGAACAAGCTATCAGAAATAAGCAACTACAGGAAGAAACAGCCTCTATCACGAAGAGTTTTTGGGACAGAATCATTTCTTTCCATGCCATCCTTAGCCTAAGCAAAAATGGACTATGGATGTGGAAGCTGAGACTGGGAGTACTTAGTAGGGAAAATGGGAGACTAGCCACTTTTGGTTCGTCTCCCTAGAGCAGGGGTGGGAAACCTTTTTTCTACCAAAATTTGTAACATCATTTGCTAGCCATATAGAATTATCAAATTAATTGAAAATCAGCCTGCTATATTTGGTCAAATATTTAATTAACTCACTCCTGATGTGATGGCTGAAGTCCTGGTGACGTGTAATATGGTTTGAACTACAAGGTCAGTGGTTCAAACTCATCAGCCGCTTCTTGGAAACCCTATACAAGGTCGCTATGAATCGGACACCCAACTGGAGGGCACTTAACAACAAGAATGTGATGGCTGGAACTGAGGTTGCCTTGGCAGGGTCAGACCAAATGATTTGGCCAGACGTTCCCTACCCCTGCCATAGAATAACCCTGAACAAAGCCAATACTTTCCAAAACTCACTGTCCTTTCCTTCTGCAAACAAGGAGTATTCCTTCCCCAATCCTCATGCAGTCTTTGTGATCCAGGCTATCAGGAACTCACAAAGTACCTGCCAACCTGGGCAGGTGCCATGTCTATGTGAGTGCTATACCTATCTCACAGCCCTGCAGCCAGCAGGAGAAGCTCTTTTGGCTGGTGGGCCAAAAAAATCAGTGATTCCAGATCTCTGGCATTACTTCTTCTCAAGTGAGGCTAACTATTCTACCCATATGTGATTCTTAGCTCCAGACCTGTTTTCTGGTTAGCAGGACCTAGCTAAATTAATAAGACACTGACAGATATCATGACAGAAAATATCACGAGACAAAAAAATAACGAGTCCTGGCGACCACTGGCCTACTAGTGCCAAGTTCTTGCCCTCCTTTATGCTCATTTGTTCTCAGGCAGCCATTCCGAACAACAGTTCCATCACAATCTTAAATGGGTTTGTAACTTTAGTTACAAGTCAATGTGGCACACACACAAAAAGTCCCATTTTCTAGGGTCCTAGTTCCAAAGATCTAAGAACAGCTTCATTAGCCATCTCAGAGAGGCCCTGGAGCCTTCCTTGTTACTTGTGTGGCCCTGCTCACTCTCCCTCTATTCAGTGGGAGGCTGAGAAGCAATGTATCCTGTTGACATTGGTGATCTTGAAGGCAGGATACAGGAGCCCAGGGCTCAGCATTATACCACATTAGCAGTTACAGGTAGTGGGACAGAGCCCCTGGGATGCTCCCCAGTGACTACATATGTTCTGAAAGTGGCAGCATCTCTACCCTTTTCCATTTTAGTTGGGCCACTCCTGGGAAGTAAGAAACCTAAAAAGGAAGTGAGTGCTGGAGCCACTACTGCCTTCAGGGACAGCCTCTTGCAGAGCTTCAGGCCAAACAGAAGCTTCCTCCAGAAACACCAAAACAATCTTAGAAACAGCCTTCTTGGCTGACATGACATCAAATAGGAGTATGTTGAGTGAGAGGCGGCCAGGGCAGATGTGGCTTAACCAGAATGGATGTATCAGTAAGTGTATAAGCAAAACCTATGTTTTCTCATCTCATACGAATATGAGCAGGAAGGTGAATCTGCTCTTGGCATAATCACAAAGGACAACTGCTTCACCTCAAGAATTAATCTTTATAGCCCCTTAGGAAAATGTGCCAAGGACTTTTTTCTTTTCTTTGATGAGAAAACCACTGAAAGAAAATGTTTCACTGGGAAACCCCAGCAGAAAAGGGCATCTACCAGGTGAGAACTTGGAAAATGGGCTCTGTCAATGTTTTGCAAACTGGGTGTCATAGAATACCAGCTCCTAAAGCTGTCTGTGAAAGGCTGTTGGCTACTGCCATGTCTTGGAGTTCTGGATGTTGAAGGCCCTGAGAAGCCTCACATCAAAGTACCATGTCATTTGTCTAGTCTAGAATTTTCCTAAAGTACTTGGCTGAGAGGTCTGCTCTTCCCTAAACACTGAATCTGCAGTAAGTTTGAGGCCTCTGTTTCCTCTTGACCTTAATTCTTAGCTTCCTCCCAACACAATGAGGCAGATGGTCTGAGTGTCTCCAAGGTCCTCCCACTCTGTTGTTCTTCCAAGCACAGCCAAACTGGCTCCCTTCCCAACTCACTAAAGGGCTTGGGCTTGGGTAAGCCTGAAAGTGGAATTTGTAGTGTGACAAGGGCTACGATGTCCACCAGGAGACTGATGCTGCCATGTATGGCTCTCCTTTGACCTGTGCCCACCCCACTCAGTGCTGTGTAGGTCATGCAGCTCAGGGAGTATCTCAGAGAATCGGGAACCCAGAGGGGTAAGACTAACATAAGCAGGGTCACCCCACAGCAATATGGGCTGCCTGACAACCCTTCCTGCTCCAGTTAGGCCCAGCGCTTCGGTTCTCATTGGCAGAAACACAGGTGAGCTTCCCTTGCTTTAATCACACTTTTCTTCTCAATATGAACAATAAACACTTACCTAACTGATCAATGTAGAGATGGGCCTGTTTCTAATCACAGATGTACTAATCACGAGCCTGTACGCCTCCTCAGAAAGCCCCCACACTCCAGGAGCAACTCCAAATGCACTGAGTCATCTCCCCACACCAGAAGCTCCTTCCTTGGAATCTCACACTTACCTCCTTGCAAAGCACACATCCCACACCCACAGCACACCTCATGTCACAAATAGACCCCGACCTGTGAATAATTATTCTCACTCATCCCCCACCCTTGTGATCCAAGGTGGCTACATTGGTACCTACAGTCAATCCCTCTCCATCCTAATGGCAGAGCCCCAGAGGGTGACTCAGTGGCTTCTATGGGTCACCCTTGAGGAAAGGGAGGAAGCCAGAAACCCTGCTCAGTTAATTTCAAAGGCATCTAATGCATTCAGGCTTGGAGACTCCAACCTCCAGGTCACTAAAGACAGCTTCTAGAGGTTTGACTAGATGTCCACAGCAACTCAAAGTACCCTGAACAAAGGCAGCTATAGGGCTATGGACCCAGGTTCCTCTGGGGAAGGTAAGACACCAATCTCATAGAAATGGCCCTGCAGTGGTCTCTTGGTGAATGCCACACTGGGTGAGTGCATGACCCCTGGCCTGGGTCTTTATTCTACCCCAAAATCTCTGGGGATGAGTGGCTTCTCTGCCACCTCAGGCCTTAGCAAACTGAAGATGAAGACCTCATGAGAAGCTTCCCAGAACCCAGCTGGAAAGAATTCTCCTGCCACCCCTAAAACTATGGTTCCCTCACCAGCATTCCCTCCCAGGGCCCAAAGTCAGCAACAGAAGCAGACGTGGCACCAAAGAAATATGCCTCCATTTGAACCCTTATGGCATTCATGGGGAAAAGTTGTCTGATAAGACTGTCTTTGGCCCTATCCAAGTCCATTTTCCCAAGTCAAAAAGCATCTTCCACTCATTACCTGAGGCTCTGCCCAAGCTTACATGGGGTGTAATAATCCCCCAGGAAGTCTGAGGCCCGCATCTAGGAGCCAGGACATACTCCCAGGAAGACACGGGAACTGGTGGCAAGGAAAATGATCAGGAAAGGAGAGTTGGTGGAAAAGGCAGAGTGAACCAGGAGAGACATAGAGATGGAGCAGTGGGAGGTGGGGAGGCAGCGCAGAGGGTAGTTACCTGTGTAAGGTGAGGATTAGGGTTGAACCCGCACTGGTTGCAGACCTTGTTGTGACACTGGGTGCAGGTGTTGAAGTTTGGCTGGCTGGGGGTCGACGTGAGGTCTGAGGTCTTGCATATTGGACATAGGGTGCTGCTAGGAAGGGGGGCGATCTGGGGGACGGAGTACGGTGATGTGGGGGTGCTGCCTCTGTCCGGTGACACCGAAGGGGATCGCCCTGATCTCTGCGTCCTGCTGTCTACCTGCAGCATCCTTCGAGGACCATCAGTCTCCTGGCCTGCTGGGCCCTGTACCCTTGCCTCCCGGGGGCTCTCGCGGCCAGGAACAGTAGCAGAAGCCTGCTTCGGGGTTGGAGAAGCTGCTCTCTGGCTACCCAGGGGCTCCTTAGGGTCCAGTCTCCTGGATACGCTGAAATGACATTGAAAATGACTGTGCGTTAGAGACACATCTTAAAGAAGCAGCTTGCAGAGCCCTCTACCAAGTTGGGTGACCCTGCCAAGTCCTATCACCTCCCCACTCCTGCCCAGTGGCACCACTATAGCCTCCATTTGCTGAGTGCTGACTATGCCCCATGCTGAGCCCTGACAAATGTCTCCCACTTGAACCCTCCACATTAGGATGTGTGGCAGGATTACAAGTGTCTCCTCTTGCACCCTGACAAACTGCAGGTTCTGATGCAGCAGCTCTGGAGTCGGGTCCAAGATTTTGTATTTTTAAGAAACCTCCAGGTGAAGCACAATTTGATTACCAAGACTGAAACCTACACATTAGAAAAACCTAGGGTGATTTTTAAAACTCTGACACCCAGATCATACTCCAAACAAATTACAGCAGAATCTGTGAGGGTGGGACTGTGGCATTATTATTTTTTCCTACCTTGGTGAGTCCAACATGCAGCCAAAGTCAGAACCATTGCCCAGGTAGATCTGTTACAGCCTGGTGTGTCCCTTTCATAGGATGACACTAAAGAGCTGGGATAGGGTACATCTAAATGACTAGCTAATGCTGTCCCCAGCAGGGGCCTGCCAGAGCACAACAAAACTGTCCTCTGGCATCCCTTCAGCAGGCTTGATGCCAGACAAAGTCCATCAAGATGTGATGAACTGTTACTTTTCTGCTTGTACAAGATTAGTCAGATGTCTGAGACCTAGCCCTTGAAAACTACCAAGGAAAATTCAATGTGTTTCCCTCCTCCTCCACCCAGAGGAACCAGCAGAATTGGGTAGTCTGATGAAGCAGAAGGCAAACCGACAAACTGAAATTTGGTTCCCTTATATTCCTTCTCCTTTGACCCAACTTAGTTCACTTCTGTCAATTTTCCTTTTTTCCAATTTGAAAGAGGCTGAGCACAAAATGCCAGAGGTACTGCTTTATATTGTTTCCTTGAAAGTTTTGCTTACTGCCCTTATTTCAGTCTGTATTCATTTGGGTGCATGCTGAATCACAGGAGACAGAGCAGCCTGAGAGCCACTCAGAGGCATGTACAGCTGCCTGGGGCAGGGCACACCCTGGTCCCTTCTGCCCAGTGTCCTAGTCCTTTGCAGGGTCTGACAGAAGGGGTTGTTAAGTTTGCTGACCCCAGATAAAGGCTGTCTTCTTGCCAGAAAGATTCAAGAGCTAACAAGTCAGGTATTTTAGGGTAAGCCATTTCAGAAGGGAGGCCAGAAGCTCATCTAGGGAGGCCAAACCTATCTCTGAGGGGGTGTCAGACCCATGATAAAGCCAGCAGGGAGCCCCACTTCAAGACACTCCATGCCATTCTTTCTCCTTTCTGAGGAAATGCTGGTAGAGAGACACAGCCTTGTTCTAATAACATTTCTGGAAAAAGTACACACTGTATTAAATCTCCATCAGACATTTCTGTCATCAAACAACATAAACCATCCAATCACAGCCCAGACATTTGCTTCTTCAGTAAACAACCAGAATCTAAGACTAACCCCTCTAGGCCATCTTCATCACTAGCCATTAGGACCAGCACTGCGGTGACCATCTCCATCCAGCCTTTATAACATGATTGCAGCAGCACCACCCCCAGGCTGTGTAAGGTCTATAGTTTCTTCTAGGAAATGTAGCAATTTTCACTGTATTTGTATTACCTGGTAAATAACAGGCAACCTTTTGTGTACACAATGACTTTTCAATTCAACATTGCATCAAAGTATAGTTTTTTTGGGAAATATTTTATGTGACAATTAGGGATCCAAGATTGTTAATTTTCAACTTGGTGGGGACTGTGGGTGAACAAATAACACACACCTGACAGTCTGCACTGTTAGGGCAATGTTTCTGGCTCAAAGGCCTGATATATCCACTATGTGTACACACCACACAGTGGCCACAGTGACACCCTGTGGAGACCCCACTACCTGTCCATGGGCCCTCACCCTCCCATCCTCCTGGATGGTTCCTCATACCTTGTCCTTGGTCCTCAAGTATTATGAGGTTGACTTGTGTCTCCAAAAAGATATGGTACCTGTGAATGTGGACCTTACTGAGAAATAAGAGTCTTTGCAGATATAATTAATTAACACGAGGTCATGCTGGAGTAAGGTGGACCCTAATCCAATATAACTGGTGTCCTTAGAAAAGACAGACATAAAGAGAAGATGGCATCTAAAGATGGATGCAGAATTAGAATGACATATTTATAAGTCAAGGAACTCGTGAGACCACAAAAGCTAGAAGAGGTAAGGATGGATTCCTCCCCTAGAGCTTCAGAGAGAGCATGGTCCTGCTGGCACCTTGATGTAGGACTCCTGGCTTCTAGAACTGTGAGAGAATAAATGTCTGATTTTTTAAGCCACCAGTTTGTGTTATTTTTAACTGCAGCCCTAAGAAACTAACACACAAAGCATCTAACATCTCCCATCTCTTCACTGTCACCCATAACTGAAATAGAGAACTTGCACTTTCACTGCCTCCCAGCTTCTGTCTCCTGATGCGTGTCTGTCTGCCTTCTGTTCTTAAGACCCACTTCTCACCTTTACAAATTCTCCTCTCTCCTAGTATCCATTTCCTTCTCTATTGGATCATTTTAATGATCATACAAACACGCTTCCCCAAACTACAAAAAACAAGTTTGACCCTCTTCAGTTACTGTCCCATTTCACTGCTCTTCTTTACAAAAAAAATTCCTTGAAAGGATTTTCTCTGCCTTCTGTTCCTCTCCCTCTCTCAATCCACTCCAACAGGATGGAGGAGATAGGTCACAGTCACCATATTGCCAAATCCAACAGTCACTTCTTCACCTCACATGACCATAGTAGCATTCAATATCGCTCAGTACTCTCTCTTTCCTGAAACAAACAAGTTCTCCACTTGGCTTTTTGAAACCAAGCTCCTTCTTTCATCTGTCCACATCTTTCTAATCTCTTTTACAGATTCTTCCTCATCTTCCAATCCCAGATTCCCACCTCTTATATTAAAGGACCCATGTCTCAGAGTTTGTGCCAACTGGCTTTCCTTAGTATACTCAGTCCCTAAGTCTCAAGGCTTCTTAGCCTCAAAACTTTAAATCCTATCTCCCACTGACAACTACCAAAATGTATTTCTAGCGTAGACCCCTCCTTGAACTCCAGACTTATTTAACTGCCAACTTCACATCTTCACTGAGGTGTCTTGTAGGCATCTCAAACTTGACATGTCCAAGGTGAGTCCTTAATCTTCTTCCAAACATGCTCCTGCCACTGTCCTCCCTTACAGTCATCCTTGACTCCTTTCTTCCTCTCTCATTCCATGTTAATCCACCAGCAAACCCTGTAAGCTTCAGAGTCTGACCACTTCTCACTGCTTCCTTACCCAATTTAGTCAAAACAACTGTCACTCTTTCTTCCACTCTTGTCTCTCTATAGTCTTCTCTCTACACAATAGCTAGATGATCCTTTAAAATGCATAAGTCTGATCACATTGCTCTGCTGCTTAAACCTTCCAATGGCCTGTTCTTCTTCCAAAGGAAAAGACAAAGGTTTTACAAAGGCTGGCGAAGTTCCATGAGAATTGGCTTTTTTCCCTCTGGCTTCATTTCCCACTATTTTCTGCCTCACTTATGCCAGGTCTATTTATGCCTCTGGGCATTTGCACTTGCTGCACCTTTCTGCTGGTACATGCTCCCTCACGCCTTTGTGGCATTTTTTCAGGGATACATTCCGTGACCATCCTACTTAAAACTGCAGCTTTTGTCTTCCTGCCTTTGTTCTCCATGGCACTGAGCATCTTCTCGCTCAGTGCG
The DNA here is from genome assembly GCF_000296735.1 of Chrysochloris asiatica. Classification (NCBI taxonomy): domain Eukaryota; kingdom Metazoa; phylum Chordata; class Mammalia; order Afrosoricida; family Chrysochloridae; genus Chrysochloris; species Chrysochloris asiatica. The sequence continues at coordinate 2,506,068 of NW_006408764.1, forward strand.
TACCGTATTTATTGATTTTTCGTGCTGTCTGTAATCCCTGCATTAGCTTGCCATCTTTCTGAGGGCACTGCCTCTATGTGCTTTATTAACAATTGTGTCCTAGTGCCTAGCATAATGCCTAGCTCACACTGGAAACTCATTATGTGTTTCCTGAATGGATGAACTATAGACATATCATGACTCAGATAATAAAATATGGCCCCAAAGTGTTTGAGAGTTGAATAAATACGAATATGAATAAATAAATATGCCTGAAAAGATACTAGGCCCTTCCTTGGATCTGATCTTACGTTGGAAAGAACTACAGATGATAACACCTGGGTTCTCCCTGGCCACTAGTCCCATCCCAGCCCTACCTCATAGAATGCTCTGCTAACTACAGCACCAGTGACATGGACTGGGCCCTCACCATGGGCTCAATCACATGCTAAGTACCTGTCACATATTATACATATTACAGTGGACCTTTGAACAACATGGGTTTGGACTGCACAAGTCCACTTATATGTGAAAATTTTTAATGTTATGTGGCACTCATCTCCACATGAGCAAGTCATATCTTCAGTAAAGTGTGTATTTCAGTAAAAAGTGATCTCTTGTAGTTTTTGCATATTTTTCATGGTGTTACTGCAATACCATTAAGTCTTGGATAGCACCATTGGAGCCATACAAAGTGCCACTGGTAATACGAAAGTGTTCCAAAAAGCAGAGAACAGTTAATACATTACAAGAAGTTGAATTGTTTAATACGTTCTGTAGATTAGAGTCTGCAGCTGTGGTTGCCCACTGTTTCAAGATTAAGGAATCCAGTGTAAGAATCATTATAAAAAAAAAAAAAAAAAAGAAAAGGGAATTCGTGAAGCCATCACTGTAGCTATAACAGGTACAAAAACCTTGCACTTTCTGTGAAATACCTTTTCATCTCATAGTGAAAATATAGCTTTTATGTGGATCCAATATATAATACATTTAATATACAAAACACAAGGGGACTTCAAAAAGTTCGTGGAAAATGTAATAAAAAGATAATCCCCTTCGGGGCTATAGAGGCACAAAGTGGCTAGCTTAAAAGCTTTCATGAGAGCTCTTAGCATCAGAATGAGGGTAGTAAGATAGAAATACTGATGAATGATATTCCTCTGTCCAGATGGGTCTGATGATTAGGGGAGTCAGATTTTAAGATTCAATTGTGAATGATTGTTATCAGGTCTAATGGCGATTGTCACAACTGTAAATGTAGAAGACGTGTAACAGTTAATCTGTCATTTCAGAAACAGAGGACCCTAGGACCACCAAGAGAAAAGAACAAGGGAGGAGCAAGAGATCCTAACCAGAAAAGTAGCAACAACAGAGATGGTGGCAGAGGCAATGGCATAGACAGACAGAGCAGCAGTGGACTATAGGCCCAAGGACTGAGAAAGGCAGTGTGCCTTCGGGGAGGAGGCTGGCTTGCAAAATGTGCCCCTGGGACATTTAAACAAATATATACTTACAATGTAGTATGTGTACATCAAAAACCACAACAACAAAAAAGGTAATAGAGGTAAATACTGTTGGTTAAGGAAGCGTGGAGGGGATTGTAATCATTACAATGGTTTTCTGAATGTAAAACTGATGAGCTGCCCTGTAAACCTTCACTCACTCAATTCACAATAAAATCTTTTTAAAAAAAAAGATAATCCCCCACAGATGTGCTAGTCAGCATTTTATGTTATCAGTAAAACTTCATTTGTTGTTGCGGTTAAGTGCTATTGAGTTGGTTCCGACTCACAGTGACCCTGTATATGGTTTCAGAGGAGTAGCTGGTTGGTTTGAAACTACCAACCTTGTCGTTTGAAATCCAGTGCTGATCTTATAGAACCATAAAAGGAGGCCAAGGCTGAATAACAATAGGCTATTAGTAGTTACATTTCGGGGAGACAGAAGTTATATGCAGATTTTTTACTGTGTGTGGAGGGAAGGGGATTAGCACCTCTAACCTCCGTGTTTTTCAAGGACCAACTGTAACTCCTTTAAGCCTCATAGCAAATCCATTTTACAGAGACAGCTGCACATAGATGTTAAGTAGTTTACAAGGGTGTCATATCTTACAACTGGGATTCCAACATCCAGGTCACCAAACCATGCCTTTAACCACTGCTCCATGCTACTTCTATGGATAAGCAGAGTGTAGCTGTAGAGGAATGACAGACACTGTGATTTGGGTTCCTTGAATTCTTTTTCCTTGAAAAGCAGTTTAAGTGGAAGCTTCCTAAGAAGTTTCTGACCATTTTACACTACAATATATCCCCAGGATCAAGCGCCATGCTTGGCTGGATCAAGTGAGTACTCAATAAGCATATATGAGTAGAGTGAAGAGAAAGATGCACGAACAATACAGTACACTCCTAAAGTGAGGCTGAATGGGTCAATGTCATCATTTAGTTATTACCACTTAACCTAGAACTTGTCCAACAACACTAAATGATTCACAGAGAAAATGACTTCATTCACATTCATCCATTCATTCAAGTATTGGGCATTCAGTCATTCACAAATATTTACTGATCTGAGAGGCTGGGCCTGATGGTAGTCTAGACAGAGTCTGTGTAGACCCTCTTCAGAAAAAATATGGAAAATCAGATGAAACAGATTCAGAGGATGGTCCTGGAACTCTGAGCTTCAAATAAAGGGATAAATAAGTATACTGAGTGCTTACCAGGAGAAAGATTAGGAACAGAAGTAAGAAAAGAGGTGACTTCTGATTTGGGGTGGCCAATGTGACCCATCGCAAGTATTTTGAACAGGACTGAACAGATTGAGGGACAAGAGAGCACTCCCATTGCAGAAACCTGCTGGCAATTTACAGAAACAAAGATGTGAGTATTATTAATTTCTTTTACCTTCTTTTCTTTTTCTCTTCCTACTCATTTCCTCTTTGGTGACCAGAGGTAAGACCTGTATGAGTAGACACCCCCAGTGACGGTTCTGCACCATGCGAATCCTGCAGCTGGGCACAGAATCGAAGGGGAAGGAGACAACAGAAAGAGCTGGCACCAGCAGTCTCTTCCAAATTGGGTATGGCCAGCTGTGGGCTAGAGCTCACTAAGAGCTGAATGTACTTGAGGGGAAGAGCGAAAAGAAGGGGTAGGAAGAGAGTAGGGACAAAGCGGGTGCTAAATCAGAGAGGCACAGCCGGAACATGGTAAAATTTCTCAAGCGGCTTTGAAGGCATAGGGTTTCCAAGGAGTGGTTGGTAAGCTTGAACCACCAACCTTGTGGTTCAAACCAACTTTGCAGTCGCGCACATTAACCCACAGTGCCATACCAGGGCTCCAAGAGTCCATTGTTGTTGTTAAGAGCCATTGAGTTGATTCCAATCCACAGCGACCTTGTATAGGGTTTCTGAGGAGCAGCTGGTGAACTTGAACTGCCGACCTTGCAGTTCAAACGACTTTGCAGTCTGGTGCATTAACCCACAGTGCTACACCAGTCCTTCCAAGAGTCCATTATTAGGTGGTGCTAAAGAATTAGTCTTATTTTCCCATTGCTGCTTTGTGGCTGTGTTTTATTATTTTATGTTATTATCATTAGCTTTTATTTATTTATTGCTTTTTCCAGTTTAACTGTCTTTATATTGCTTTTTCTGGGCTTTTATGACTTTCATTTTTAGTCTTGTTTTTTTGGTCCTCCTTCTATGTTGTGGGAGCACTTTCTCTTCTTGCCTCACCTGACAGGAGATAGCATTTGCAGCCATAAAGCCAAGCTACAAATACATCCTCTAAAACTCCACCACTTGTGTAATAGTTGATACCAGCTACTATACACCAGAGCAGCAGCATCCACAACCAACACCTGCACTCTGAATTGAGCTGTATGAACAGTGATTAGATAAGTACTTAAGAATACACCAATATACATTCATCTAATTAATATAAATATGACACCATAATGCTGAAAAAGCAGATCTCTGCTCTTATGTAGAAACAAGACAGAGTAGCTCAAACAAACAACTAAAGGGAGAGCCAGAAAATGTGTTTGAGGGTGAAGAGGCTTTGGAACTAACTGAAAAATAAATCAGGAGAATGATATTGGGGTCATCCAAATGTTCCATAGAAAAGTTGAGGAAAAATAAGAAAGAAGTTTTAAAAGCACTGTAGGAACAATCAAGCAAAATAGGTATAGCACTGGAGACAATACAAAACTTGCAAACAGATGTCCATATGATCAATACTAAAATATCATAAATGGACAAAACACTGAAAGGGCAAAGGAGTATAATTAAAGCAATAGAAGCCAGAATTAGCAAACTTGAAGATAAATTTCTCAATACTGCTAAGACAGAAGAACAAGCAGAAAAAAGAACTGAAAAATCTGAAGTAAACCTAAGATTCATGTGGAACGACATGAAGAGGAATAACCTAGAGGTGACTGGAATTCCAAAACAAGAAAAGACAAGAAACCACACAAAAGATAGTCAAAAAGAAGCTGGAGGAAAATTTCCCTAACATCTTGAAACACGAGAAGATAAGCATTCAAGAAGCTGAACAAACCCAAGGCAGGACAGACCCCAAAAGAAAATCACCAAGACATATCATGATCAAACTCTGCAAAATCAAAGACAAAGAAAGAATCCTGAAAACAGCTAGGAAAAAAGGAATGTTATCTACAAAGGAAAACCAATAAGATTAAGCTCTGATTTCTCAGCAGAAACCACATAGGCAAGAAGGCAGTGAGGAGACAGATACAAAACTGAAAGCAAAAATGGCCAACCAAGAATCATATACCTAGCAAAGCTATCAATGAAATATAATGGTAAAATCAGAACATTTCAGGATAAACAGAAATTAAGGGATTTTGTAAAAGCCAAGCTGGTGCTTCAAAACATACTAAAGGGTTCTTTGGACTGAGAACCAATAAGAGAAGACAACAACCACAGACTGACATATATGGCAACACCACCCAGAACTCTGTCCAGATATTGAAGAGCCCTGAGCGGAACAAAACTACAAGACTAAAAAATGGGGGATCTGGGATGTGAGTCTAGGATCAGGACAACTACAAAATGAAAGAAGGGGAAAGTATAGTAACAGAGATCCAGGTGGCGAGGAGGTCAGGTAGATTTCAGTATACAACAGACTATTTTTAAATGAAGAAGAAATGAATAAAGTACAGGGTAACCTCAAAGAAACTTTATACATCTCCACATCAAAGGAAAGGAAAATCCAAGATTTTGGGAACATTAAAACTATGAAGAAACTGACAAGAAAAAGCACACACATAAATGAACTCAGCACAGGAAAGCATGCAGAACCAAGAAACCTGCAGCAGCACAAAAAGACCAACAGCATAATGACAACAATGAATCCATACTTACCAATAATTACACTGAACATCAATGGATTCAATACACCAATCAAGAGACAGAGAGTAGCAGAATGGATAAGAAAACAGGATCCTTCAATAGGCTGTTTACAAAAGACACACCTCACAAAGACAGAAATAGACTAAAAATTAAAAGATGGAAAAAATATACCAAGCTAATTGCTATAAAAAATAAGTAAGAGTGGCAATATTAATCTCTGATAAAATAAATTCTAAGGCAATAACCAGCATAGACAAAGAAGAACATTATCTCGTGATTAAAGGGTCACTTGAACAAGAGGACATAACCATAATAAATATCTATGCTCCCAATGAAAGAGCCCCAAAATACATGAATCAAACCCTAATAGAATTGAAGAAAGAAATAGACAAATCTACAATAATACTGGAAGATTTTAATACACCACTTTCAAAAAAAGACAGAACAACCAAGAAAGAAACTCAGCAAAGACACAGAGGAACTAAACAACACAACCAACCACCTTGACCTTATAGATGTGTACAGAGCATTCAACCCGGCAACAACACAATACACATTCTTTTCCAGTGAACACAAAACATTCTCCATAATAGACCATATGTTAGGCCACAAAACAAGTCTCAATAAATTTTAAAACATCAAAATACTACAAAGCATCTTCTCAGATCACAAAGCTATAAAAATACAAACCAACTACAGAAAGATCAAGGAAATAAAATCAAATACATGGAAACTGAATAACATCCTGCTTAAAAGCTATTAGATAGTAGAACAAATAAAAGTTAAATTTAAAAATTTCTCAAAACAAATGAGAACGAAAACACAACATAGCAAAACATTTGCAATGCAGCAAAAGCAGTGCCAAGAGGGCAATTTATAGCAATAAATGCAAACATCCAAAAAGAAGAAAGATCCAAAATCAACACATTAACACAACATCTCCAACAATTAGAAAAAGACCAGCAGAGTAAATCTACAATCACCAAAAGAAAAGAAATAATAACGATTACAGCAGAAATAAATGAAATAAAAACCAGAAAAACAATGGAACAAATCAACAAGATAAGAAACCGGTTCTTTGAAAGGATTAATCAAATTGATAAAGCACTGGCAAATCTAACAAAAGAAAGAGGGAGAAGACACAGATCCTAGAACACAACTGGTATTTTTGCACACTAATGTTCATCGCAGAACTAGTCACAATAGCAAAAATATGGAGACAGCCTAAGTGACCATTAGTGGAAGAATGGATAAACAAGCTTTGGTACATACACACAACAAAATACTACGCTGCCTTGAAGAATAACAATGAAGCTGCAAAACACCTTGTAACATGAATGAACCTTGAGGACATTATGCTGGGTGAATTTGGCTGATGGATGGCTGTGTGCCATGGAGTCGGTTCCAACTCATAGCGACCCTGTACAGGGCTTCCAAGGCTGTAAATCTTTAAGGGAGCAGAACGCCTCATCTTTCTCCAGAAGAACAGCTGGTAGTTTCGGACTGCTGACCTTGCAGTTCACAGCCCGATTCGTAACCACTACGCTACCAGAGAGTCAGTCACAAAAGGTTAAAAATTGCATAAGACCATTATTGTAAAAGATTAAGAAAAGATTTCCATACTAAAAGGAAAATTCTTTGATGGTTACCAGGGGTGAGAGGGAGGTAGGCACATGATAGCTCAAATGATGGGGAAGGCAATATACAAGGAGGGAGAGGGCAACATAAAAGAAGAGGCAAGATGGTAGAAGAACACTTAGGGAGGCTGCATGGGCTCAATGGGATAGAGGTAACTAGTGATGTATTCACAACCTTAAAGAGCTCTGGTAGCATACTAGTTACGAGTTGGGCTGCTAACCTCAAGGTCAGCAGTTTGAAACTACCAGCCATTCCATTAGACAAAGATGAGGTTTTCTGCTCCTGTAAAGATTTACAGCCTCGGAACCCTATGTAGGGTCACTATGAGTTGGAACTCACTCCACCGCACACCACCACCACCACACAACCTTGGAACAACAGTGCTCTGTGACACAGGGATCAGGACACAGTTTGAATGGGTAAAGTAGGGGAAATAATGTTATGGGGCATGGCTGTCTTGTGGATATTGGTTTCTCCTGTCTAGTATTGTAAAACAGACATTTCAGTGTGATAGACAAGGATATTGGGAATTGTGATTACAGAAAGCTGGTTAGCCCATCTTCAGCCTATAACTGACTGGATTAGCTAAAAGGGGAATTCGAATTTGCCCTGAGAAATAGAAATTTTGTTAATCATTTGTGGAGTAGGGAGCCTTAGGTGGAAACCTGAGCCCCACCCAGAACCTTCTAAGGTGATACAGTCCTACTTAAAAAGACACACAGACCAAACTGGAACAGTTAGAGGAACAGAAGATACTTCTTGAAAGAAAAACCAACAGAAAAAAAAGTATACTGTCTGACTGTTAAAATATCAAGCAAGGTGTTTGCCTTGGAGCCATCAAGGCAAGAAAAGTCAGGCAATCAGGGTAAACTCCCTTCTAAGACTAAAATTCAATGGGAACCCACGAGCAGCCTACTATGCTTGCTTGTGACTGCCCTGGTCTACTTGTGACTGGAAGTGGGCAAAATGAAGCAATGAAGACATGGGCTGAGTTTGGTCATGTTCCATTGACACCCATTGACCTTGAGATGAGTGAGAGAAGAGGAAGAGCGGGCTGATCTAAAGTTTAGGGAAACATGTGACCTCCTGAGCCCTGAGTCCATGGACACAGAGAACTAGCCACTGAGGACTACAGCTGAGGGTGAAGCAGTCAGCTTGGTCTTAAGTGGGGGAGGCATGAGAGAACTCCAAAACTTGCAAATAGTACCCATTTGACCTAGCTTGGATGACTAGCTGAACAGAACTCGATCAGATGAAGATAAAGAAGTTTGATACTGAAAACAAGTGTAAATTCCTACTATTTGATTAAATGAACCTTTGCTTACTGACTCTTGGACTGATTCCAGGTCCTGTGATAGGTACTGATGATATAAAGGAATTGCATTTCTTAAAATGAGAGATGTAACTTATATATATA
>NW_006408764.1:2514566-2516010 GCF_000296735.1 Chrysochloris asiatica
TTGTTTAAATAATGAATCACACAGGAATCCAGTTCTTTGAGAAGATCTAGTCTAGAAAGGAAACAGATGTGCAAACAAATTATTGCAAGACAAACTACCACATGGTCCAGGGGAGGGACAGATGGCTCCGAAAGGTAGGTTCGAGAAAGCTTCTCAGATGAGAAAACATCTAAACTAGGGCTTGGGGTGTTCTCTCCAAGTAAAAGCTAAGCAGGAGAACAGAACATGCAAAGGCCTAGAGGTGTGTCAGGGCATGCTCAGTTTGGGGGGCTGTGCAGTGCAGGTATTTCAGGTGTAACTTGCTGCCATTCCCAGCACTTTGAATAGCTCTTTGCAGCATAAAATAAGTTGGGAAGTTCAGAGCTAACATGAGAAGGGCCAGTTATAGCAGGGCCTCTAAGATTTTCAAATAGGAGAACGTGCTAGTTCTGAAAAGGAGAGGATGGAGGTAGGGAAAGCAGTAAGAATAAGGAGATAGATAGTTCATGGGCTGATAGAAAGGGAAGGTCCAGTAGGAGTGTTCTGAATTCCAGGGAGGACTGGTGATATTAATTGATATAGTGTATCAGGGAGAAAAGCTAATGGGGGAAGGTTGAGGAGTTAAATAGCAAATCACATGTTTGTATTTGGTTGTGTTGAATTGGGAGTGTCAAAGGGACATCAGGAAATATGGTCTTATACACATGGATCAGCAGCAGTGAGGGCCTGTAAAGCCAATGCTCCTGCCAGCAGCCTCAGGGAGCTCCCTCACTTGGGGAGGAATAGGGTAAGGACTGGCTAGTGGAGAAGGACACTGTCATAAAGCAGAAATGTCACACGACAAGTAGGTGGAAAAGGAGGGCGCGAATAGAGATGTGAGCAAGTGGCTGGCACAGGCTCCAAAAGGCCTCGCAGCTGAGTAACTGTGGTGGTGGTGGTGATGGTGTCCATGGAGTTAGTTCCAACTCATAGCAACCCTGTGTAGGATATCTGAGGCTGTAAATCTTTACAGCAGCAGAAAACCTCATCTTCCTTCCACAAAAATCTGGTAGTTTCGAACTGCTGACCTTAAGGTTAGCAGCCTGACTCATAACTACTATGCTACCAGAGCTCCTTGGCAGCTGAGTAGGGGGGAGACTAAAATGCCTTATTTAGGAATAAATAATTTTTCAAAGATGGCCCACAATGTTAGAAGACCTAGAAATAGCCAAATTTCTACCAGACTGCCTTCCTTTGAGTATTTATGGCCATTAACTGATCAGAAAGGATCTTAACTCAAAGTTGTATGCCACCACAGGAAGGGGCTCCTGGTGACAGAAGGACTGCTGGGGGTGGCAGGCTACAGAGCCAGCTCAGTTAGCCTCTCTCTCAGCAATCCTCAGTGTTCTTATGGCCTCCTGTCCTACACCATTGCCATAACTGGGGGAGGTAATCCAGACTTCACTGATCAGATGCTATAAGTATT
>NW_006408764.1:2516130-2517163 GCF_000296735.1 Chrysochloris asiatica
TTTAAATCTCAACCTCTAAAACTTTAATGATTTAGGAGGACACGATTTACCAAATTTGCTCCAGAGTGCAAAAGGTATTCCAGATATCAGGCACATCCACAAGGAGTGGGATTCACAAGAGAGATGTAACTGCCCTAATCCTTGGTGGGAAGGAGCCTGGAGCTGTTCTGGTGGATGCACCCAGGAAAGATCTGCTTAGGCTGAAGAAGACTAAAAGGAAAAGCATGGAGAATAGAGACAGTACAGGCTTCAGAGAGAAATCAAGCTGGGCTCCACATGGAATGCTCCCCACCGCCTCCAGTAGAATATTTGAAAGAGATAAGTTTTATGCCAATAAATGGCTATCTTTGTTCACTGGGAGGGGAGTGAACTTAGGGAAACTGTTTTTCTATGTCAGAGCGGAAGAGCCCCACAGCTTCAAACAAGGTTTTGATAAATTCATGGCTGACCTTTTTGTAATAGGCAATTACAGCTGGGCAAATTCTGTGGGTGGTCCCTCCTCTCCTTTGAGGCTGATGCCAGGAAGGAAGAACCATCATTCCACCTCAGTGATCCCAGTGCACTAGGGCAGAGAAGCAGGGGCTGCAAATAGTGATTCTAGAGTCCCAGTCCTGGGTCTTAGAGTTCCTTTCTCATGAATGAAAGTGAAAATTCAGAAAGTTTGGGTTTAGAAAAAAATGCCAATTTTCACACACACAAAAAATTTCTCGACCATCCTTTAAGTCAGTGGCCTCCTGCCTTTAAAAAAAATGTATCCTCATCTATAAAACCTTTTGTGCACCCCAACAAATGACTATTTATTCAATAATTACATGCCTATTTAATTTTATATAATTCCTGGTGTGGGACTTAAGATCAGCACTGGACTGTGAACCACAAGGTTGGCAGTTCAAACCTACCAGCTGCTCCTTGGAAGCCCTGTAAAGGGTTGCTATGAGTCAGAAATGATTGAATGGCACTTAACAACTGCACCATATATTTGATAAATCATGTCTTCCTAAAGTATAAAGTTTTAAAGGTTGAGATTTAAAAA
>NW_006408764.1:2517285-2531709 GCF_000296735.1 Chrysochloris asiatica
CCTTATGCCACCCCTTTGTATGTGTATATTCCAGTTTGGAGGCCACAGAAATTCTTAAACCCTGATCTAGTCAGTTGCCCGGGGCCAGATTGTCTTCTGCCAAAAGCACTGTCCTGTAGAAGGTATTCTTAGGGAGATGACAGGGAGGCCCTAGGTCATGGAGGGCTGGCCTCATTTGATTTCCTAGCTGCCTATGGTCCAAAAGGAATTCACTCTATTGACCACAACAGCAGAGGTGAGGTTTTCCATGATGCTCACTCAGAGCACTCAGAAAGAATTTGTAAATGGACAGGAAGTCAAGCCATGGGTTGGTTTCTGAGATGCTCTTTTAAATCAAAGGGATGACCTGCTGGCTGTGGAGGGAATTTGCCATACCCAAGGTTCCTGAGAAGCAGGGGGGCATTGTATAAGCAGAGTTTCCCAAGAGGCTGATATATTTCCTCCCTAACTTCCCAGACTCTTAAAGCTGTGCCCCACTGTAAGATTAACATTCGAAGATAAGAAGATTCCAGAAATACCGGTCGGTCAAGGCACCATGCCAGTCTGATGACATTCTCTACTGATGTACTTGGGCACCATGCAATCACATCTTGGAGCAGACAAACCCACATGAAAAAATCATTAGTGTTATTCAAGGGACCTACCACTTCCATTCATGCCATTAATGTAAAAACATCTGGCAGTCAGGACTCTTCCTGTGGCAAACAAGACTCAGAAAACATATAAGCAATAATCACCGGCTGTTTTTCTGGTATCAGGAGAAATTGTTTGGAATGATAGTGCATATGGATCAGAAGAGTTAGAATGTGGGAAGCGGGAAGAGGGAAGAATGTGGTAGGACCAAGAGTTACTGCCATCAAATACAGGCAAAAGGAAGTTGCCAGTGTTAAAGGAGAGACCACTAAGAGGTAGGGAAAAACGTAGGAAGCAGGCCACAACTGCATTGAGGACAAATCCTGGAGACCTCATTCCCTAGCCCTGAGCCCCAAGTGGGCCCATGAAGTTGAGAGCATCTCTCAGGACTATGTGATTTGGTCTTAGATCCCTTCAGGCCCAGTTAGTCCCCACAGTCCAGAACATGAATGAGAAGTAGAGGTAACTTTCCTCTAACTTTAATTAATTGGAAGTGTAAATTTGAAGGCTGAGTTTGGGTAAGATTACTGTCATCAAAGGGTGATGTCTACCATGAACTCAGGAGTGCGGCATATAAGCAAACACAAAGGCCATGGATTTATCATCTATAACAGAACAAAATCAAACACTCAGCCCGCCTCAAATGATATCAGGCATCCTGGAGGTCGTCAGTCAAAATTGGACCTAGCCCACTTCAGGCCAAATTCATCCCTTACTATAAACAGACCAGTTAATACACATAGCCATCAACAAGAGACCAGAGGATGCATGGAGTGCATACCTTTGACTTTTTCCACAGTTCCACTTTTACCTTCATTCCACAGCTTTCGCAGAGCTACAAGAGCTGGCAAGCTGGGACATATCTGAATATGTGAACATCAGGCAGCTGAAGCATCAAATGTCATGAACTCAGATTAACTTTGGAAGGTATCAGGAAAGCCCTTCTGAAGATTGTTTCTTGCACCATGGTGTTTGCAATTGATATTTTGTGAATGGTGGCTCACCTGAGAGTAAGTGACCATGGATGTAATCTTATCCCAAGGAGGCTGTTGATGAGTTGTTGTTATTGTTAAATTGTTAAGTGCCATTGAATCAGTTCTGACTAATAACGACTCTGTACAGGGTTTTCGAGGAACAGCTGGAAAGCTTGAACTGCCAACCTTTTGGCTCAAACCAACCTTATAGTCTAGCACATTAACCCACAGCTGGTATTTAAAATACTGGTGGTACAGTTTCCAGAATCACAGGAGCATGCAAGCCACCACAATATGACAAACTGACAGACAAGTGGTGAAATTCTTAGCCAAGGTTGTTGTTGTTGTTAAGTGCTGTCAAATGGATTCCAACCCTGTATAGGGTTTCCAAGGAGCAGCTGGTGAGCTTGAACCACCGACCTTGTAGTTCAAATGACTTTGCAGCCTGATGCATTAGACCACAGCACCACACCAGGAGATGCAAATCAAAACTACAATGAGAGGACCCTAGGACCATCAAGAAAGGAACACACAAATACAATGTGGGACCTTATCCAGAGAAGCAGCAGCACCAGAGATGGAGGTAGAGATGGGGGCATGGAGGACTCTAGATTCATTAAAAAAAAAAAAACTACAATGAGATATCACTTCATTTCTCCCATGATGACTAAAATTTAAATTAAAAAAAGGAAAATAACAAATGTTGACAAGGGTGTAGAGAAATTGGAACCCTTATCCATTGCAGGCAGAAATGTAAAATCGGACAGCCACTACGGAAAACAGTTTTTCAAAAAATAAACTTACAAGTACCATTTGACCCAGCAATTTAGCGTCTACTCAAGAGACCTGAAAATCAGCAACAAAGACAGACACAGATTCACCAATGCTCACTGCATCACTATTCACAATAGCCAAAAATTAGAAACTATCTGTCATCTACAAACGAACATACAAACAAAATGTGGTAGATACATACAATGTAATACTACTGTAGATTCATAAAGAAAAATGAAGTCCTGGCCCATGCTACAATATGGATGAACCTCAAAAACCTTAGGCTCAGTGAAAACAGTCATTCACAAAAGAACAAATATTGTATGATTTCACTTATATGAAATAATAAGAATAGGTAAATATATAGAAACCAAAGTTTATAGGTGGTTGACAGAGGCAGGGAAAGGGGCAGCCATTGTTCATGGTGATGGAAAATTTGACAGTTAATCTGGATGGTTGTTGTATAATATAATTAATACAATTGGTATCACTAAATTGTTTACCTAAAAAACAGAAAAGACTGAATTGCCAAATGTTTATATATCATGGCCATCTAGTCAATTCCATTCAACCCATAGGGTCTGCAAGTCTGTAAATCTTTACGATTGCAGAAAGTCTCACTGTTCTTGCTTACAGCAGCTGGTGGGTTTGAAATGCTGACCTTTTGGTTAGCAGGGCAGTATTTATCCTACAGTGCCACCAAGGCACTGTAGGATAAATATGCACATATATATATATATATATATACATATATATATATATACACACACATAAATATAAATGCATGCCTATATAAAGAGCCTTGGTGGCACAGTAGTTCAAGCACTTGGCTATTAATCAAAAGATTGGTGGTTTGAATACACTAGCCACTGTGCAGGAAAAAGATGCAGCAGTCTGCTTCTGTTAAAATTTACAACGTTGGAAACCCTGTGAGGCTTATCAGCACTGGGCTGCAAACCACAAGGTCAGCAGTTCAAACATATCTGCTGCTCCTCAGAAACCCTATATAGGGTCCCTATGAATTGGAACTGACTTGACAGCACGTAACAACAACAATAACATAGGGTCACTATGAATCAGAATCTACTTGAAGGCAGCAAGTTTGGTTATGGTTTTATACATTCCATTATCTTTTTTAAAAATTGTTTTATTGTGAATTATGTGATAGTTTACATGGGAGAACATTAGTTTTACATTCATCCTATCGTATATCTTTCATTACCATGGTTACAATCCCCTCCATGCATCATCAACCAACCAAAGGATATACACTACAAGCCTGCCCCCACCCCACACCCCGTTCATCAGCACACAGCCCCTCTCCCTCTCAGTGTCTAAAGTCCCAGCTGCTCCATCTCAGGCATCACTGCTTCTCTAGGTAGGGTCCTGCTCTCTGCTCTTCTCCCTCATGGTCCCAAGGACCTCCGCTCCTAGACTGCAAAGTTAATCACTCCCCTCCTTGCTACAAAATGTCTACTTTTACATTTCCAACCCTCACAATCAGTCCTGATAACAATTACTCACTATTGTATCACAAGAGACCAATCTGCATTTCCTTTCATCAGCCCCGCCTAGAAAGATTGGATACTACTCAGTGGAGATTCTACCTTCCTCCACATCCTCTGGATCTAGGTTTCTTCTTGAAAACTTGTAAGCCAGTCACTTCTTGCCTTTATAGCTACCCCCCCCCCCAATTTTGGGTAGCCAATATCCGAGTTGCCCATCCCTGTCTACTCTGTGTATGGAGGGGGTGGGAATGATCCCTTCAGTAAAGATTTGTTCCCTCTTTTGAGCTACTGCATCCATAGGTGTAGGTGAAGTTCATCAAATTGTATTAGATTACTCTTTTTTCCTCTTCTTCCTTCTAGTTGAGCTCTGATCATCCAGTCATTGAAGCCAGGTCAAGTGTGGGTGTTCTTGTGCATATGCCCTGTCTTCTTATCAGCTGGACACTTCACGCTCCACTCTAGTCCCCTGTGGCTATGTCACTGACTCTGGGCCTAAGAGTCCCCACGTCTTGCCACACTGCTGGCCAACCAGATCTCCACCCGGGTTCACAGGAGTCTATTGAACATTGTAGGGCTTTCCATTATCTTTTAATTCCATTTTTCCTTGAAGTTTTTGAAGCCCACTTGTATTCTTGTATAAATATTTATTTTACAACAATTTGAAATTTATTTATTTTTCCTAAAACTCAGTGTACATTTTCAAACTATGAATTTATATGTTCCTTTATTTCAGATGGAGGAAAGTTTTTTCTATTATATCTTTAATATGTTTTGTGTCTTATTTATTCTGCTTACTTTTAAGATCCCAGAGATACCAACTACATCGATTTTTAAAAACTTTTTATTGTGAATTGAGTGAAAGTTTATAGTAAAGATCATCAGTTTTATATCATACACTTTGTCTCAATAATTCCAATCCCCTCCATATAACAACAGTTATCTCACTTCCTCCCTGTGGTTCATATTTCCATTCTACCCACCTTCCCATCACTTCTTAACTTTGTCCTTAGACAAATGTTGCCCTTTTGATTTTGAATGATAGACTATTCCAGGGTGAGCAAACTTTATTAGTGTTGTTATCCCCCTATATACCTATCTATTGCTTGGCTGAAAATTGGGCCACAAGGGTGAGTTCCTTTTTAAACCTGAAGGTTGGTCAAGGGCAACAGTATCAGGTTCCTTCAATCTCTTTCTGGCCAGCAGGCCTAGTCTTTTTTTTTTTTTTTTAATTTTCAGTTCTGCTCCACATTTTCTCCCACTCTATCCAGGACCTTCTAATGTGATCCCTTTCCAAGCAGTGGCAGTGGTAGCTGGGCACTGTCTAGTTTTTCTGGTCTCAGAGTCGTGGAGACTGTTCACATGTTCCATTAGTCCATTGGACTAATTGATTCTAAGCATCTTCAATTCTCATCATTCTTTCTTCTGCACATGGAGAGACCAATAGTTGCACCTTAAATGGTCGCTAATGCACTTTTAAGATGCCAAACACTACTTACCAAAGTAGGGTGTAGAACATTGTTTTTGTGGACTATGTTATGCCAGTTGACCATGGTGTGCCCTGACAATTATATCTACTTTGATTTCCTTTGTTTGCAGTATTGCTGGCAACCCATAATTCTCTCTCCCCTACCCCTTCAACTTCTACAACCTATTCAATTGCTTGGGTAATCCTATCTCCCTAGTAATTCCCTGGTGTCAAAGAGGGTTCAGAAATACTCCCTAGGCATCCCCACATATGTTGGCTTTACTAGCCAGTTCAAGAAAGGAATTATTTGTTTGTGCCCTTGAACTCTAATCTCTCTGCCTTAACTCCACAGAGGCAAGTTTCCTCTCCCTCACCCTAGATTAAATTTCCCTATACTTAGAAACCATTATTTATTTAATGTGTCTCGAAATATGGGTATTTCTTAGTTTTACTGAAGTTTTCTGGTTCTTGTTAGTCTTGCAGTTTTCAGTAAGAAGACTGAGCAGAGAGATGTTTTTAATTTATCATATTTAACCAGAAGACATTACAGCCCAAAATAAATGTTGTCTTTTTCTGATCTTCCACTTGGGCAAGTTCTGAGTTTTCTAAAACAGTTATCTTTGTAAACCTGAGTTAAAACCTAAGATGTCATCCCTAGAAAAAAACAGACAAACTTATAAACATTTTTGATCACAGGAGATAGTCAGACTCCATGACACATATGTAGATGAAACTTCTTTAATCACTTATTTTGATCCTCAATCAGTAAGTCACTGCCTATCACCCCAGTCTTGTCTCTGTCACCCATATATCCCCTGCAGGCAGGCCCTAACTAAGGCCTGGGAGCTCACAAACAAGCCAATTCCTTTTCTGAATCCATGCTATAGGTTCTTCAACCCTTTGATTGGTTGATGATGTATGGAGGGGATTATAACCATGGCATTCATAGGATGAATGTAAAACAATGTTCTCCCATGTAAACTATCACATGATTCACAATAAAACATTAAATAAATAAATAAGTAAAAATAAAGTGAAAAAAAAAAAGCTTTGCTATTTAGTTATTTTCAACTCAGTGACAACCTAGGACAGAGTAGAATTGCCTCATAGGGTTTCAAAGGCAATAAATCTCTACAGAAGCAGACTGCTACATCTTTCTCCTATAAATCAGCTGGTGAGTTTGATCTGCCTACCTTTTGGTTAACAAACAAGCACTGTATCACTACACCACCAGTGCTCCTTAAGTTTTGAATATTGTTAAGTGCTATCAACTCAGTGATCTTGTATAGGGGTTTTAAGGCTAAAAGTCTTAGTGGGAGCAGAAAGGCTCATCTGGTGGGCTAGAACCATTGACCTTGTGGTTAGTAGTTCAGTGTTTATCCTACAGAGTCGCTGGGCTCCCTGTTCCATAGGGCTAAGTAAATACTTCCAAAGCACCTTTTTTTTTTTTAAACTGTGAACTGACTGATAGTTTACACAGAAGAACATCGACTTTACACCATCGTTTCATTGCAATGATTACAATCTCCTCCACCAAATCACCATTTGAACCTGACTTCTAGCACCCCCTAGCCTGGTCCCAGAGCTGCCCAATTGCATAGCACTCTCGGTTTACTGGAGTTCTGGTGTGGCGCTGTGGATTAATGCACCAGATTGCAAAATCATTTGAATCACAAGGTTGAAAGTTCAAGCTTACCAGTCGCTCCCTGGAAACCCTATACAGGGTCACTATGGGTCGGAATCGACTTGCCGGCACTTAACAACAACTCAGTTTACTGATCATACTGAGTACCCCATGAGGTCAGGGGCTCCCTGAACCTAATGTGAGTGCAGTCCTGCTGCCGGATGAAGGAAGCAGACGTTCCACAGGCTATTTTAATTAACTGAGGAAAAAGAATTTGTAATTAAGCACTCTTTATAGGAAAAGATCCTGCTAAAGCTTGAAAGCAATTTCTTGTCTTAGGTGAGTAAAACAGTGATATTCCTACCACTCATTTTTTATAAAAGTCTGATTCAACCAAATGATCACAAATTCCAAGTTGAAGGGATCCAAACATTGAGTTTGACTACAATACAGTAAATAAACTGGCTTCTTTGGCTAGAACTTAGATAAGGGTAAATATTGCTGCTTTGTCATTAATGCGTTAATGTCTTTTTTCCCACTTATTCATCAGCCTGGGGTAATATCTCATCTGCAGGAGACTCCTAGGGGAGCCAGAAAGGTGGAGCAGGGCCATGCTGGGAGCTAGGAGAGCCAAAAAGAGAGGAAGAGACAGGAAAGTGGTACGATGGCTCCCGAGTGTGGCCCGGTAGTTCTTTCTGGGTTAGCCCAAGCCACCAAGGCTCCTACTTCCTACCCAGCCCCAGGCTGTGGACAGCTTCATTGGGACTCCACGTGATGGGGCCAGCTTTTAGCTGTGCAGTGACCCAGTTTTCTGACTCAAGGGGAAGTTCCTGAAGCTACGACGCTCTAATCAAGAGTTGGATGTCATTACATAAAGCTGAGCCAGCTTTTCCCAGATTCCATCTACTGCAAATTCCACTACAACAGCCTTTTAGCAAGGGGACAGTGCTGTGCTTGTCAGCTTTGTTTTAAATTCTGCTGCAACCACAAAGTTGAGATAAGCTAAGTAAAAACTGCAGGCTTTTGCGAACATGGAGGCAGCTATCACTCACTCCTTCAACCCCAGCCCCCAACAAGGCAGAAACCAAGGCTCTGGCCCAGAAACCTCAGCAAACTCCTGCCTAGTCTTTAGACCCAGTGCTGAGGAAAGATTCAGCACTGAGCTTGCCCTTGGAGGTTGCCAGGATCCATCCTCAGCCCATAAGAATGACTAAGGACCTATTTTACACCAAGCCCTGCTCCAGGCACAGGAAGGGGACAGAGGCCAATGATAGTAAGATAACCGAGTGTTTGCATCATTAATGCATGGAGTGGTTGAACCCCTGCTGTACACAGGATACTGGGCTAAACCCAGGAACACTCCCATGTATGAGGCTCTTGTACCCTGGTCTGGGAGTCTTTTAGGGAAATCCCTGACATAGCTAGAGACCCCTTGACTCCTTTCTCATGGGAAGTGAATGGAATTCAAAGACTGTCTATTGTTTATTTTAAGGGAGAAGAAAAAAATACCAGAGTAACATCTGCTTATCCATGTTAAAAAATAGAAATTGTTCATGCTTCCTTTTTATGTTTCTATGCAAAGTGCCCTTCTGATCCAGTGGTGAAGTGCTCGGCTGCTAACTGAAAGGTTAGTGGTTCAAACCCACAAGCCAACCTAGGGGATAAAGATATGGCAGTCTACTGTCATGAAGATTTCAGCCTTGGAAACTCTATGGAACAGTTCTACTGTGTCCTACAGGGTTGCTATGAGTTGGCATCAGCTTGACTGCAGTGGAGTTTTCTAAACAAGAATAATGAGAAACTTATCTATGATCCAGATGGTAAAAAGAAAATTGTGACTGGGGATCACAACTGGCTCTTTGTTTCAGCTCTGAGTACAACAATAGAAGGGGTCAGAACATTACTACCCTCACCCATCCCAGATACTAGTTTGGAGTTGGGCATTGTTTGGCAATGGAAATAGGTAATAAAATGAGAATAACATTCTTTGAAGCTCTACCTCTGCCATGTGATTTACAATTTATTTTAACCAAAAAACTCAAAACAAGTATTTTCATGCACAAAATAATTAGAATTTAGATGTGCATGTGTGTGTGCTTGTAAGTGTGAAGGAGAAATGAATGGGCTGGCAGCCAGAGAGGAGAGTGGGTGAGAAGAGATGAGAACTGGGCCATCTGCCTTTCCTCCACATATGGTCACCACTGGGTTCCTCAAAGTCTGCAAAGGGCCTGGCACAGAGCAGGGGTCAATAAATGTTTGTAGACTGAATGTACATGATTGATTAGGGAATCAGAGGCTCCCTGTGGCTAACATACTGGGTATGGAAGAGAGGAATCCACTGGAACAATTCTGGGTGGGGCCTACAAGACTTCTCAAATGACAGTGAGCAGGCCCTGATCAAGAGTCTTCCTTGGGAAGCCCATTTGGCTTACCTGTGGCAGCTGCCATAATCACAGCTACACCAATAGAGCCTCTTGCAGACCACACCTCTTCCTATTCATGAGATGTGAGGGCAATGCCACAAAGTGCTTTACAGTGTGACTCCTCCTACCCCTCTTCCTACATTGCCTTCAGGCAAGGATTCCTGAAGCTTCTCACAGACCCCCACTATCACCAGCTTATGCTCCATTCTCTTTCTTTAAGGCCATTTCCTTAAAACCTGATCCAACATTCAAAACCTGGCTCTCAAATGCTCTGCCCTATATGGGACTTTCCTAAGGAGCTCTGGTAGCGTAGTGGTTACGAATCGGGCTGCGAACCACAAGGTCAGCAGTTCGAAACTACCAGCTGTTCCGCGGGAGAAAGATGAGGCTTTCTGTTCCCGTAAAGATTTACAGCCTTGGAAACCCTGGACAGGGTCGCTATGAGTCGGAACCGACTCCACGGCACATAACAACAACAACATATGGGACTTTCCTGGACTCTCCCAGAAACCCACCATTACTTCTTACAGACTTCTCATGGGCTCACACACAGAGGACTCCTTGTGGTGGCCATGGAATCTTTCTGGCTTCACCCATTTCCCTCAGGACCATGCAGCATAAGGCACAATGCTAGACAGTGCTGGTGCTCAGGAAATGTTGACTGACTGAATGCAATTCTTCACACAGCTTGTGGGAATTATAATGACAAAATGTCATCTCAAAATGATACATGAGACTCAAGATTCCAGCAGAAAAGACATCCCTTCTTCCAAGTAACACCTACTGTGACAATCAAGGACATCTAAAAAGGAAAGTCACCCACCACCTTTCTAACCTTCATCTTCACCAAGTCCACTGTTCCACACACCCTGCCAGTCTAGTGCCAATTACCAAAAAAATGTACATGAATAGTAGCTGGTTTCCTTTTTTGTCAGCTCTGTGGTCTCTTTGCTTTTCACTTCTGAGGGGTCTAAGTCACAAGGATCAATCCAATTTCACCTGTGGATTGCCTACCCCTGTCTCTCCCTCAGACTATGGGTGTCTGGGTATTTCTGGGGTTTCACCACATGGACCCTCAGGGAGCTTACCTCCCACTAGCAGAGACTTCTCCATGGGGTGAGGGACTAGGGTACCACCCTGTCTCTCCCCAGGTCATCCCCACCCTACTTTCTTATTCATCTCTCTGCTTCAGGGGTTGTTTTTAAGTCCCCTTCATTGTTCAGCCAGTGTGGTGTAACTCTAACTCCACATGTTGTGTAACTTTTAACTCCAAAAATTCCCATCCAAGGAGCCATCTATCCCTTGCAGGGAGGTGGACCTACTCCTAGTCAGGAGAGGCCCACCCATCACTGACCTTCTCTTTCAAGAACTTCTCCCCAGCTTCCCTTCTCTTTTTAGTGCTCAGTGTCTGGGGATTTGAAGCTTAAGGGCACGCCAAGTTCTTATCTGACATGTTTTTTCATATTGAGAGCATAATGCTCAGCTACTTGGGCTCAAATTCTAGCAAGACCAATGTTCTCATAAAAAATATCTGTGTTTAACATCTTCTTATGCTCTGAGATAATAGTGTGAGACATTGTGTACACCTATGTGTGCAGGTCTGAGTATGGTGCACCTGAGAATGTCAGCATGTGTGTGCATGCATGCGGTCACACCCTCTTATGGCATATGGCTAGTCACTGAGCAACAAGTAAGACATGGACAATTGGCTGAGGTATTAGCCAAGCCTTGAACTACCACCTCCAGAGTACAGGGCTGGACTGAGCCAACAGAAGGGGCAGAGCCACCTCCAGCTTGAAGAAGGGCAGTGCCAGATACACAGTAGGCATTGAAAAAAACATTAGCTCTTTCCTTCCTTTCTTCCTTTCCTGGCTTGACAGCAAGTGGAATGGGCAGGAAACCTGGGATTCTGATGCCAAAGTTTTCAGTGAAAGGGGAAGTAGTGAGAAGTCCAGCAGGCAATGCTGAGGGAGAGAAAGTGGTAGAACCAGATGAGAGGAGGAAACAAGAACTGAGGAGCTAGGCTCACACAACAGACCTGAATTCCTCTGGTCAGGCAGAACCAAGCAAGTGAGTAGTGTCTGGACAATTTTGCCGAGGACACTAAGGGGGATGCTGTGTGCTCAGGCAATGGCCAAGTACTCTCACCTGGAGGAAGATTAAGGAAACATCTAGAGAAAATGCTAGTGAGTCAGGATATTTTGGGGTTTCAAAGAAAGTCATCTAACTTGAGGGGGAGAGAAAAGAATAGCCAGAAATATCACCGTAGAAAGCCTGTAAGTCGTCTTCAGCCTACAACTGATTGGAATACCTAAAAAGGAGATCTGGTAGCATAGTGGTTACGAATCAGGCTGTGAGCCGCAAGGTCAGCAGTTCTAAACTACCAGCTATTCCGCAGGAGAAAGATGAGACTTTCTGCTCCCGTAAAGATTTATAGCCTCGGAAACCCTGTATAGGGTTGCTATGAGTCGGAACCAACTCCACGGCACATAACAACAACAACAACAACAAAATGGGGCTAGAACTTGCCCAGGGAAGGAAGCTTCCTGTGGAGCCTTTGTATTGCATAAGATTATAGGTTGAATCCAGATCCCCACCCAGAATTTTCTGAGGTGGGAAATTCCCACTTGAAAGGACAAGCAGACCAGCCTAGAGAGGCTAGAAGAACAGAAGATACTTCTTTGAAAGAAAGACCAGCAGGAAAAATAAAAAACAATAACACCAGTCTGATTGACTACTACAAGAACAAGCAAGTTGTTCACAGGGGAGCCATCAGGGCAAGCAGTCGGGTCCCCTCAGGGCAAAACCCTTTCCAAGACTGAGACTTGAGGGGAATACAGAAGCAGGCATATGGCTTGATGATGACTACACTGGTCTACCGATAAGGGGAAGTAGGGGAAAAACAGCAATGAAGTTGTGAGCTAAGTCTGACCGGGTTCAACAGGCGCTTGTCCACCTGGATTGAGATCTGGTTGGCCAGCAGTATGGCGAGACCTGGGGACTCCTGGACCCAGGGACAGAGCCATGGCCACAGAGGACTAGAGCGAAGAGTGAAGTGCCCAGCTCATATGAAGTAAGGGGAGATGCACAAAAACACCCATACTTTCAGATAACACCCATTTGACCTGGCTTCAATGGCTGGATGATCAGAACTCAACTAGAAGAAAGAAGAAGAAAAAAAGAGTAATCTGATACTTTGCTATATGGACTGACTGTGAGTGTTGCAAATGTAAAGGTAGATGTTTTGAAATAAAAGGAGAGGAGGGGTTGATTTTGCAGTCCAGGAGTGGAGGACCCTGGGACCATCAATGGAGAAGAGCAGAGTGCAGGACCTTATCCAGAGAAGCAGTGACACCAGAGATGGAGGCAAAGACAATGACATGGAGAGATGGAGCAGCTGGGGACCCTGGACTCAGGGAGGGAGAGGGTCTGCCTGCTGATGACTAGGGGGCAGGTTTGCGGGGTGTGCCCTTTGGTTGTTTAAATGGTGGTATATTACTGAGTGCTTCGGTGTACATCCAAAAAAAAAAAAACCAGAATGGAAGCAAATGTTGTTGAATGATGATGCATGGAGGAGATTGTAATCATTGCAATGAAATATGATAGGATGAATTCAAAGCTGATGTTCTCCCATGTAAACTATCACCCAATTCACAATAAAAAACGTTAAAAAGAAAAAAAAAAAAAAAAGGAAAGCAAGGGGGAGAAAACAGGCACTCAGAATCACCAAGACTGGAGGAAGGGGCAATGTGGGGGCGAAGAGGATACCTACAGGAACCTACTCAAGGGCAACTGGATTGGGTTTCTGTATGTTTTGTTTCTTATAGGTTTATGTGGTTTTTAAAAAATAATTTTATTTTCTCTCTTTTTTTTATATATACAGCTTTTCTCATTCATGACAAGGTATTGTTGAGACTTTCACATAGCTTCAAAGTACTTTTTGTATTAACATGTTGAGAATATTTCTAAGGCAATGTTTAATAAACAGGAATTCCAAACTGTTAAAAAAAAAAAAAGAAAAGAAAGTCATCTAGAACAGGGTGAGGATGCCTGGGATGGAAGATGTAATGACTGGAGATTATATATAAGAGGGGAAGATGGAAAGTCTTGGGCTCTAATGACAATCAGAGAAGCACAAATGTGAGGCTACACTAAACACAGATGCTTCTCCGGAGCTACAGGATACCTGGCACAGGGATGCTCTGCGGACACTGGTTTTTGAGAAGTGAGCAAGGCAGACAAGGCCGCTTAACTCATGGACCAAGTAGGAGACAGGCAACAACCAAGAAGACAAATAGATGAACCTGATTCATTGAGAATATGATAGTGCTTTGAAGAATCATAATGGGTGAGGAAGGGAGAGTATGCTGGTGGGTCAGGGGGCACCTTTGAAGATGGACACTTGAACAGAGTCAGACAAGCATTCTAGGAGGGGCCATGCCAAGGCCCAGGGAAAGTGCATCCTTGGAGAGTGGGGGACAGCAGGGGCTTAGGCTTTGAGGTGGAAGTGTGCATGGCAGGTGGAGAGCAGAAAACAGGACAATGTGATGAAAGGGACATGGGTAGGGGGAATGTGGACAAGTAGGTCCAGGAGGCCTAGGACATGGGAACAGAGCCTGTTTCTGGACTACTTTCCTGGCCCTTGCTATCTCCCCTCAGTATTAAGACCATGCCTCTAGGCCCTATCTACCAGGCTGCTGCTGCAGTCAAGAATCCCCCAATAACTCCTGTATCAAACCTAAGGACATGGCTAATGGGTTGCAGAGGGCCTCCTCTGTTTGTGCTGTCATGGCCAAGAGACAGCCTCCACCTCATTCCCCAACAAACATGTGGGTGCTCATTCTCACCCTGTCCCAATGCCAGGGAGTGAATTCTGTCTTCACAGCTCTGTCCTCCTGCAGCCTTCTTTCTATCTGTTCCTCCACATGTTGTTGTTGTTAAGTGCCGTCAAGTCGGTTCCGACCCATAGCGACCCTGTACAGGGTTTCCGAGGGTGTAAATCCTTACGGGAGTAGAAAGCCTC
>NW_006408764.1:2531809-2547155 GCF_000296735.1 Chrysochloris asiatica
CGGAGCGGCTGGTAGTTTCGAACCGCTAACCTTAAGGTTCACAGCCCGATTCGTAACCACTACGCTACCAGAGCTCCTTGTTCCTCCACATAGCCTTTGTTAAGTGCTGTCAAGTCGGATACAACTGCTCATGATCTTGTATAAGGGTTTCCTAGGCTTTTTAAATCTTTGTGGAAGCAGTAAGCTCATCTTTCTCCTGCGCAGTGGCTAGCAGACTTGAACCATGGACTTTGTGGTTGGCAGTCCAGTCCTTATTGTATGCAGCCACTGCGCTCCTAATATACCCCTTAGATTTTTAAATTTCAGCTAAGAAGTCCTTTTTCTTCAAGTAAAATTACTCCGGTTTCCCTTTTAAATAAATTTATTTTCAATCTTTTAATTTTATCTATGTTGTTGGTGTTAAGTGCCCTTGACTCAGTTCTGACCCTGTATAGGGTTTCTAAGGAGCAGTTGGTGTGTTTGAACTTCCAACCTTATGGTTAACAGTCCAGTACTTATCCTATAGTGCCACACCAGGACTCCAACAAAGAGGACTTGTGGTGGTGGTGGTTGTGGGCCACCAAATCAGTTTCGATGCACAGCAACCATGTATAGGGTTTCCAAGGCTGTAAATCTTTATGGGAGCAGAAAGTCTCTCTTTTTTCTCACTCGGAGTGGCTAGTAGATTTGACCTGCTGACCTTACAGTTAGCAGCCCAGCTTGTAATCTACTATGCTACCAGGGTTCTTCCATAGTGACCCACAGGGTTTCAGAAGCTGTATATCTTTGTGCAAGCAGAAAGCCTCATCTTTCTCCCATGGAGCAGCTGATGGGCTTGAACTGCTGACCTTGTGGTTGACAGTCCAGTGCTTAACCTATGGAGTCACCATGCTCCCAGATTAATTGCCTATAGCATAGTCTATAGCTATAATACCAATCTTAAACGCTCAAAAACATCATGCATCTTCTCTAGAAGTTTCAGGAGACAGGCAAAAACCAAGTTTCCTCCAAACTAGACATGAACCGCCCAGAGTTTATGAAGACTCAAAAACAAAAATACAAAAAGACATGCACTTGGCAATTTGCTGCAAAATTATCTGTTACAGCAAAACTCAGGAAACAATCCCGATGTCCTCATAGGGGCTGGGTGAATAAACTGAGTTCCAGTCACAACATGGAATTCCATACAGCTGTGAAATGAATGAAAAAGGTCACTATGGAGCGCTACTGGATGATCCCCTGGATGCAAAGTCAAGGGTACAAAGCCAGAAACAGAATGTGGTTACTGTGTAATTTCAGTTTTTATGTTGGAACTATGTAAATTAACAAAGAAATTTAAGTTAAAAACAGGACTTCCAATTTCAGTTTGACCCCCTGCTGAAAATTTGCATTTCCACCCCAGATATAAAACCAAAAACTCATATCGAGCTATCAGACAAAATAGAACTGCCCCATAGGGTTTCCAAATCTTTATGGAAGCAAACTCCAACATATTTCTGCTGTGGAACAGCTGGTAGGTTTAAAACCACTGACCTTTATGTTAGCAGCCAAGTACTGGGCCACTAAGGCTACCTACCCCATATAAATTGAATCAAAATCTACATTTTAACAATATCGCCAGGTGATTTTTATGTATCATCATATATATGGAAGAATCATATGGAGATCTCTAAGAATCATTCTTGTTAAAATGTAGATTCTGATTCAATAAATATGGAGTTGTTGTTGTTGTTGTTAGCTGCCATTGAGTCGGTACTGACCCATAGCGACCTTATGCACAACAGAACGAAACACTGCCTGATCCTGGGCCAACCTCACTATTATTGCCACGCTGAAGTCCATCGATGCTGCCACTTGACTTGGCCAATCCATCTCATTGGGGGGTCTTCCTCTTTTTCTCTGACCCTCCACCTTACCAAACATGATATAAACCATGTGGTTGTCAGATTCAAAATGGCCAATACCAGTCCATTTCAGCTCACTAATGCCTAAGATATCGATGTTTATGCATTCCATTTCATTTTTGACAACTTCCAATTTTCCCAGATTCATACTTCGTATAGTCCATGTTCTGATATTCAATGGATGTTTACAGCTGTTTCTCTTCATTTTGAGTTGGGCCCCATCAGCAAATAAAGGTCCTGCAGGCTTTTCTTCCATGGGCTTTACTCCATTCGCTTTATCACGGTCAAGTCTACTTTGAGGAGGCAGCTCTTCTCCACTCACATTTTGAGTGCCTTCCAATCTGAGGAGCTCATTTTCCGGCATTATATCTGACAGTGTTTCTCCGCTATTCATAAGGTTTTCAGTGACTAAATATTCGGAAATATTTCATCACTTTTTCTTCCTAGTCTGTCTTCGTCTGGAAGCTCATCTGAACCCTGTCCACCATGGGTGACCCTGCTGGTATTTAAAATACTGGTGGCATAACTTTCAGAATCACAGCAACTCACAAGCCACCACAGTATGACAAACTGACAGAGGAGTAGTGGAAATTTGGAGTAGAACGGCAAATAGTAGAAAGGCAAATTCTCAGCAGGGGATCAAACCAGAATGAACTGCTTTAAAGACTTAGTTTAAAAAAAGCAGTTCCCCACTAAGAGCAAAATAACTCCCTGCCCTCAAAAAAAAACAACAACCCAGAAACCAACATACCTAAGGCTCAATCAAGCAAATGACATGACTGCATAATCAAGAAAATGATGTGACTGCATAAAAATTAACTATTTCCAGTGACTCTAAACATGATATTTTGACTTATCTCTATTGAGATATACTATAAGGATATACCCATAATTTATAAAATGTATTAAATAGTCTTACTGTTAGTTGTAATATTGATATTAATTTAAAACAATTACAAAAATATAAAAAGAAAATAGGAAAAATTAAGTAATTATGTTTCAGCATAAAAGAAAAAAGACAAACATAAAAGTAAAACCTCTGTAATCTTAAATTGGAATTGGCAGTATAAGTATAAACTCATAATTTGTTATCTTTCTTTAAAATACATTCTTCCTAACTCTATCACAAAAGCCTAGAAGCAATGACCAACTTAGGAACAATGAGCCTCCCTGGTGCCCAGAGTATGATCCTTTCGTTGAGTCAAGGAGCTCTGATGGCACAGTGGTTAAAGCATTCTGCTGCTACCTAAAGGTCAGCAGTTTGAACCCACCAGCTAGTCCATGGGAGAAAGATTTGACAGTCTGCTTCAGTAAAGATAAGTCTTGGAAACCCTAAGAAGCAGCTCTAATTTGCCCTATGGGATCACTAAGAGACAGAATTGACATGAGAGAAGTGGGTTTGGTTTTTTAGTTAGTCAAGTCTAGGTTACCTTATTTTGCTAAAATTTAGGAAGCTAAAGCAGACTGGGGAGGCTGGTACAGGACTAGTCACAGGCTGTTGGTCTGTGCACCAGTTCACTTCTGTGTACCAGTTCACAGAGCCGAAGTGAACTGGTGTTGGTTGCTGGGAAGGAGAAGCCACTTTGTGGATGTACCTGGATAGGGGAGCATCTGACCCAAAGCACAGGGGTTATCTGGGTGTGAGGGCTCTGACTAGATGGAAGCTGCCAAGGTCAGCAGATCATTTCTTTGGGATGAGTCAGGACTAGAATTGCTGTGCAGAGTGATAATAGCCATGACTTACCAAGGACCTGTGAATGAGTTGTGGTTGATGTTGTTAGGTGCCATTGAGTCGGTAGTGACTCATAACTACCTTATGCACAACAGAGTGAAACACTGCCCGGTCCTGTACCAACTTAGATTTGCTGTAACATTTGAGCCCACTGCTGCTAACACAGTGCCAATCCATCTATCTATATCTACTTGGGGGTCTTCCTCTTTTTCTCCAACCCTCCACTTTACCAAACACGATATCCTTCCTTCTCCAGGGACTGGTCCCTCCTGCCAATATGTCCAAAGTATAAGAGATGAAGTCTGGCCATCCCTGCTTCCAAGGAACATTCTGGCTGTATTTCTTCCAACAAAGATTTGTTTGTTCTTTTGACAGTCCATGGTACTTTTAATATTCTCTTCCAACACCATGCATGACTCAAATGCCTCAATTGTTCTAGTCTTCCTTATGCACTGTCCATTCACAAGCATATGAGATTATTTAAAATGCCATGGCTTGGGTCAGGTTGCACCTTAGTCCTCAAACTGACATCTTTGCTCTTCAATATCTTAAAAAGGTCTTGTGCAGCAGATTTGCCAAATGTAATATATCATTTAATTTCTTGACTGCTATTTTCATGAGTGTTGATGGTTGATTAGAGCAAAATGAAGTCTTTGACGACATCAATCTTTTCTCCATTTATCATGATGTAATATATTGACCCAGCGGTGAGGATTTTCATTTTGATTACATTGAGGTATAACCCACACCAAAGGCTCTGGACTTTGATAGTCATCAGTAATTATTTTAAGTACTCTTCACTTTCAGCAAGCAAGGTTGTATCATCTGCATATTACAGGTTGTTAATGAGTCTTCCTCCAATCCTGATGCCACATTCTTCTTCATATAATCCAGCTTCTTCTAGGATTATGTGTTCAACATACAGATTGAATGAGTATGATGAAAGGATACAACCCTGGCACAAACTTTTCCTAATTTTAAACTATTTGATGTTCCCTTGTTCTGTTCAAACAACTGCCACTTGGTTTATGCCTCTTGCTTCCTCATGAGCACAATTAAGTGTCCTGGAATACTCATTATCTGCAATGCTGTCCATAGCTTGCCATTATCCACTTAATCAAAACCCTTTGCATAGTCAATAAAGCAAAGGCAAACATCTTTCTGGTATTCTCTGCTTTCAGCCAAAATCCATCTGACATCAACAATGATAACCCTTGTTCTACATCCTTGTTTGAATCCAGCTTGAACCTCTGGAAGTTCTCTGTCAATGTAACATGTGCAGCTGTTTTTGGATTATCTTAAGCAAAATTTTACTTGTATAAGATATTAACAATATTGTCTAATGACCGCCACATTCCACTGAGTCACCTCTCTTTAGAATGGGCACAGATATGAATCTCTTTAGGTAGTTGTGTTCCAAATTTCTTGGTATAGAAGAGTGAGTGTGCCAGTGCTTTGTCAGTTTGTCGAAAGATTTCAATTTGTATTTCATCAACTCCTAGAGCCTTGCTCTGGGCTCTGGGAATTGATGGAATGCACCTTGGACTTCTTACTTCAGTATCATTGGCCCTTCAGCATATTCTGCCTGTTGGGATAGTTGAACATCGACCATTTCTTTTGGTACGGTAACTTTGTATATTCCTTCCACCTCATTTTGATGCTTTTTGCATCATTCAATATTTTGCCCACAGAATCCTTCATTATTTCAAGTTGAGGCTTGAATTTTTTCTTCAGTTCCATCAGCTTGAGAAAAACTTAGTGTGTTACTCTCT
This sequence comes from Chrysochloris asiatica, assembly GCF_000296735.1. Lineage (NCBI taxonomy): Eukaryota > Metazoa > Chordata > Mammalia > Afrosoricida > Chrysochloridae > Chrysochloris > Chrysochloris asiatica. The sequence goes on from NW_006408764.1 coordinate 2,537,197, forward strand.
TCTGGTTTTCTAACTTCAGGTCTTTGCACATTTTGTTAATCGTATTTGACTTTATCTTCTTGAGCTGCTCTTTGAAATTTTCTATTTAGCTCTTTTACCTCTTCCTCATTTTGTTCACTTACTTTAGCATCTCTTTGCTGAAGAGTAAGTTTCAGAATCTCTTTACATCCATTTCGGTCTTTCCCTTCTTTCTTATCTTTTTAATAACCTTTTGTTTTCTTCCTGTGTGATGTTCTTGATGTCATCCCACAACTCTTCTGGTCTTCGGTCTTCAGTGTCTAATGTATCCAATCTGTTCTTCAGATGATCTGTAAATTCAGTTGGGATATATTCAATGTCATATATTTTTTTAAATGTTTTATTGTGAATTATGTGATAGTTTACATGGGAGAACATTAGCTTTACATTCATCCTATCATACATATATCATTTCATTGCCATGGTTACAATCCCCTCCATGCATCATCAACCAACCAAAGGGTATAGCCTGGCAAGCCTGCCCTTCGGTCATCAGCACAGCCCCTCTCCCTCTCTGGGTCTAGAGTCCCCAGCTGCTCCATCTCTCCACATCATTGTCTCTGCCTCCGTCTCTGGCGTCACTGTTTCTCTGTGTAGGGTCCCGAACTCTGCTCTTCTCCCTTGATGGTCCCAGGGACCTCCACTCCTGGCCTGCAAAGTCAACCACTCCCCTCTTTTTGCTACAAAATGTTTACCTTTACATTTCCAACTCTTACAGTCAGTTTTAATAGTAATTACTCACTATTGTACCACAAGAGTCCTATCCCCATCTCGTCTCATCAGCCTTGCCCAGACAGATTGGATACTACTCAGTGGAGATTCTACCTTCCTCTGCACTCTCTGGATCTAGGCTCCCTCTTGAAAGCTTGTAAGCCAGTCACGTCTTGCCTTTGTAGACCCCTCCCCATTTTGGGTATCCAATGTCCAAGTTGCCCATCCCTGTCTACTCTGTGTATTAAGGGGGTGGGAATGATCCTCTCTGTAAAGATTTGTTCTGCCTTTTGAGCTACTGCATCCATAGGTATAGGTCAAGTTCATCAAATTGTATCAGATTACTCTTTTTTTCCCCCTTCTTTCTTCTTCTAGTTGAGTTCTGATCACCCAGTCATTGAAGCCAGGTCAAGTGGGTATTATCTGCAAGTGTGGGTGTTCTTGTGCATATGCTGTCACTTCTTATCAGCTAGATCCTTCAATTCCTATTTTGTTGAGTGTTTTTATCAGGAATGGATGTTGGATTTTGTCAAATGCCTTTTCTGCATCAATTGATATGATCATGTGGTTCTTTTCTTATTTATATGGTGGATAACGTTGATCGTTTTTCTAATGTTGAACCATCCTTGCATCCCTGATATGAATCCCACTATTGGCTACAATTTTGTCGAGAATCTTTGCATCTATGTTCCTGAGGGATACTGGCACTGTATCTGAAAATATTCTGGTGCTCTTCATCATGTTTCGTCATTATTCTGGTGCTATCTGACAGTGTTCCACTGCTATTCATAAAGTTTTCAGTGATTAAATATTCAGAAGTTGTCTGTCTCTCCTTCTTCCAACTTCTAACTTCTTTGTCTGGAAGTTCATCTGAAACTTATCCATCATGGTTGATCTGGATTGGGATTGCGTTATTTCTGTAGATTGCTTTGTGTAGTATTGACATTTTCTTTTTCTTTTCTTTTTTTTTTTAAAGTTTTTGTTGTGAATTGAGTGAAAGTTTATAGGGAAGATCATCAGTTTTACATTACAATGATTATAATCCACTCCATATACAGTTAACAGTATTTCTCTCTATTCATTTTAGCTCTTCTTCTTCTTCTTTTTTTTTTTTTAAACACTCAGGCATATAAAATAATTTAAACCAACAAAGGGCACATTCTGCAAGTCTGCCTGCTGGCCAGCAGTTCTCAATTCCTCTCTTCCCATGAATCTAGAGTCATCTGCTCCCTTTCTCTATGGCTCCATCTCTGCCTCCATCTCTGCTGTTGCTGCTTCTCTGGATAAAGTCCCACATTCTGCTTGTGCTCTTCTCCCTTGATGGTCCTAGGGTCCTCTGGTTCTGGACTGTAAGATAAACTACTCCCCCATTTTGGTTATAAAACTTCTACTTTTATAACTGTGTCATTCACAATTAGTCATGATAATAGTTACTATTGAATCATAAGAATCTTTCCCCATCTCTTTTACCAGATCCATCTAGACAAAATGATTACTATTCAGTGGGGATTCTTATCTTCCCTCACATACTCTTTAACTAAACTCCCTCTTAAAACCTTGTAAGCCAGTCACTTTGTGCCTTTATTGCCCCCTCATTTTAGGTTGCCAATGTCTAAATTGCCCATCCCTATCTACTCTGTATACAGAGGGGATAGCAGTAATATTTGATGTGAATACTACTTCCCTCTCTGTTGGTATTTTGAGCTACTACTTCCATGACTATAGGTCAAGTTCATCAAATTATACCAATTTGCCCTTGTTTGCCTTATCCAAACAAATAAACAATTTAATCGTCCTCTAGTCAACTTCCGATTATCAAGCCATCGAGGCTAGGTCAAATGAGTACTGTCTGCAAGTTTGGGTGTTTTTGTGTTTCTCTCCTCAATTCAGATCAGCTGGATGCCTCACTCACAGCTCTAGCCCTCTGCGGCTAAGTCCTTGTCCATGGTCTTAAGTGTCCTCAGGTCTCATCACACTTTGGACCAACCAGCCCTTCCTCTTCTCTCTCATCTCCAGGTCAACGGGAGTCTAGGGAACATGGTTGAACTCAACCCATTTCTTCATTGTTACCTTTCCCCTTCTTCTACTCACCAGAATACCAATGTAATAGTAGCCAGCAAGCTTACATGACTGCTCATGTGTTCCATTTGAGTTTCAGTCTTAGAGGGGGAATATTGACATTTTCACAATGTTAAATGAAATATGGTATATTCTTCTATTTTAGTAAATCTCTTTTGGCTTCTTATAGTAGTGCTATGTAGTTTTCTTTGTATAGTCTTTTGTTTCTCTGGTTAGATTTATTTCTAAATGTTTCATCCTTTGGGTGGCTATTGTAAATGGTATTGCTTTCCTAATTTCCCTTTCAGCACTGTCATTATTAGTATAGAAGAGTCCAACTGATTTTTGTATGTTGATCTTGTACCCTCTGCCATTTGGCTGAATCTTTCAATGAATTCCAGTAGGGTTTTGTTTTGTTTTGTTTTGTTTTGCTGTGTATTTGGAGTTTTTAATATATAGGATCATATCATCTGCAAATAGAGTTTTACTTCTTCTGCCAATTTGGATGCCTTTATCTATCTTATCTATCTCCATCTCGCTCTATAGCTCTGGCTCTAGCTTTTTAGCTCTGGCTAAGACTTCCAACACAATAATGAATAGGGGTGGTGATAAAAGGCATCCTTCTCTGGTTCCTGTTTGCAAAGGGAATGCTTTCAGTCTGTCTCTGTTGAGAGTGATGTTGGCTGTTGGTTTTGTATATATGTTCTTAATTATGTTGAGGAATTTCCCTTCAATTCCTACTTTGTTGATTGTTTTTATCAGGAATGGTGGCATGGCTTCCAGAATCACAGCAACATGCAAACCACCAAAGTACAATAAACTGACAGACGAGTGATGGCCAATAGGAAATCTGTCTCTCTGGTCTGTAGGGCTCCCTGCCAACTCCGCAGGGAATAGCTTCTGGGCTGTCTCCAGCCATGGAGCAGTGTCCACTCAGCACTTTTCACACACAGAGACCCTCTTGGACAAGACTCCGGTCATCTGCTAATTCAGGAATCAAGATGTAATCCAACAGGCCTGTGCTAGTTGTACAAAGTCACACAGCCACATCAACTGACCCCACAGAAGGAAGAATCACCTTAGGTCTCATTGCTTCAACTGACCCCAGAGAAGGAAGAATCAACCCCACAACAGGAAGAAACAATTTAGGTTTCTTCATCACCAGGTTGCGATGAACGCAAGTCAAGGAGGCAAGGATGCTTCCTGTCACAGCTTGGAGAATGATGTCTCCAAGACTAGAGCAGAACAGGTAAACAATAGAGTAGGTTCTATGGTCCCTGTTCCCAGGCTGGTTGTCCTAAAGGAGTAAGTAGTATAGAGGCAGGACTTACTTGTTGGGCTCAGCCCCTTCCAAGAGTGTGGAAGGCCAGGCCTCAGATGCCAGAAAGAGGCAGGTATACAAATGGCCAAGAGAATCAGGCCAATCTGCTGATACCTAGGTCACCAGAGTATGAGGCTCCAGGAGCATCTGACTCCTGACCTCCCACACTCACAGAGCTGCAGCCCCATCTTGGGGCACTGTGTGGGATGTCTCTGACTCAGAATCCCACACCTCTCTTTTGACCCTGTACATAAATGATCTTCCATGAAAAAAACGGAGAGTATACAGAAGAGATAGCAAGACCATGGGGGAAAGAAAGAAAACTGGTAATGTTTTACCATGTGCCAGGCACTTTACAAACATCATTTCAATTACTCCACACAATGAGGAAACACATAAGACAAAGCCAGGATTGGTAACTACGTCTCTTCTCCCAAATCTGTGCCCTTTTCCCTGTGCTGTTTCATACTCCCATGAATCTTCCTGATCTGAAGTGTTGCCACCTACGCTCAGAGAACAAATGCAGTCAAAATGAGTTTTCTGGCCAAGAGGACCCAAGGAAACCAGCACTGCAGTGGATGTGACTCTTTCAGATTCCCAAGGGGTGTAACTGAAATGGTGGCTGTAAATGGCACTCCAAAAAAAGCAGCAGCAGAGGTCAATGGACGAAAAACCTTTGGCTCCTACTTCTTACCCTACCCACCCAAACACTGTGGGTTGGGGTGGCTGACTGACTGCAGGGTCAACTTCCCCTATATCTTTACTGGGGTGAGGCTTGTGCCTGACAAGCCTAGGGCCGGTCATTGTGAGCTCAAGGAACAGCAAGTTCTCACACTTCCCTTATAGTTCACTCTAAAGGAACAGAACAGGGGACCACGCAAAAGCAACAGATGGAGTCCTCTCTATTTCAGTTAAATGCTAAGTGACTCATTAAAACAAACCCTGCAGTTTTCAGAAATCTAATAACTACATGTTATTGAAAAAATAAAACAACACATTCTTCAGAAGCAAATCTTGCAAGTTATACTAGAATACTTCTGGGATTGTCCTGAGGCTGGACATAAACCAGGCTAGATTCAGAACTAGCCTTCACTCTGAAAGAGACACCATGGAGCAAATTCAGTGAGGAAATGGCCCTGAGGGGAACCTAGCCTTACACTACCACCAGGGCCTTCAGCTCTGTTTGTCAGCTCTAGCCTTGGCTTCATTCACCCTTCACCTTTTGGCTAAAGACACGGAACCACCAGGTGGCACTAAAGAAGTACTATAGCCTTCCCATCACTCACACCATTTCCATGAAGTCACAGAAAGTAAAGCAGAGCTCATTGAACACTGCCATGCCCAGGAACACAACTTTTTAGCTTCTGTAGAATCCATACAGAAAAGGAATTCTAGAACTTGCCCAGAGAAATAGGCTTCTTGTAGAGCCTTTGTAGTGTATAGTACCTTAGGTGGAATCCTGAGCCCCATCCAGAACCTTCTAAGTTAGGACATTCCCACTTAAAAGGACATAAGACCAGCCCAGAGCAGCTAAAGGAACAGAAGATACTTCTTGAAAGAAAGACTAGAAAAAAAAACAAAACAAAAAAACGGAGTGGTTAGTCCTACATTCCAAGGAACAGAGGACTCTAGGACCATCAAGAGAGATGAGCGTAAGTGGAGCATGGGATCCTGACTAGAGAAAAAGCGACACCAGAGATGGAGACAGAGGTGATGGCATGGAGAGATAGAACAGTTGAGGACTCTAGACTCATGGGAAAAGAAAGGATGTGTGCTGGAGGCCAGGAGGCTGGCTGTGCTCTTTGGTCTGGTGAAAAAATATGGTGGTAAGATTCTTAAGATTCAATAGTGAGAAATTGTTATCATAACTAATTGCAACTGTCACAACTGGAGAGGCAGAAGTTTTGCAACCAAAATGAGGGAGTAGTTAATCTTACAGTACAGAAACAGAGGACCCTAGAATCATCAAAAGAAAAGAGCACAAGCAGAGTGCAGGACCCTATTCAGAGAAGCAGTGACACCAGAGATGAGGACATGGAGAGAGGGAGTAACGGAAGACTCTGGACTCATGGAAAGAGAGGGACTGGGTGCTGGAAGCCAGGAGGCAGGCTTGCAGAATGTGCCCTTTGGTTGTTTAAATGATCATATATTTCTGAGTGTTTCTGTGAATATCACCCCTCCCTCCCCCTCCCCCCGCCAAAGCAGGGACTGGAAGCAAATACTGTTAAATGATGATGCACGAAGGAGACTGTAATCACTGCAATGAAACAATGATGTAAAGCCCATGTTCTCCCATGTAAACCATCATTCAGTTCACAATAAAAACATTTTTTTTTTTTAATGTGCCCTTTGGTTGTTTAAGCGATTATATATTTCTGCGTGTTTTTGTGTACATAAAAAAAAAAGAGGACCCAGAGAAGCAGTGATGCCAGAGATGGAGGGTATACCCTTTTGTTGGTTGATGATGCATGGAGGGGATTGTAACCATGGCAATGAAACAGCATACGATAGGATGAATGTAAAGCTAATGTTCTCCCATGTAAACTATCACATAATTCACAATAAACATTAAAAAAAATTTTTTTAAAAGAGGGAACAGAGGCAAATACGGTTGGCCAATGGTGCATGGAGGGGATGTAATCATTGCAATGAAACAAAATACAGTTGGTTGAGTGCAAAACCTATGTTCTTCCATATCACTTAATCTACAATGAAAGCTTTAAAAATTTAAAAATATCACGTATTGAAGCAATTCCAATAGTTGCTACCAGCACTGCAGACTACCTTGTCTGTCTGTCCAATTTTCCTGGCCATACTTTCAGGCCAGCCTCTCACTGACTGCCCTTACTCTCTGATAGGGGTTTTACTGATAGAGTTGATATCAGCCACTGGTCACTGACTTTATCACAGGGGCTGAGGAAGAGAACTATGACTTCTTGCCCTGCCTTGACCCAGTTATAAATATGGCTCATTGTCCATTCTTTTCTCATTCCCTGCAGGTCATCCTTTTCTGTCTACTTATGATCAACCATTTCTTCCACTGGCTTCAGGGTGGGGTTTCAGACTATGACCACAGCCTGCATTTATTTCCAGGGCTCCAAGTTCCCCTCCTCCATAAATGCCATAATGTAGTGGTCACAATAATTTTCTTGGAAAACCTTAGCAATCTTCAACAGCTCCTCTCATGTTTTCAGACTCAAGTTCAGCGCCTTTAGCCTGTCATTCTAGGCTTTCTACCTTCTGGCCCAACCACTGTACTCAACGTCAGGTCCAAAGATCCCTTGGTTCAGTCCTCCCTTTCATCTTGCCTGGCCTCCTCTGAGCTCTCATACACTCCTCAGACTCCTCAAAGTCTTCCTTACTTACAGCCCATTCCCTAAACATTCCCCCATGGCCCATGCTACTATCCCATTCCCAGGCCAGTTCATCAAGGCCCAAGCTTATGTCCCTAATTCAGGATGTTTCTCTAAACTACTCCCTCTCGCGCGACCTGAACTGGCACAGCAATCATTATCAACACTAGCTATCTACCATTTAACCCCCACGTCACACATTATACCACAAATTACTTGGTGCTGGGGCTTCTTGCTACCTACTGAGATTTCTTCTGACTCCTGTAGTACAGAGCGCCTGCCCCTGTGTTCCCAGAAGGAGGACAGGGCCTAAGCATAGAGCAGGGCTACACCACTTATGTTTATCTAGGGACCAAATCCAAGGTGTCTTGCTTCTTTTTACTTCACTGGGAAAATTTTTGACAGCACAGTCAACAACACCCACATGAGAAAATTCTTAGGATAAGGCCATGAACATAATAAATAGAAGAACAATAGCCAGCTTTATGCTAATTGTTGTTGCTGTTAAGTGCTGTTGAGTCAGTTCTGGTTCACAGTGACCCTGTAAAAGGTTTCTTAGGAGCAGCTGGTGAGTTTGAACCAACAACCTTGAGGTTCAAACAAACCTGGAGGTTGAGTGCTCATCCTATGATGCCACATCAGGGTTCCTAACGCTAACCGTTGTTGTTATTGTTAAATGCCATTGAGTCGGTTCTGACCCATAGTGGCCCTGCATAGGGTTTCTGAGGAGCCACTGGTGAGCTTGAACCACCAACCTTGCAGTTCAAACAGCTTTGCAGTCTGGTGCCTTGGGTTCCACACCAGGACTCCTGCTGCTGTATATATAAAAACAAATGGGGGCAGGACTTCCAGAATGTACTTAATTGCAGAAAATTATAAAGAACAATCATTTAAAGTCTATGGAAATTGACCTAAGTGTATACAGCAATGGAGAAACATTCATTTAAGAAATTCCACTAAATCTTGAGAAGAAGAGTGAATCTGCGGTGTTTGGACCACAGCTCCCTCTCTTCCACCCCCAGCCAGCTACAGAAATGCTATTCCAGATGCATTTCTACTCCTAAAGGAGAGAACTCCAAGCAGATAGAATATTTAATAGAGAAATACTAAATACCTGCCCTCTTAAGATCGAGGATAAAGCAAGGATGTCCTCTCACGCTATTATTGTTCAAGTTAGTGCTGCAATAAGGCAGGTAAAGGAAATAAACGGCATATAAATTGGGAGGGAGAGGGAGAAATATAACTGTATATACAATTCACAGATTACATAATTTTCTATGTAGAAATTCCCAACAAATCTACAAAAAAGTTACTAAAACTATTACGTGAACTCAGCCAGGCTGCAGAATACAAAGTAAACACACAGTAATCAATCCCATTTCTATATAGTACCAATGAACATGTAGAACTCAATATGAAAAACAATGCCACTTATAATCACTACAAAAAAAACAAATACACAGAAAACACAGAATCTGTAAGGTGATATTTTTAAAGGGCAGACAGAGATTAAAGATCTAAATAAATGGAAAATCATCCTATTTTCACAGACCACAAGATTCCATATAGAATATGTCAATTATTGTGCTATAGGCTTAATACAATTCCTATTTTAAAAATTCCAGCAAGGTTTTTTTTATATACAAGTTTACTTTAAAATGTATATGAAAAGGCATAGCCATACAATACTAAAATAATCTTGTCAAAGAAGAATAAACATGAGGAATTATTCTCCCTGATACTAAGAGAAAAAAGCCAGTTCCAAAAGGTTTCATACTATATAATTTCATATATGAAACATTTTTTAAATGACATTTTTTTTTTTTTTAATGGAGGACCAATTAGTGATTGCTGGGGGCTAGATGGGAGGAGTGAGAGGGAAGTGGGTATGGTTATAAAAGGGCAACAAGAAGGATCCTTGTGCTTAAAACTGTTAGGTGTTGTGACCATGGTAGTGAATACATACATCAACACAGGCTGATAACATTGTATACAATTTAATAAATGCACACGCAAATAAGTAAAATTCAGAAAATCTGAATAAAATTAGTGGATTAAATCAGTGTCACCGTGTGGTGCTGTACGATAAGCACTGTACTGCAAGATCCGTTTGAAGTGCAAGGTCGGTGGTTCAAACTCACCAGCCACTCCTCAGAAACCCTTCACAGAGTTGCTATGGGTTGGAAACAACTGGACAGCATGTAACAACAACAACAATCAGTGTCGCTATCTTGGTTGTGATAATATCACTGTTTTGAAAAAGGCTGCAACTGAGGGAAACTGGCACAATGTAAAAGAAATCTATTTTTTCACAACCATATGTGATTTCACAATTAGCTAAATTAAAAATATACCCAATGCGACTTCCGGAAAAAGATGGTGGATCGGGTGGAAGCGTAGTGACGAGCTCTGCCGAGAACAACACAGACTACAGGACCAAGAAGGCTCAGGGAATGGTCCCAGTACTCTGAACCACATATAAAGGAATATTTAGAAGG
>NW_006408764.1:2565067-2565629 GCF_000296735.1 Chrysochloris asiatica
CAAAATATATACCCATCTAAGTATTAAGGCCACAGACAACCCCTGAATATGCCCCCAAAACATAAGCAGATGACCATACTTGCACATGTCCAGGAACGACTGAGGAAAATGAGCTGGAAGTAGACCTACACTCCATACTGGAAGATGGGCACACTTTGGAGGTGCCTGAGAAGGAATTCAGAAAAATGATTATAAAATGTATCAAACCACTATACAATGGAGTTGAGAAAAATAAGGAAGAAGCCAGGAAAGCACTACAGGAACAATCAAACAAGATAAACATGGCACTGGAAACAATTCAAAACCTACAGAAAGAGGTCCAAAAAATTAATAATAGAATATTAGAAATGGACAATACAATGAAAGGGTAAAGGAGTAGAACTGAAGAGACAGAAACCAGAACTAATGAGCTAGGAGATAAATCTCTCAACACTCCTAAGATAGAACAGCAAACACAAAAAAAGATAATAAAATCTGAAGACGGCCTAGGATTCATGTTGGATAACAAGAAGAGGAATAACATAAAAATTATAGGCATTCCAGAACAGGAACAATCACACAA
>NW_006408764.1:2567541-2570236 GCF_000296735.1 Chrysochloris asiatica
AACTGACGGTACATAGAGGGGATTATAATCAATGTAATGAAACAAGGTATATGATTTGTTGAATGTAAAACTGATGATATGCCCTGTAAACTTTCATTCAATCCACAATAAAAACCTTAAAAAAAAAAAAAAAGTATGTGTGTACGTGAACATAGTAGATCCACAGATGTTGCTACATGGAGAAAAATCTTAGAAGAATGCACATAAAAGTAATAATGCTGAAAAAGTAAGGTGAAGTGAGAGTTTTACTCAGTTTATGACTGAATTATTTGAACAATTATAGGTGTGTGTCTTCATTTATAACTTTTTAAAAACATTAAATGACAATAAGATTTCAGAAAAATCTCACCAAAATAGTAAAAACTCAAAAGTTGTTTTTAGAGATCACAAGAGTAGCACACAAAAGGGACTTTAGAAAAAGCATGGGAACAAACACAAAGAACAATCCACACTAGCGATGAGGGTCCTGCTCAAGCAAGACCACTGAAAATTTAAGGCAAAGAATTCAAATTCCAAACACCAGAGTACCTGTTCTTCCCTAAATCACTGCTGATTGTCCATCACCATTGTTGGTGGCCTCAGCATGCGTCGCCCCACAGGGCACTCAGGAAAGCAGGACCACACTGTGACATGCCCTTTGGTTTGGAATGAGACTGTAGTAAACATCTCTTCATGCCCTAGTCATGCTAAGTAACCACAGTTATCACTGTGCTCACTGGTGCCCCAGATACTTCCCAATGCACCACACTTCTCCTCCCTTTGTAAGCTTGCCAAAAAGCTAAGTGGCATCTCTCTGGAGAAAAAAGTTCTTGGCTCTCCCAGGGTGCGAAATGTGCTGTTGAGGTTCCAAGAGGGTCCTATACCCAAAATGGCAAAGAAAATCTACAAGCTATGGCCCCAGCTGGTATGACCAGTGAAAACTACTGGATTTATTCCCGGGATCCCCTTATAGCACAATCTGCCCAGAAAAGAGGGAGCTGGCAACATTCTTAGAGAAGACCCCATTTTGAACAGACTAGAACAAACCCCTAACCTAGGAGAAATACCTGAGTACCACTTCCACCTGACAAGTTTTCTTCATAGGGAGACCACAATTCATCATGGCCCTTCCTGAGCCACACTCTTTCTCTGTTTCCTTGAAGGCTAAGATAGAGCTTCCATGCTTCAGAAGCTGAAACCTCAGCTGATAAAGACGGACTTCATGGTAGGTAAGCTCCAGTAGCTGTTGAAAGCCTCTCACCACTGCTCTTCCATGAGAAAACAAAAAAGAAACAAAAACAGAACCACTGCCATTAAGTCAATTCTGATTCACAACATTAAAGATTTTCCAAGATGGCAAATCTTTATGGGAACAGACATCATCTTTCTCCCACAGACTGCTGGTGGTTTTGAACTACCAACTTTGTAGTTAGCAGCCCAACACGTAACACAGCACTACAGTAAGGGCTCCTTGACATAGGAAAAGAAGGGAGAAAATCTCCCATTGCTCCCACTCCCCACACCAAGCTTTTGGACTAAGGTAGCAGTCACAGGCAAAGACACCATGTCATCTGCCACTCGTTAGGGCATGTGCCCTGGTATTCACCCTGGCTCACCTAGTCTTCTCTGTCTCACCTAGATTATCAGATTTCCAGGGTATAAGATTGAATCACAAAGGCTGAACATAGAAGAGACTTGAAAGGGGCATTTTCACTTTCTGGCTGGTAGCAGGAATCCTGCAGATGACCTCTGAGGGTGGACAGCAAGCTTTCCACTAAGGGGGAGCCTAGCAGAATAATGATAGCCAGCTGTCAACATGAAGATGCCTCCAATCCTGGTGACCCCTGGAAAAGAAAACTTGACTATGCATATGAAAACATGTCTTAAAAAGTTATGCTAATTGGTGGTGGGGGTGGAATTGCATAAAGGGTACAGAGTTTTTGTTAAAGGGCAATGAAAAAAAATCTTGACATGAATAGTGGTGATTGCTGTACAGCATGATGAATGTAATTAATGTCACTGAATTGTACATGCAAACATGTCTGAAATGTTTTGTGATATATATTTCACCACACACAAAAAAATTTTTTAAGCAATGTTACCACCTCCTACCTCTCCTTGTGGGCCAGCAACATTCTGGTATCCTCCCCTGGTGGGAGGGGTGGCTAGCTGGACAAACACACAAGTGGGGAGAGGTAGTAAGTTCCTGTTAGAGAACACAGGAAAGAGCCAGGAATAGCCAGAGAGTGGCCTGAGAGATGCACCTGACAACCAATTCCAGCAATCTGTACTACTTCCAGAACACACTCCTTTGCTTTCATCTATGCTTTTGACTTCCTTGACTCTTACTCACCCCTCAGGCTCTCTTCCCATAGCCCTACCCTGGAGTCACTTCCTCAAGGCTTCAGTTATGGTTCCTGGTTCTAGTCCTTCAACAGCACTTCAATTCATGTGTGACTGAATAGACCCTTAGTTCCTCAAAATAGGGTTGTGTCTGCTTTGTTGTTGTTGTTGTTGTCAGGTGCCATCAAGTCGGAACCTACTCAGAGCGACCCCATGCACAGCAGAACGAAACAATGACCGATCCTGGGCCAACCTCACTACCGCTGCCACACTTGAGTCCATCAATGATGTCACCTGGCTGATCCATCTCGTTGGGGGTCTTCCTCTTTTTCTCTGACCCTCCACCTTACCCAGCATGACATCCTTCTCCAGC
>NW_006408764.1:2570336-2576047 GCF_000296735.1 Chrysochloris asiatica
GGGTACAGGGGGAAGGATTGCATAGAGGGGATTGTAACCGTGGCAATGAGAGACAATATACGATAGAATGAATGTAAAACTAATGTTCTCCCATGTAAACTATCACATAATTCACAATAAAACATTAATATATATATATATGTACCCAATGCCCAGGAGCCATCAAGACAAGTGGTCGGGTCCTCTCAGAGCAAACTCCCTTGCAAGAAATAATAAAGGAATTTCTTCAGGCTGAAAGCAAATGACACCACAAAGCAATTAGAATCTATACACACATACACACACTCACAAATGCAAATAATGCTAGTGAAGTTACCTATGTAGTTAATTCTTTGGGAAGTGAAGAGTTACATTTACTAAATGAACAGTGAATCAAGAAAAAAATAACTAAGTGAAAAAAAACCTTTAGTTTTTTTCTTGCCTGTCCCCTACCCCCTTCCTGATTCATCATTACTATCTTGAAGTGGTGGCAGCCCACAAAGACAATGCTCAGAGGGAGATTTATAGCTGTAAACACCTACATTAAAAAAAAGAAAGAGCTCAAAATTAATAAGCTAGTTTTACATCTAAGAAACTAGGAAAAATAGAATAAACTAAATCCAAAACTTCCAGGAGAAAGGAAATAATAAAAGTTAAAGCAGAGATAAATGAAATAGAGAAGAGAAAAACAGAGAAAAATCAACAAAACCCCAAAAGTTGGATCTCTAATAAGATCTACAAAATCAACAAACATTTAGCTAGACTGACAAGGGAAAAAAGCGAAGACACAAATAACTACAAGCAGAAATGAAAATATGAACATTATTACTGACTAGCTCTGGTAGCGTAGTGGTTACGAATCGGGCTGCAGGCTGCAAGGTCAGCAGTTCGAAACTATCAGCTGTTCCGTGGGAGAAAGATGAGGCTTTCTGTTCCCGTAAAGATTTACAGCCTCGGAAACCCTGTATAGCGTCGCTATGAGCCGGAACCGACTCATATGTTATGTGTTGTATGGCACATAACAACAAACAAACAACAACAATGGAAATAACAAACAATTATAAGAGAATATTATGAGCAACTGTATGCCAATAAATTAGACAATCTATACAGGTTTGACCTCCATTCGTCTGTCAGTTTCTCATAATGTGGAGGCTTGTATGTTGCGTGAAGCTATACCACAAGTATTTTAAATACCAGCAGGGTCTCGCACAGTGGGCAGGTTTCAGCAGAGCTTCCAGGCTAAGAAAGAGTAGGAAGGAGAGGCAAACCACGTCTGAATGGTTAGCCAATGAAAATCTTATGACCAGCAGCAGAATATTGTCAGATATAGCGCTGGAAGATGACTCCTCAGGTTGGAAGTCACTCAAAATATTACTGGGGCAAAGCTGCTTCCTCAAAATAGAGTTAACCTTAATGACATGAATGGAGTTAAGTTTTCGGGCCCTTCGTGTGCTGATGTGGCACAATTCAAAATGAGAACAGCTACAAACAGCCATTAATAAACAAAATATGGAATGATGAAGTATGATTATAAGAAAATTAGAAGTTGTCAAAGTTGAAAAGGAACATATAAAGATTGATATCCTAGGCTTCAGAGAGCTGAAACAGACTGGCATTGGCCATTCTGAACCAGACAATCATATAGTACACTATACTAGGCATAACAAATTGAAGAGAAATGACATTATATTCATCTTCAAAAAGAAAATTTCAAGATCTATCTTGAAGTACAATGCTGTCTGAGATAAGGTAATATCAATATGCCTAAAAAGAAGACCAGTTAATACCATTATTATTAAAATTTACACACAAATCACTAAAGCCAGTAATGATAAAACTAAAGAACTCTACCAGCTTATTCAGTCTGAAATTGATCAACAATGCAATCAAGACATGTTGAAAATTACTGGTGATCAGAATACAAAAGTTGAAAACAATAAGGAAGGACCAGTAGTCGGAAAATATTACCTTGGTAATATAAACGATGCTGGAGATGACATGATAGAATTTTGTAAGACTAATTTAACTCTTTGCAAATACCTTTTCAACAACATAAAAGGTAGATGACTTCACCAGATGGAATATGCAGAAATCAAATTGATTACATCTGTGGGAAGAGAAAATTAGAAGCTTAACTAGCATCAGGCAAAACAAGGCCGGGGCAGACTGTGGGACAGACCATCAATTGCTCATCTGCAAGTTCAGTCTGAAACTGAGGAAAATTAAAACAACTCCATGAGAGCCAAAATATGAACTTGAGTATACCCCACCTGAATTTACAGGCCATCTCAAGAATAGATTTGATGCATTAGATACTAATGACAGTAAACCAGAAGTGTTGTGGAATTGTATCAAGACCATCATACAGGAAGAAAACAAAAGGTCTTTTAAAAAGACAGGGAAAAAAAAGACCAAAATGGACGTCAGAAGAGACTTTGAAACTTGCTCTCCAGCATAGAGATGCTGAAGCAAATGGAAGAAATGAAGAAGTCAAAGAGCTGAACAGAAAATTTCAAGGGGCAGCTCAAGAAGACACAGTCAAGTACTATAATGAAATGTGCAAAGACCTGGAATTAGAAACAAAAGGGAAGAACACATTCAGCATTTCTCAAGCTGAAAGAACTGAAGAAAAAATTCAAGTCTTGATTTGTAACATTGAAGGATTCCAATGGAGTCCTGATGTGGTGCCATAGGATAAGTACTCAACCTCAAGGTCATTTTGAACTGCAAGGTTGGTAGTTCAAACTCACCAGTAGCTCTTTGGAAACCCTATATAGGATCGCTATGAGTTGGAACTGACTCAACAGCACTTCACAACAATGGAGTTCTGGAGTTCTGGTTTGGCGTTGTGTCATAAAGCTTTGGATCACAAGGTCAGTTTGAACCACAAAGTCAGCAGTTCAAACTCAACATTTATTCCTTGAAAACCCTATACAGGGTCACTATGAGTTGGAAACGACTCGGCTGCACTTAACAACACCAACAACATGGACAAAATATCGAATGATGCTAGGAGCATCAGAAGATGACGGAAGGAATACAAAGAGTCATTGTATCAAAAAGAACTGGTCAATGTTGAATCATGTCAAGAGGTACCATGTGATCAAGAACCAATGGTATTGTAGGAACAATGCCAAGCTGCACTGAAAGCATTGGTAGAAACCAAGGCTCCAGAAATTGAGGGAATATTAATTGAAATGTTTCCACAAACTGGTGCAGCATTGGAGTCACTCACTTGTCTATGTTAAATTTGGAAAACAGTTATTTGGCCAACCGACTGACCCAATGGAATGTGGAAATCATCAAACAATATCATTAATATCACACGCAAATAAAATTTGCTGTTGAGTATAGAGATGCTAAAGGTAATTTTTATTACTATTGCAGCAGTGCATCGACAGGGAGCTGTCAGAAATCCAAGCTTGATCAGAAGGGGACATGGAATGAAAGATATCGCTGCTGACATTAGAAAGATCTTAACTGAAAGTAGAGAATATCAGAAAGAAGTTTACTATTGCTTTATTGACTATGCAAAGGCTTTCAACTGTGTGGACCAAGGCAAACTATGGTTAACAGTGAGGATAATGGATATTTCAGAACACTTAATTGTGCTCATGAGGAGCTTGCAGATAGACCAAGAGGCAGTCATTCAAACAGAACAAGGGGATACTGAATGATTTAAAATAAGGAAAAGTATGCATGAGGGTTGTATCCTTTTACCATAATTATTCAATCTGTATACTGATCAAATAATCTAAGAAGCTAGATTATATGAAGAAAAATGTGGCAGCAGGATTGGAGGAAGAGTCACTAACAACCTGCAATATACAATTTTGCTTGCTGGAAGCCAAGAGAATTTAAAATACTTAATGATGAAGATCAAAGTCTTCAGTATGGAGTGCATCTCAATGTAAAGAAAATAAAATCCTCAATGGCATTGGTATTTTTTAATCTTTAATCTCCTATGGAGCTGCTGGGCAGGTCTGAAACACCAACCTTTCACTTACAGTCAAGTGCTTATCTGTTGTGCCACCAGGACTCCTTGATCTCACATTACCAATCCTATATAATGAAGTATCTCCTCAGAAACACACCAAGGGGACCAGTTCCTAGGAAACATGCCTCCTGGCTATTTGGCATTTTATAGACCATGAAAACGTCTCTGTTGTTGTATGCTGATGATTCAGTTATAACTCAGAGTGCCCCTGTACTGGGATTTCAGAGAGTAGTTGGTAGGTTTGAATTGCTGACTTTGCGGTTACCAGTCCAGTGCTTATCCTATAGCGCCTAGTAGGATAGAATTTGAGTTAAAACTAAGGAAAAATTTTAAAGATGTGATTGGTTAGAAATTCAGAATTCATGTTTTGGGGTAAACTTTAGAGGAAGACACCTCCCACAAGCAGTGGGGAAAACAGCAAAACAGAAAAATTTGGGAACAGGATACAATCAGTAGCCAATAGTAAGGACTGCCTAGAACAGTGCTTGGCATGCAGTTATTGTTGTTAAGTGCCTTTCAGTAGATTCTGACACCCTATATAGTAGTTGCTTAAATAATTGTTGAATTAATAAAGAACTCCAAGCACTATTATACCCTGGAGAGGATTTCTGATCCAAGGAGGAGCTGGGCTGCACTAGAAAAATGTCAAATTCCAAACACCAAAGCTCTTAAGAGGAAGAGACCTGGGGGGTGGGGACTGCCCTCCTACAGATTAGGGACTGAGATTTAGAGGGGGAATAGACAGAGTGTATTAATGTAGGGTGCTATGGGCACCAAGAAGAAAGGAAACATGTCAGATGCTAATGATTTCTCATGCTGCAAGTGGTCTTGCTTCCAGGGAATCTCTGCAAACAGTCTTTTCCTCAGATGATTGTGAATCTGAGCAAAGCAGCCGGCAGAACATGTGAATAAAGAAAAGTGAATTCACATCACACCCCAGGGAAGAAAGTGGAATTTCCCAGAAGCCTCTGCATTCAGAAGATAGCCCTGGCCAGAAAGGGGGTCAAGGATCTGACAGCTCCCTGAAGCAAGGTCACAGTCACTGTACCACCCTTGCAGGATACTGCTGTAATTCATGTTGTCCTCAGAGGTTAAGCAAGTGGGTATCCAGCTGAGACAGAGGATCAGGAGACTTGCCTGGAGACATGTCTGGTATATATCATGTCCCCTAAAGCCAGAGGCCCCTAAAGCCACCACAGATAGCCTCAGTTCAGGGAGGAAGGAGGTAACAGTAAGTTATCTGAGGCCAAAACTTGAATCTCTAAGAAATATAAGGGTACAAAAAAGTAGACTGCAAAGTAATATTTGGTATGCTCTCATTTCTTTTTAAAAGTATGTATATAGGAACAAACAAGATGGTGGATCAGGTGGAAGTGCAGTAAGGAGCTCCATCAGCAACAACACAGAATGCCTGACCAAGCAAGCTCAGGGGATGGTCCCAGAACTCTGAACCACATATAAAGGAATATTCAGAAGGTTGGAAGGTTTACAGCTGGAGGAATTTGTGGCAGAAGCAAGAAATCCAATGCTTTCTAGTTAGGCACGCTCAGCTGCTCCAGGAGCCACCATCTTGGGTGAGATCAAGCGGGGGAAGGATCAGAGCAGCCATGGATGCATGACAGAACCACGGACATAAAGGTGTGGACATTCTTTTCTTTTGGTATCTATTCATTGGTCCCTTGCTGTCTGAGCACCTCCATTCTGCTGACTATAGGGGTGCCTGAGCTAGTGG
>NW_006408764.1:2582096-2596634 GCF_000296735.1 Chrysochloris asiatica
TTGTATTATTTGCTCAGCATACAGGTTGAATAAGTATGGTGAAAGAATACAACCCTGTCTCACACCTTTCCCAATTTTAAAACATTCAGTGTTCCCATAATCTGTTCGAACAGCCCAAAGACTGAGCCATGCCCAGGAAGGAGAGAATAGAAGTTTCTAAGAGCTTGAATCTTTCAAGGTGACCATCCTGTGTGTTCCTGAGAGCTGTTCCCAGGAAAGGAACCTGGCAGAGGCTACCTGTCCACTCACCTTTCCCTTGTCTTCCACACCTGTTGCTGAGGGGTTTGAGGAAGTCATAAAATGAAAGTTGACCCAAAAGTTTAAAAAGACTAGCAAGAGCCCACAATCCCACTGTCTATGAAAGCAGAGACTAAGATGAGCCCTGCAGGGTCAGCTCTAAAGAGGACAGTTAAACTCAGAGAACATACAGGAACTGAAAGCCTCTAGACCCTTGGGAGTCAGACTAGAAGTGAATGAACAAACCATGGGAAAAATTAACAACTAGGGAGATGGCCCCGGGACTAGTCATGCCCTGAAAGAGGAAGAAAAAGGGGAGGAGAAAAAAAAAAAAAGAGTAGGGAAGATGAATTCACCTTTCAGAATTTTCTCCAAGATCTCATTCTCCCATCTTTGTCTCTCCTATCCAACTTTGTTGTGAATTGCCACTGAGTCAGCTCCTACTCATGGAGACCTTACATAGAACAAAACATTGCCTGGTCCTGTGCCATCTTCATGATCACTGGTATGTTTGAGTCCACTGCTGTTGCTACTGTGTCAATCCATCTCATCAATGCTTCCACTCTACTTTACTAAATGTGATGGCTTTTTCTAGCTATTGGTCTTTCCTGATTATATGTCCAAAGTAAGCAAGAAAAAGTTTTGCCATCCTTGCTTCTAAGGAACATTCTAGCTGTATTTTTTCTAAGACAAATTTGTTCATTTTTTTTTTTTTTTGGCAGTTCACAGTACATTCAATATTATTTGCCAACACCACAAATTGAATGCATCAGGTTTTTGTTTTTTTTTTTCTGTTTTCCCTTTTTTATTGTCTAGTTTTCAATATGAGTATGAGGTGATTGAAAAGACCATGGCTTGAGTCACACACATCTTAGTCATGAAAGTGACATCTTTGTTTCATAAAACTTTAAAGAGGTCTTTTGCAGCAGATTTCTCCAGTCCAATGTATCATTTGATTTCTTGTGACTGCAGCTTCCATGTGTATTGGTTGTGGATCCAGACAGAATTAAATGGCCAATTTTAGAGGCTGCCTTTTGTGACATTTGCCTAGAAGACACACAGAGCATCTCAGTTATGCAGAAGGGCCCTATGGATGCAGCCGCACCTGCACAGTGAATCAGCGCTGATACTGGCCTCTGGCCCATGCTGAGTCTCTCAGAGCCTCTTCCCATGGAAATCTGCAATGAGGCGAGAAAGGAAAGCAGGGGCAGGGACATGTGAACTGTGAATAGGGAAAGATTCTCACCAAGTAGCCTGGAGAAGCTGGAATGACCTGGCTGCAGAAAAACAAGTAGCAAAGAGGCCAAGAAGAGAAGCATCATACCACCTACAAAGATCAACTCAAATGGATTAAAAACCTAAATGCAATACATCATTTGATTTCTTGGTTGCTGCTTCCATGATGTTGACGGTTGAACAAGAAGAATGAAGACCTTGACAACGTCAATCTTTTTTCCCTTGATAAGAATGATGTGTATTTATCCAGTGGTGAGGATGTTTATTTTCTTTACATTGAGATGCAATCCATTCCAAAGATCTTTAATCTTCATCAGCAAGTATTTTAAGTCCTCTTCACTTTCAGCAAGCAAGGTTGTATCATCTGCATATCGCAGATTGTTAATGAGTTTTCCTCCAATCCTGATGCCGTGGTTTTTCTTCATAGAACCCAGCTTCTCAGTGAGGACTGAGGAAAGGTGGCATTGCCACAGGTTGATTCCTGTGAAGTATGGATGCTTACGGCATAGGGAGGGCAAGCACTGCAACAAAGGAAGTTGAGCGGTAAATAACGAACAAGACAGAAACAAGGACAGGGAAGTGCTATAAAAACGTAGATGCAAGTTTCCAAAAGGAGAGTGTTGTCAGAGAGGCCTGATCCCACAAGGAGGGTAAGGAGGGTTAGGAAGTTAAGGACAGAAAAATACCCATGAGTCTGGCTATCAGATTGTTCCTGACAGCAGGGTCAGGGTGAATATTGTTGTTATTGTTAAGTGCCGTCAAGTCGATTCCGACCCATAGCAACCCTGTATAGGGTTCCCAAGGAGCAGCTGGTGAGCTTGAACTACCAACCTTACAGTTCAAACGGCTTTGCAGTCTGGTGCATTAACCCACAGCACCACACCAGGACTCCAGGGTATACATTGTTGTTGTTGTGAAGTGCTGTTGAGTCAGTTCCGACCCATAGCAACCCTGTATAGGGTTTCCAAGGAGTGACTGGTGAGCTTGAACCACCAACCTTGCAGTTCAAACAGCTTTCCAATCTGGCGCATTAACCCACAGTGCCACATCAGGACTCCAGGGTATACATTAGGGGGCTTTAAAAAGTTCATGGAGGCTTCTGGGACAAGACTGCAGAGTAAGCATATGCACTGAGCAGACCCTCTGCAACAAGAACATGAGAGATGAAATGAAACATACAGATGGTAATACTGGAATCACATGCTTTAGAGGAGAGGTAGACTGAGTGCTGACTGGAAGAAGAAACAAAACAGGAGCAGTGAGAGAAAACAAAAGCTGGCGGACTGTAGGCTGGCCTGGGGTAGAAAAATCATCTCAAACTTTTGGAAGCAGCTATCAGTTCAGCAGTCTGCAGACATAAGAAGCACATGGAAGTTGGCAACAAGTAAGGTGGTGATGTTCCTTGTTTCTGTGCCTTCTCGGTAGCCAATGGCACGGCCAGTCCCCACCCTCACCAACCTAGTAGCCAGTGGCACCCCGTCCTGTGCAGCCTCTATTCTGCCTGTGGTAGGGCACCAGGTATAGATCATCTGCTTCTGGATGTACTGAACCCACCATAAACTGCACTACACTGAACAGAAAACCACGTTCATATTTCTAGTCTCTACCACATCCACCAGGAGACAGGTGATGAATGCCTGAGAACACACCAATGTTTAATCATCAATTAAGTATAAATACAATAACACAATGTCTCAGAGAAAACAGTTAATTTCAACTTACACGAAGAAACAAGACAGAGTGATGAAAGTGATCACTCAAACAAGTGACCAAAATACAGTCACAAAATATAATACCAGAAATGGCATTGGAATGACTTGATAAGGAATACGAAAGAATGGTGTTTAGGCAACTTCAACCAATTAAGAGAATGATTAGAGAAAACTGCATATATAATCAAAGAAAACATAGAAAAAGCTATTGAAGAATTCAGGGAACAAACCGACAAAATAAATTTTAAAATGGAAATCAAACAAAAACAGCAATTTAGAAAGTCAGAAGATTAACACTAAAATAAAAGAGCAAAGAAGCAGAGTTGAATCCATGGAAGGCTGAATTACTGAGCTTGAAGAAAAATCTCTCAATATTCATCTGCTAGAGGAATAATAGGAGTCCTGGTGTAGTGCTGTGCGTTAATGCACCAGACTGTAAAGCCGTTTGAACTGCAAGGTTGGCGGTTCAAGCTCTATGGGTCAGAATCAACTCGACAGCACTTAACAACAACAACAAATGGAATAATAATAATAAAAAAAGAAAGCCTAAGATTTATGTGGTACTCAAGAGGAATATAACTTACATATGAATGGACTTTGAGACTAGGAAGAGACAAAAAAAAAAAGGGACTATTGTCCAAGAGTTGTTGGAAGAAAACTTTCCTAACATAATGAAAGATGAGAAGATAATCTTTCAAGAAGTTAAACAAATTCCAAACAGGACAGACCCCAAAAGAAAAACATCAAGACTTATTAAAATCATACTTTTAAAAACTAAAGACAAGGAAAGAATTTCGAGTTCAGCTCAGAAAAACTGAAAAGTTACCTACCAAAGGAGAACTAATAAGATTAAACTCTGATTTCTCAGCAGAAATTATGGAGGCAAGGAGACAGTGGGGTGACATCTATAAAACTATTTAAGAAAAAAAGCTGCCATTCAAGAATCATGTATCAAAAAAAAAAAAAAAAATCATATATCCAGCAAAAGTGTCCATCAAATAAGATGGCAAAATTTAGTAACTTTCAGATAAACAGATATTAAAAGTTTGTAAAAAAAAAAAAAAATCAGACCAATTTTACAAAAAACATGAAAGGGAGCTCTTTGGACAGAGACAAACCTGAGACTAACATATATGACAACATAGCCCAGAAGTCAACCCAGATACAGAAGAATGCAATATAAAATACACGTACAAGACTGAAAATAGAGAACCAAAGATGCAGTTGCAACATCAAAAAATAAAGTAAAACTAGGGAATAATGTAGTAGAGAACTTCCAAATGAAGAAAAACTCAAGTAGATTTCAAGAAAAATATATAATGAACATAGCTGCAACCCTAAAAACTTGAGTAAAAATTAGTCTTACTCCTAGCCATGGCCCAACCCTTACCCCTAACACTGCCCCTAGCCCTAACCATAATCTTGGCACTAAATGAAGTCCTAGGCCTAGCCTACACCTAACCATAGTCCTAACCCTAACTCCTTACTCCTTCCTACCTAATCCCCTAGGGGGAAAAAAATACCACAAAATATTTTTTTAAGTTCATGGAAAAATTAAATGAAAAGATAATGGAATGTTTCCATGAACTTTCTAAATCTCCCTCACATGTGTTTGTGTGCACATTTTAGGGGAGAAACAGGACACAGTAAGGCTCCAGAGAAGTCTTGCTGCTCCTTTCTCTGTGTGACTTTGGCTGAGCCCTTCATGCTCATCCAGAAAGTGGGATCCAAATAGGCCAATTGTTTAGTTTCCTCTGTGAACTCAGAGCCTGTACAGACTCTTGTGCACAGTTGTTAAGTGCCATCAAGTCAGTTCTGACCCATAACGACCTTATATAGGGTTTTCGAGGAGCAGATGGTGAGGTTGAACAGCTGACCTTGTGGTTCAAACCAACTTTGTAGTCATGCAAATTAACCCACAGTGCCATACCAGGACTCCCTGGGTACACAATGTTGTTGTTGTTAGGTGCCATAGAGTTGGTACCGACTCATAGCGACCCTATGCACAACAGAATAAAACACTGCCCAGTCCTGGGCCAACCTCACAATTGTTGCCATGCTTGAGCCCATTGATGCTGCCACTTTGCCAATCCATCTCGTTGAGGGTCTTTCTCTTTTTCTCTGACGCTCCACCTTACCAAACATGATATCCTTTTCCAACGACTGCTCCGTCCTGACAATATGTCCAAAGTATGAGAGTCGAAGTTTGGCCATCCTTGCCTCCAAGGTGCACTCTGGCTGCACTTCTTCCAATACAGATCTGTTCGTTCTTTTGGCAGACCATGGTACTTTCAGTATTCTCCTCCAACACCATAACTCAAAGGCATCAATTCTTCTATGATCTTCCTTATTTACTGTCCAGCATTCGCATGCATATGAGGTTATTGAAAATACCATGGTTTGGGTCAGGTGCACCTTAATCTTCAAGCTGACATCTTTAAAAAGGTCTTGTACAGCAGATTTGCCTAATGCAATATCATCGTTTGATTAAGAAATCAAAACTGTTGCTTCCATGAGTGTTGATGGTAGATCCAAGAAGAATGAAGTCCTTGACAACTTCAATATTTTCTCTGTTGATAAGAATGTTGTTTACTGATCCAGTGGTGAGGATTTTTGTTTTCTTTACATTGAGATGTAATCCATACTGAAGACTGTGCTCTTTAATCTTCATCAGTAAATGTTTTAAGTCCTCTTCACTTTCAGCAAGCAAGGTTGTATTATCTCCATATCACAGGCTGTTAATGAGTTTTCCTTCAATCCCGATGCCACGTTTTTCTTCATATAACCCAACTTCTCGGATTATTTGCTCAGCATATAGGTTGAATAAGTATGGTGAAAGAATACAACCCTGTCGCACACCATTCTTAATTTTAAACCATTCAGTGTTCCCATGTTCTGTTTGAACAACTGCCTCTGGGTCCGTGTACAGATTCTTCATGAGCACAATTAAGTACATAATTAAGTACTCATGGTACACAGTAGGGACTAATAAATTCTTGTTGAGTGAATGGACAAAGAAACAATATTCTCAAAATGAAGCTGCATCATCTGGAGAGAAAAGCCTTCCCTGAGGATAAAGCAAGGACTCTGGAGAAGCTAATTAACACTTGGGGGGAAGATGGTACTATCTGTATTCCATGTGCCTAAACCCCCCTCCACATCACAACATTGAATAATCATTGCATTTTACTGGAATTACCTATACAGCTTATTCCTAGAGGATGTGCACTCCATGAGGGCCTAGCATGTGTTGGCTTGCCACCACAAGTACCCCTGTGTCTGTGGCAGCATATCCCTGCCTTCAATTTCAACTGAATCCTAAGACTTCTGGGGCCTGGGACAGAATGAGGTACTACAACTACAACTCAACTTTTCTGAGTAGTTTCACTGCAGCAGAGGCCTTGCCCCCAAGCCCTACTTAGTAGGGTTTGGCTCTTCTCTTCTGATGACCCTGGAGCTGTTTCCCATACACACATATCCAGTCCACTCTACCCAGGAGTCTGTGTTCCTTCTAGCAGAGGCAGAAAGGGTGCCAAGCAGATCAGCTCTTTACATTGGATTCCCTTACTAGACATATGAAATTTACCTCAGTCCCAAGTAATGAGGGAGATTCATAGAATACAGGATAGAACTGTAACACCCAGGCTCTTTCTCCAGATCCTGCTCGTGACTTACTGTGGGCTCTTGGAAATATCCATTACCTCTGTGGCCTCAGTATTCCTAACTGAACCTCTATTGGCCAGAGCTACACAGTGTAGAAGCAAAACGTTTCCATTACAATTACTATAAAGCATTGTTATTTTTTCAAAAGCAATGTTCATCTTTACCTATGCTTCTTGTTTTCTCCTCAGTCATCAGTAGGAACTGAGGAAAGTTTTACCTGAGGCCCACATTCCCTTACAAGTCTTATCTGGAGGTCACCCCTCCATTTCACAGGTCTGAGAGTCCCCTCTGCAAAGTGAGGAATGCTCATATAGGAGTGCAGAAAAGGCAAATGCCTTCAAAAAAGGCAATCATAATTTTTTTTCTTCCTTTTTGACTCTAAAATAAGGTCCTTAGCACTACCAGGTGGGTTCAGAACAGTGAGCCATTGTCTTGGCAATTGGAAGAAGCAATGTCATCCCCAAGGGTCTCCCCTGCGCCCCCTGCCCCCCAGGTTCTCCAGCTGAGTTGAGGACAGGGAGGATATTTTTGCTTCCCTTTCCACTCTACACTTAGGGGTGTGGTGGTGTGCCATGGAGTCAGTCTGAATCAAAGCGACCCTGTACAGGGTTTCCGAGGCTATAAATCTTTATGGGAGCAGAACACCTCATCTTTCTCCCGTGGAACAGCTGGTAGTTTCGAACTGCTGACCTTATGGTTCGTATCCCGATTCGTAACCACTCCGCTACCAAAGACATGGAGGGTCAGTGCTGTGGCAGATGTAGTCTGTTGAGAACACCCAGAGCAAGCTGCCCTGTTTTATCTGCTCCCTTCCTCCCTTTCTCCCACAGGTTTGGACTGCATTACAGCTCTCCAAAAGCACCCTGGAAGGACTATCTCTCTCACCTGACTCGCTAGGTGATACATCTCAGACTGCAGGCAATCAGCACTAAGCACTGTCAATTGCAAAAGTGCTCTCAGCATAGGTGGGAAGTGGGACAAATGCTTGGCCATTGAAAAACTAGCCTGCTGGCTCCCAAGGTAGCACTATGTGTTATAACCTGTATCCTGAGCCTTGGGCCCAGAGAAATGCCTATTCCAAAGTCAAATTATGGCATTTCTATCCCAGCCACCCATCAGGAGATCACAACTCCAGAGCAGTAGTTCCTAGCCTGTAGCTTCTTCCCTTCAGCTGCCTTCTTAACCCCCAAAACCTGCCAAGAGGACTCTCTAGTAGGAGCTGAGAGCTAAAAAGACAAAGCGAAGACTTGCCCCATAGTGAAGGGGTGTACTTTGTGGTTTCTTGTGGCCTCTGGTGGCCTGGACTTCAGTCCTAACTAGCTTCGGACCCTGAGAGCCCATGGAATGGGCCAGCCACATCTTTCATGTGAATTTTCCAGTCTGAGCTCCAAGTCAAATAACTGATTTCGATTCTGTGTATGAAGATGAGGAGGTTGAAACAGTGAATCAGAGCTACCAGGGGGCAGGGCCATACCTTTAATCAAGTTTTATTCACACCTGCTATATGGTATGCACAAGGAATATGGTATGTTAATCTACCTTGTTCACATTTAGAGCTCCATTCCCTGGAACCAACTAATAGGCATTTAATGCCAGGTACAAGCTCACTAACTGCTCCTCAGAAACCCTATACAGGGTCACTATGGGTTGGAACAGCTATGGGTTGGCACTTAACAACAACATCATGCTGAATGCTTTCATTTTTAGCATTTCATTTGATAAGATAAATGTTTATTGAATTGCATGTACTTGATTCCCACTCTTGTAACCCCAGCATTGCCTCAATTTCCTCCTCTTCCTTATCTTTCTCAAGGTACTTGTAGGAACCAGGTGGCATTAATATTCAAGCACTTGCAGGTGAAGTGCTACTTTATTTTTCCAGCCTTGACTTGAATACTCAGCTGCCTACCTAACATCTCACTAGGGTGCCTTTGAAATGCAATCTGTCCAAAAACAAACTCCTGGTTTTACACTCCCCCTCCCTGACTCCTTTGTTTAACTCTTTACAGCCTTTCCTTCAGCAATACTACAGGTTCTACTTCCTGAATATATACAGAAGTTGAGCACTTTTCAGCACTCCCATCTTCCTTCCTTCTCTCCCCCAATTCTTGCACCCCCTTCCAGATTCATGCAGGTGACAAGAAAGATGCAATTTCTTACTTTTCCCCACACTTCCCTGATGGCCAGAGGTGTGGCCAGCTCCCACCCTCATCCTTTCTCAGCACAGACCCGGCTCTCTGGGAGTTCACAGTCATGTGGTTGAGAGCCACACCAGTGTGATTTGGAACCCAGCCACACTGCTTTGGTGCCTGGATTCAGGTGGACTCAGCTTCAGACCTACAAAACCCACAGAGCCACTAGACCAGCAATTAATCAGTCACCCTGCCCCCAACTTCTCTGTGGTCCTAACAAACACTGAAACCAGCTCCAACAAGGGCCCCTAGGAGTTACTTTCAGACTGAGTGCCCTGAATACAAATAACACCAAGGCCAATAGGAATTCCATCTAGGGCCAGGACCTCAACTGTCACATCCCTTCCACACCCACCTCATGAGCTCCTGGAATTGCTGGAGTCCCCCCTACTGATTTCTCCCCTCTGAGGCCAACAACTGCAGTTTGTGTTTACAAATATGACAACCCCCAATACTCCAGAAACAACAGACAATTTTAGCTCACAAGAAGAAACAAGAATGAATGATTCAAATAAATGACCAAGATGCAAAGACAGGAAACATTTCTGAGGAAACAAAGTAAAGGAACTACTGAAAAAAAATTCAAAAGAATGATATTTTGGTAGCTTCATCACACTGACAGAAAGATTGAGGGAAGCAAGAAGAACACAAAAAAATTTTAGAAGAATTCAGGAAAACACTACAAGAACAAACAAAATAAATGTAAATTTTGAAATAATACAAAACTATCCATTAGAAATCAAGATTAACATGAAGATTTCATGAATAGACAATATACTAAAATGGCAAAGGAGAAGATTCAAAGCAACGGAAGCCCAAATTAGTGAACTTGAAAATAAATCTCTCAGTATTATTCGAGAAGATCAGAAAAAAAGAATGAAAAAATCTGAAGAAAGCCTAAAAGTTATATGGGACATCATGAAAAGGAACAATTTATAAGTAATAGGAATTCCAGAACAGGATGAGATTATAAAATGCACAGAAAAAATTGTAGAAGGGTTGTTGGGAGAAAACTTCCTTAATATCATGAAAGATGAGAAGCATACAAACAGAATAGACTCCACCAAAAGAAAATCAAATAATATTTTCCAAAATCAAAGACAAGGAAAGAATCCTGAGATCAGCTCAGGAAATATGAAAAATCATCTACAAAGGAGAACCAATAAGACTAAGCTCTGATGTCCCAGCAGAAACCATGCAAGCAAGACGGTGATGGGATGACATATACAAACCTCTGAAAGAAAAAATATTTCCACTCAAGTATCATATACCCAGCAAAGCTGTCCATCAAATACAAAGATGAAATTAGGACCTAACCTGATAAACAGAAATTAAAGGATTTTGTAATGACCAGGCCAACTTTATAGAAATGCTAAAAGGTGTTCTTTGGACTGAAAATCAACAACAGCAGACAATAACCTGAGATTATCATACATGACAACATGATAGAATTCAATCCAGATATGTTCTTGTTGTTTAGTGCCGTCAAATCGATTCCGACCCATAGCGACCCTGTATAGGGTTTCCAAGAAGCTGGTGAGCTTGAACCACTGACCTTGCAGTTCAAACGACTTTGCAGTCTGATGCATTAGACCACAGTGCCACACCAGGACTCCTTCAATCCAGATACAGAAGTACTTAAAGTAAAACAGACCTACAAGACTGAAAACAGGGAACCAGAGGTATCAATGTACAATGAAGTCAACTACAAAACAAAGAGCGGGAATAGTGTAGATACAAACCTTCCAAATGGGAAGGAAGTCAAGTAGATTTCAAGGTAAAACAGACTTTGGGGGAAAAAATTAATTAATTACAGGATAACCTCAAAGAAAAATAATACACTTGTACATAAAAATAAAAAAAGAGGAAAATCAGAAAGATTCAATAAACATTAACAACAGAAATGAAAATGAACATGAAACCCACAAACAAAATGAACTCAGCATTGAAAACTATGTGGAACAAAGAATCCAGCGATATTGCAAAACACACACACACAGAAAAATGACAGCAATTAATTTATACCTACTGATAATTGTACTGCATAAAAATTGATTAAATGTACCAGTCAAGAGACTTAGAGAGCAAAACGGATAAGAAAACAGGATCCTTCAATATGTTGTCTAAAAGAGACATAGCAAGGAGATGGAGATAGCCTAAATACCCATCAATGGAAGAACAGTTGAACAAACTTTGGTAGTACACAATGGAATACTACAAAACATTGAAGAATAGTGATGAATCTGTGAAGCACCTTGCAATATGGTTGAACCTGAAGGACATTACGTTGAGTGGAGTTGATCAATCACAAAAGGATAGATAACTGTAAGAGACAATGTTGTAAAAGTTAAGCAATGAATGATGGTTACGGTGAGTGAGGGGTGGGAGGCAAAGTATATCATTTATTGAATGTGAAGCTGATGATTTGCTCTGTAAACCCTCACACAATTCACACAAAAAAAGTTGAAGGAAAATAAAAGGAATAGGAGGATATCTATGTTTTGCTACAGGTGACCTTCAGGAAATACTTAGGAGAAAATAAAAACAAAATACAAAAGAGTGTTTAAAGTCTGCCACCTTTTATTCAGGTAAACAAATATATATTTTTTCCCAAAATAAATGGAAATTTTTAATTTAAAAAATGTTATGTGGGGAAAATGAGAATAAGGTAGAGGGAACAAAGTAGAACTACACTTCTCTCAATGGAACTTTCATTGTTTTCTCTTTGAAATCACATGTAAGATTTACATACTTAAAAAAATTAAACAAAAAGTATGATATACAGCATTATTATTTTTTAAGTTGTGGTAAATATATATGTAACAAAAGATTTGCCATTTCAGAAATTTTCACCTGAAGACTGATGGCAATATCATTCTCAATTTTTTACCTTCTGTGAATTTCCACCCTTTGCCACAAGACTTTGCAGTTGCTCCCACTGAAGGTGAAGTGTATTTTCCCAGCGGAGCAGATGATATTTTCCAAAAACAGTCTCAGCAAGATTTCCAGTCTCACAAGCTCTTAAGTTGTTGTTAAGTGCCATCGAGTCAGTTCCAACACATAACAACCCAGTATAGGGTTTCAAAGGAGCAGCTAGTGGGTTTGAACTGGTGATCTGCAGTTAACAGTCCAGTGTTTATTCTACAGTGCCACACCAGGACTCCTATGCTTTTATAGAACCTGGATATTACCACCAATCAAGAGATGGAATCTATGAATCTTCTTTTTAACCTGGGCAGAACTTTGTGACTGCCTCGAATATAATGTGGCAGAAGTAACACTACTTGTCTTTTGAGGAAAAAATGGTATAGTCTCCACCTGGCTCTTTCTCCTTCTGTCTCTTTCAGAAACAGAAAGAAAATGTCTCTTTCAGAACATTCTCCCTTGGCACCTAGCCATCATGTTGTAAGGAAGTTCAAACTAGCCCATGTAGAGAGATCACATGAAGAAGCACTAAGGCCCCCAGCGTGAAGTCACATCAACTGTTAACAATGTCAATTATTACATGTGAGTGAATCTTTAAATGATTCTAGTTCCCAACGATTCACATAATTCCAGTCTTCTAGCTGAAATTCCATTGTAAAGCAGAAATACGTCATTATAATTTGTCTGAATTCTTGACCTACAGAATCCATAAGGAAAACAATGGCTATTTTACACTACTAAATTTGGGGGTAATGTGGTATAGAACCATAGTAACTGCAACACCAACCCTTAACTTTAGGCTTAACCATGAATTGCTTTGACCAGCAGATGTGTTATAGGCAAAGACTTGAATATTATATGTGTAATTACACGTACCCCCTTGTGTGTGTATTGTCACCACTAAAAGACCATGCCCCAGCTAGCTTTTATAGCCTCTTAATGGTAAAACAACACAGACAAGAATCAGCTAACAACTCTAAAACACACAGAACTTTGACTATGCATTCCTAGAAAAATATAACCTAAGGACAAAAGGAGGTATAAGGAAATCTTAAACTACATTTAGGTGTATTACTGTTAGTAAAAGGAGTCCTGGTGTGGCGCTGTGGGTTAATGTGCTGGACTGCAAAGTCAGTTTGAACCACAAGGTTGGCAGTTCATGCTACCAGCCACTCCTTGGAAACCCTCTACAGGGTTGCTATGAGTCGAAACTCACTCAATGGCACTTGACAACAACAATAAAAAATTGGAGTCCCCCCAGTGGCACAGTAACCAAAAGGTCATTGATTCAAACTTACCAGTCACTCCATGAGAGAAAGATGAGGCAGTCTAGTTCCATCAAGATTTACAGCCTCAGGAGAACAAACAAGATGGTGGATAGGGTAGCAGTGCAGTGAGGAGCTCTGTCAGAAACAACACAGAATACTGGACCAAGCAGGCTCAGAGGATGGTCCCGGAACTCTGAACCACATATATAAAGGAATATTTAGAAGGTTGGAAGGCTTACAGCTAGGGGAATTTGTAGCAGAAGCAAGAAATCCATTGCTTTCTAATCCAAGGTGCTCAGCTGCTCCCAGAACCACCATCTTGGGTGAGACCAAGCAGGGGAAGGATCAGAGTAGCCACGGATGCCTGACAGAACCACAGAGATAAATAAAGATGTGGACATTCTTTTTATTGTATCTGTTCATTGGTCTCTCACTGGCTGCGCACCTCCATTCTGGTAACTAGAGGGGGTGTGTGGGTAAGTGGACACCCCACCCCCATCTCTGGAGGGTTCTACTACACATGTGCACAGATCTCCTCGAAATTTAATGTGACAGTTTCCACTTAAAACTAAACGGCAGTGCAAAACAGCCACAGTCAGCCCTGTACTGTTTATAACTAGGAAAAAGGCCTGAACAGGGATTGTCACAACAACCAACAGTGGCATCTTGAAATTTCTCAGGAAGAAGAGGGAAAAGGGAAGCCCATTTCCTGATCACATTTACCTGGAGGCAATCAGAAAGCATAAAAAATATCAAAATACATACCCATCTAAGTATTAAGGCCACAGATAATGCCTGAATATGCCCAAAAAACAGAAACAGATGACCATATCAGCACATGTCCAGAAACGAGATAAAGTGACTGATGCAAATGAGCTGGAAGTAGACCTGCACTCCATACTAGAAGATGGACAGGCTTTGGAAATGCATGAGAAGAAATTCAGGAAAATGATGATAAAATGTATCAAAATACTATACAATGGAGTTGAGAAAAATGAGGAAGAAGTCAGAAAAGCCCTACAGGAGCAATCAAATAAGATAGCTACATCAGTGGAAACAATTCAAAACCTACAGAAAGAGGTCCAAATGATTAATATTAGAATATCAGAAATGGACAATATACTGAAAGGGCAAAGGAGTAGAATTGAAGAAACAGATGCCAGAACTAGTGAGCTAGAAGCTAAATCTCTCAACACTACTAAGATAGAAGAGCAAACACAAAAAAGGATAAAACAATCTGAAGGCTTAAGATTCATGTTGGATAACATGAAGAGAAATAACTTAAGAATTATCAGCATTCCGGAA
>NW_006408764.1:2600634-2609883 GCF_000296735.1 Chrysochloris asiatica
GGGGGAAATGCAGCAATGAAGAAATGGGCTGAGTTCAACCACAGTCCATTGACTCCTGTTGACCTGGAGATGAGAGAGAGAAGAGGAAGGCCTGGTTGGTCCAAAGTGTGATGAGACCTCAGGACACATGAGACCATGGACAATGACATAGTCACAGATGGCTAGAGCTGAGACTGAAGCAACCAGCTGATATGGAATGAGAGAAGGTACACAGAACACCCAAACTTGCAGACAGTACCCATTTAACCTAGCCTCGATGGCCTGATAAACAGAATTTGACTACAGGAAGATTACAAAAAAAAAAAAAATTTTTTTTTTTAAATAAAGGAAACAAGGGTTAATTGCTAGAATTTGATGAATCTGACTTATACTCATGGAGGTAGAAACTCTAAATACCAACAGAGGGAAGGAGTTTTCACATCAAGTATCAATGCTATCCCCTTTGTACACAGGATAGATAGGGTGGGGCAACTTAGACACTGGCTACCTAAAATGAGGGGGCAATAAAGGCACGATGTGACTTGCTTACAAGCTTTCAAGAGGGAGCTTAGTCTAAGAGTAGGGGGTGGTAAGAAAGAGTACCCACTGAATACTTTTCATCTTGTCTAGATGGGTCTGGTGAAAAGAAATGGGGACAAGATTTGTTATCATGACTAATTGTGACTAATTGTTATCATGACTAATTGTGAGTATCACAATTGTAAAGGTAGAAGTTTTGTAACAAAAACAGGGGAGTGGTTAATCTTACAGTCCAGAAACAGAGGACCCTAGGACCATCAAGGAAGAAGAGCACAAGCAGAATGCAGACTTTATCCAGAGAAGCAGCAATGCCAGAGGAGGCAGAGATGGGGGCATGGAGGTGGGGGAGCGGCTGAGGACTCTAGATTCATGGGAAAGGACGGACTAAGAGCTCATGGCCAGGAGGTAGACTTGCAGAATGTGCACTTTAGAGGTGTAAATTATTATATATGCCTGAGTGTTTTGTTTTGTGTATTTTTTTTTAAAAAAAGCTAAAGTGAATAAAAAGGAGCTCTGGTAGCATACTGGTTACAAATTGGGCTGCAAACCGCAAGGTCAGCAGTTCGAAACTACCAGCTGTTACATGGGAGAAAGATGAGGCATTCTGCTCCCGTAAAAATTTACAGCCTCGGAAACCCTGTACAGGGTCACTATGAGTTGGAACATACTCCACGGCACACAGCCACCACCACCAAAGTGAATAAAGAGAAATACTGTTAACTGATGGTATATGGAGGGGATTATAATCATTGTAATGAAACAAGGTGTATGATTTGTTGAATGTAAAACTGATGATCTTCCCTGTAAACTTTCACTCAATCTGCAATAAAAACTTTAAAAAAAAAAAAAAAGATTTAAAGCCTCAGAGATCCTATGGAACAAGTTATACTCTGTCCTAGTGGTTGCAATGAATTACAATAAATTTGATGGGAGTACGCTTGGTTTTTGGTTTTGGAATTAGATAATGGATCTAGGCAAGGATCATAAGTGAATATGAATACCATCAGGAAAAAAAAAAAAGATGACTACTTTTTAATAGATAAATCATACTGGTAACACCAGTCCCTTGATCAATCTTTCATCACTAAAGTGGGAAATGTAGACATGAGTGCCTCCTTATGGGATGCAATAGAAAGTACACAGCACCACCAATGACGTATTCTTGCCAAGAAGATTGAACCTACTCTCATTTAGATCTAACCAACAGCTTCCAAGGAACTATGAGAAAGAACTACAGAGTAAGTAAAACAACATCATGAGGAAGAATTCAGCCAAAACCAAAGTGGATGAGTTTCCATTTCCTGAGTTCTTCATCAACTAAACAACATGGGAAGAAAAGCAACAAGAGGACCATTAGAGTCAGACACTTAGAGAACACATCAACTAAACACAATGTGTGGACCTTATTTCTTGATTTGGAAAAAAAAAAAATCTATTTTAAGTAGTCTTTTTTTGAGACAATCAAGGAAAATTGAATATTGACAGGTTATTAGGTTACCATGTCTTTATGAAAATAATGTGCACAGTAGACGGGTTAGGTATTTTTTGGGTGTGCAAACCAGGCAAACCCCTAGGGCATTATTTTCTTATGTGCGCTTATTTCCTATATCACATGCTCATTGTTTACATGAATGTGTTTTATGTGAAAAAATTATGTTAAGAAATTAGAATTAACTTAGCTGGCTGTGATAATGTCGTTGGATTCCACCAAACAGAAAAATCTATTTTAACTACTAAAGGTATATCCTAAAGAATTTATGAGTAAAGCAGTATGTTTGGGTTGTATAGAAAATACTCTGGCAAAAAAATTTTTTTGAATATTATAAATGAAACAAGTTGGCAAAATGATGATCACTGTTGATGAATGATAGGCTCACAGGAGGGAGTTCATCAACCTATCTTCTTTTATACATGTGTTTGAGATTTTCATCTGCAGGGCACTTGTTACTCCTGGGAATATCTAACCTGAGGCCTGCACAATATGGCCCAGGAGGCAAAAATGAGCCTGCACAGAGGTGTCTTCTGCAGTGCACAGGGACTGCCATGACTGTAGGAGAAGGGGTGGTTGCCTCTCCAGTCCAGCCCTGCCTCTCCCACTAATCTCAACTAGCATCACCTCAAAACAGTCAAGGTCATAGCCTTGAGAGGTCTACACTGGACACCCAAGGTCAGAAACAGGAGTTTGGAAACTGGGTTCAAATGGCCATAGGAAGGGAAGAAGGCCTCCCGCTTAATTCCCAAAACAAGTTCACTGCCTTAGGTATTACCCCCAGTTCAGCAGTTCTGGGAACACCCAATGAAATCAAGAGGAAGTTACGGCATGTGAAATCCAGGCCTTCTCTCTTGGAAATCTCTCATCATCCATATGTTTCTGAAGACATCCCACTATCACCTGACTGGAGTAAAGCACCAGCACCACAAACACAAGGTGAATCATCTCGTCCCTTGATTTTAAAAAGGGATGGGGGCTACCAAGAAAATGCTGTTGAAATGGCTATCCACACAGACAGGTCTCAGAGAACATAATCTTGGAATATTACTGAGGTTCTTGATCTTTTCCCAGAGTCAGGCTGAGTCATTTGTCCTGAACTACTGCTTTTCTTCTCAAAGGCTTATTATTCCCTTTACCATGCCAATACTACAGAAGAAAGTTCTGACCCTTAAAAAGGAAGATGAGTTCCCAAAAAAAAAACAACAACCATATTTTCACTCCTGGTCCAAGCAAGACTCTATAAAAGGTAATTAATTAGTTTAGTCTCAGCTACATGCCCCAATAGTGAAAAAAACAAGTAGACCAAACAATTTTATAAATGGATGATGCTCCCAGTCATCTGCAGATGTAGATTAGCATCACCCTCTACATTGTCATCTTCCGTAAGAAGATAAGCTACTTCCTTGAAGTCATCCTTAATGACTCTCTTTCTCATACTCACATCCAATACATCAGCAAATTTTGTAGGCACTACCTTCAGAACACCGGAGTCCTAGTGTGGCACTGTAGGATAAGCACTGGACTGCTAACCTCGAGGTCAGCAGTTCAAACCTACCAGCCACTCCTTGGAAACCCTATATAGGGTCGCTATGAGTCATAGCCAACACATCAGCACTTAAAAACAACTATCTTCAGAACAAATCCAGAATCTAATCACTCCCACCACTCTGCTACTGCCCCAGACAAAGTCATCTTCACTCACTTCTGAAGTAGTCTCCCTGCTTCAGACTGTGTCACTCCTCTGTTCAAAGTTGCCCAATTTTTCACTTAGAGTAAAAGCTAAAGTTATTATCATGACCTATACAGCCATTTATGAAAATTCACTACTTGTTTTCTGACCTCATCTTCTACCTTTTCACTTCATTCATGCTATTCCAGCCTACTCCCTGTCCTCCCTACCACCTTCGTGCTGAGATGCCCAGTATGAGGTGGAATCACTATGAGAGCTCTCAGAAAGGTGTTCTCTGCCTGCAGGAGTGAGAGCCCCTTTTCTCATCCATTCCTAATCTGAGTGATATGATGAACCCTTGGCCCTGTTCTTTGAACCTCACTGTCCTCAGGACACTGACAGCCTTCAGCAGAGCAGCCCAGGTCTACAAGGGTTTCAAAGTCACACTACAGCCATAAGAGCTAGAGATGGATGGTCCAGACAAAAGGATGAAGGTTGAGGAGGTGAGGGCCTAAGGAACTTCAGCCCTAGCACATGGCAGACACAGGGAGCACCTGCTACACCTGTGACCAGATTAAGTTAACAGGGCACAGTTAGGACTAACAGATAGGCAGTATAAGGAAACTCAAGTTTCTCAGAAAAATATCAAGAATGCACTTTCCTACAGTGGAATTATCTGCTTGGGAGGGACCAGAGATCAGCAGCCACTAAGGACTTCACACCAAAGCAAAGCTCCTGCCTTCAGGGAAAGTGAGAGCAAACATTCTGACATTCCTTAGGGGTCAAGTTAGATACTCAAAATAAATGAGGAACAGAGCAAGCATACCACCTGCCACAACCTAATCATGCTCCTGAAGCAGCAGCCTCATGCCAGATCCTGACATTGGGAAAGATCTACTCTGAGCCTGAAGAACCCATGGATCGGTGGGAGAAGCTGCAGAGACCACATCCAGCTTCTCACTCTACAAGCAAAGGAGTCAGTCCAACTTACAGGACAAATGAGTAGAGGGGCCAGAATAAAAGTCTCTTTCAGGCCAGCCCTTTCCATACCCCACCTTCTTCCACCATGAAATATTTACTGGCCCCAGCTCTCTTGGAAATCATGGGTACAGCATTAGCGGCTGCTAGAGCAGGATGTAGAGAGAACAACTCTCAGGAGAGAAACATTTGAGTTTGGCTGAGAGCAGAAAGCCTGCCATCAAGTTCTGTAGGCGTTACAACCAGCCAGTCAACGCAACTCAAGGAGGTCAGTAGCCTTACAAGAGCCTCTGCATAGCAAGAGCAGTCCAGAGACAGGGTGCTGATCAATCCCTCTCTTGGTTCCAGGCTTGACTGTGTGGTCATCTTGTCCACTCTGAAAGATCCAGAGCACAATGGAAGAGCAATCCTCTCCATTTAACACTGCTTCTGACTAACCTAAAGGCTTCATGTTGTACTACTGATTCATGACCTTGCTATCTATTCTCAATCCAACTGAAAAACAGTGGGAAGCATCACCTTCCTTTTCACTCATCTTACAGAAAGGATCTGTCAGAAGTGGAGGGAACTTTGGAGATCATCTGCTTAAAATCCTTCATGTTACAGGTGAAAAAAACAAGGACTTGGCCAATATACACAGTCAGAGCTCTGGTACACAGTCATAGGGGCAATGTTAGTATTGATGAAAATCTGGTTTCTGACTTTACCCAAGATGCTCCCACCAGTCATTGTCCCCCAGCCCACCCTATCCTACCTTCCCTCAAGTGTCCTATTTCCTGATCCTATTCCCTCCTCAAAGCCCTGCCTGTCCTCTTGGTAAATTTTCCATCTTCTCAGAGGAGGAAAGTGATGAGGATCTCCAGCTGTGCTCAGTGTACAGCATTTCAGTTTGCTAAAGTCCACTAGTTGGCTATTCTTCCAAGTCTCTCATCTTAGGCCTTTGGAACTCCCAGTAGAATAAATTAATGTTGTGAAAGTGTTTTGTAAGCTGTAAAACACCATACAAAAATGTATGTTCCACTATTTTAGAATATGACATACTATAACCTCTTTTGATCATGCTGTCATTTATTCTACCTCAGTGAGGGAAAGAGAAGGCAGGAGCAAACTCTCATTTAAGGAAGAGGAGGCTTAGGGTAAAGATCTGGACAAGTGTCTCTTTCTCTTCCATCAGACTGTGAGCCCCTTTAGGAAAGACTCCATTTTGTGTTCCTTTCTTTGTTCCTCACCACATTTTTCCCAGGATAGGTATTCAATAGGCACTCAACAAAGGGTTTCCTGAAGGCATGGATAAAATTTCAGTTAATAATCTTTCTACTTCTAGGTAGAATTCAACTGCAGAAATCTCTGACAACTGCTTTCATATACAAAAAGTACAGGTGACCCAGGTTACCTACCTGTATGCATGAATGTATGCAGTGTGATTTACTGGGAAATTGTCTCATTCCCCTTTCTTCCAAAGTACTCAAATGCCTTAATGGTTCTTCAAGCATTCCTGGGACAGCCAACTCTCTTCTTGAACCAGTGGCACTGAAGAGATTGGGCTTCTGTGGGAACGGGGGACGGTGGGGCAGTACCTAATGGGATTAACTGAAGCTTTCATGAGCTTTCTCTCATGAGCTCCTAAAGTTCTTTGATCTCCCTAATGTTTGAGACCAAACCCCTAAAGTCAATCCTTCTGTTGTTGTTGTTAAGTTCTGTCGAGTCGGTTCCGACCCATAGTGACCCTGCGCAAGGTTTCTGAGACTGTAAATCTTTACGGGAACAGAAAGCTTCATCTTTCTCCCACGGACCTGCTGGTAGTTTCAAACTGCTGACCTTGAGGTTAGCAGCCCAATTCATAACCACTACGCTACCAGAGTTCCTTAATTCTTCTACTTCCCCGCAAAGAAAGTCTCTTCTTCATCTGCCCCTGACATAAGTTCCAGATCCTTGGACAACAGGGCCTTTCCAAGGAGTTCTGAATTTGCTCTCAGGGCTACTTTTAGTTCCCTGAAAGTTCCATTGTGCCGCCCCACATGATCCTTGTGTTAGAAATAACAAGGATCTCGACAGAACACCTGATACCCATTAGAGCAAAGAACAGGAAGGAGGATCAGAGCAGTTCTGTGACCAGCCTGAGGGTCCAAGGCATAGTCCAGATGAATCAGGAAGTATGTTCCCAGCCCCATCTCACAGGCATAGCTGACCAGAATCTAAAACACAGAACAAACGGACTAGGTAAGAGTATGCTAGGAGGTAACAGACATCCACCAGAGGCCAATCTTCAGACAGGAAGTTGCACAGGATAGAGCACCAGAACTCTAAGGGCAGGGTCCCAATTTATTTCCCAGCTTCTGGTAGCGTAGTGGTTACGAATCGGGTTGTGAACCTCAGGGTCAGCAGTTCGAAACTACCAGCTGTTCCGCGGGAGAAAGATGAGGCGTTCTGCTCCCATAAAGATTTACAGCCTCAGAAACACTGTACAGGGTCGCTGAGTCGGAACCGACTCCACGGCACACAGCTACCACCATAGCTTTCACCACTGTGCTGATGAATGGACATGACAGAGTGCCCTGCAGGAAAGGAGACTGATAAGAGTCCTGAAAATTCAGAATCAACATCAGCATGACATGCCCCAACTGAGAGGCCTGAGGCAGAAGCCCTCACAGCTAGACTGTCCATCAAGTCCCAATTTACGGAGAGCCTCACATCCTAAAGTGGCCATCAGCCCTTGCTGCATGGATGTAGATTTCAGCTGCCATTTTATCATTTAAGACAGGAAGATGTGTCTGGACAGACACAGCCTACAGGAGTTTCTTAGCCAAACAGAGTGAAAAATAATATCTAGTGTGTAAAACACCTAGCATAATGCCTGTGATTAAGCAGATGCTTAGTAATGGTCATTAGGACTACTATGACGGCTTTACCAACCTACCTCCAGTCAGCCACCACTTAATGCACATAGCCCACTGGCTACAGAAACAGACTCCCCTCAAGCAGCCCACACACAGCAGGGTCTACTCCTCCTTACCTCCATTACTATCAAAGAGGAAGGGCCCTAATAAGACATGCAGAACCTAGGAGAAGGGAGAGGATGCACTGAAGCCCCCAAATCCTATCTCCCAGCAGTCTCTTAATCATATACACAGGGAAAGGGCCAAGCTGGGATAAAAAAGCATGATCCAGGGGCCTCTGAAACTTCCCTTCCTAACCTACTCAGAGGGAGAATTTTAAAGAAAGAATAGGTTACATGATCCATTGCATTTCTCTCCGATTCCTAAACTAGTCAAAAGTCAGCTCTACAGTCAGCTTCCCCAGGTATGAACCCTTCAACAAAGGCTGTGTTAACAAATGGCCTAAGAAGGGGATTGCAACCATTGAAATGAAGCAAAATATGATTTGTTAATGTAAAACTGATGATCTGCTCTGTAAACCTTCACTCAATTCATGATAAAAACTTTAAAAAATAATCAAACTAAAATTTCTTGGCCAAAAAAATGGTACTAGAGAGAGAAAACCAACAAGATGGCGGATCGGTGGAAGTGCAGTACAGATCTCTGCCAGCAACAACACAGAATACCCAACCAAGCAGGCTCAGGGGATGGTCCCAGAACTCTGAACCACATATAAAGGAATATTTAGAAGGTTGGAAAGCTTACAACTGGGGCATTTGTGGCAGAAGCAAGAAATCCATTGCTTTCTAGTCCGGGAAGCTCAGTTGCTCCAGGAGCTGCCATCTTGGGTGAGACCAAGCGGGGAAAGGATCAGAGTGGCCACAGACACCTGGCAGAACTGCTAAAATAAAGGTGTGGACATTCTTTTCTTTTGGTATCTGTTCATTGGTCCCTTGCTGTCTGCACACCTCCATTCGGGTGACTTAGGGGTGCCTGAGCTAGTGGACACTCCAGCCCCACCCTCAGAGGGTTCTACTACGCATGCGCACAGATCTCCTCAAAATTTAAAGAGACAGTTTCCAATTAAAAACCAAATGGCCACAGACGGCCCTGAAGTGTTTACAACTAGAAAAAAAGCCTGAACGGGGATTGTGGAGTGGGACAAGCAGACTAAAAAGGAAATAAGCCAAAAATTAAATCCTAAGTTACATCCAAACAACCAACAGTGGCATCTTGAAATTTCTGAGGAAAAAGAGTGAAAAGAGAAGCCCATTTCCTGATCACATCTACCTGGAGGCAATCAGAAAGCATAAAAAATACTAAAATACATACCCATCTAAGTATTAAGGTCACAGATAACCCCTGAATATGCCCCCAAAACAGAAGCAGATGACCATATCTGCACATGTCCAGAAACGACTGAGGCAAATGAGCTGGAAGTAGACCTACACTCCACACTGGAAGATGGGCAGGCTTTGGAGGTGCCTGAGAAGGAATTTAGAAAAATGATTATAAAATGTATCAAACCACTATACCATGGAGTTAAGAAAAATAAGGAAGAAGTCAGGAAAACGCTACAGGAACAATCAAATAAGATAAATACAGCATTGGAAACAATTCAAAACATACAGAAAGAGGTCCAAACAATTAATAATAGAATATCAGAAATGGACAATACATTGAAAGGGCAAAGAAGTACAATTGAAGAGATAGAA
>NW_006408764.1:2610728-2620570 GCF_000296735.1 Chrysochloris asiatica
AATGGAGGGAAGAACTAATGGAATATAAGGTAACCACAGTGGAGTTGGGTTGGGGATTTTACTTTGGGTGTTGGGGAGGGCAATCCAAGAAGGAGGGAGGAGACAGAAGAACAAGATAGATAGGGGAACACTGAGACAGGTTTGCATGGCCTAGTGGGACAGAGGTAAATAGCAATGCATACTCAACCTTAGAACTACAGGGCTCTGGAATAGAGGGATCTAGGTATAGCTTGAAGAGGGTAAATAATACTAAAATCCTTGACTGCCTTATAAATATTAGTTTCCCTTGCCTACTATTGTAAGATAGACACTAGAGTGGGATAGAAAAGAATGTTGGGAAACATGACTAGAGAAAACTTGTAAGCCCGCCTTCAGCCTATAACTGATTGGAATGCTTAAAAGGGGTTCTACAACTTGCCCAGTGACATAGACCTCATGCAAAGCCTTTACAGAGTATAGGACCTTAGGTGGAATCCCGAGTCCCATACACAGCCTTGTGAGGTGAGACATTCCCATTAGAAAGGACAAGCAGACTGGAACAGATACAGTGACAGAAGATACATGTTCATGATGAACCTGACCTATACTCAGAGCTGAAGTTACTCTAAATACCAAGAGAGAGGGAAAGAGTCCTCAAACCAAGTATCAATGCTATCCACTCTGTACACAGGGTAGATAGGGACGGGCAACTTACACATTGGCTACCTAAAATGAGGGGGCAATAAAGTCACGAAGTGACTGGCTTACAAGGTTTCAAGAGGGAGTTTAGTTTAAGAGTATGGGGGGAAAGAAAGAGTCCCCACTGAATAGCTGTCATCTTGTCTATATGGGTCTGCTGAAAAAAGATGGGGATAAGATTCGTA
This sequence comes from Chrysochloris asiatica, assembly GCF_000296735.1. Taxonomy (NCBI): domain Eukaryota; kingdom Metazoa; phylum Chordata; class Mammalia; order Afrosoricida; family Chrysochloridae; genus Chrysochloris; species Chrysochloris asiatica. The sequence goes on from NW_006408764.1 coordinate 2,611,592, forward strand.
AGATTCAATAATGAGTAACTGTTATCATGACTAACCGCAACTGTCACAATTGAAAAGGTAGAAGTTTTGTAACAAAAACGGGGAGTGGTTAATTTTACAGTCCAGAAACAGCGGACCCTAGCACCATCAAGAAAGAAACGCACAAGCAGAATGCGGGACCTTATCCAGAGAAGCAGCAGTGCCAGAGATGGAGGCAGAGATGGGGGCATGGAGAGGGGGAGCAGCTGAGGACTCTAGATTCATGAACTAAGAAGAGAGAGACTAAGAGCTGGTAGCCAGGAGCAGTCTTGCAGAATGTGCCCTTTGTAGATGTAAATTATTATATATGCCAGCGTGGGTTTTTTTGTTTGTGTGTTTTTTAAAAAAGCTAAAGTGGATAGAGAGAAATACTGATGTTACATGGAGGGGATTATAATCAATGTAATGAAACAAGGTATATGATTTGTTGAATGTAAAACTGATGACATGCCCTGTAAACTTTCACTCAATCCACAATAAAAACCTTAAATAAAATTTTTTAAAAAATTTTTTACATGGTACTAGAATCAGAATAGTCTCTATATACAATCCTTATTTTTCAGGAAACATATGGGATAGAGGAACATCTGAAATGATACCAGAATATGAGAAATTATAAAATAAATTCACAGGTTAAAAAAAAAAAAGGAAGAAGAAATATATAGATTCCATTTTTTTTAAGCTGTAAAGATACTGTGGTGGTTGGTTGGTTATGTGCCATGGAGTCGGTTCCGACTCACAGCAACCCCATACAGGGTTTCCGAGGCTGTAAACTTTACGGGAGCAGAACGTCTCATCTTTCTCCCGCGGAACAGCTGGTAGTTTCCAACTGCTGACCTTGAGGTTAGCAGCCCAATTCGTAACCTCTATGCTACCAGAGCTCCTTAGACCCTGTTTGGATCATAATTCAAATAAATATACAACACAATCAGAAATATGAAAGCCTGACTAGATATTTGTTGAGACTAAGAAATTGTTAATCTGATTAGACATCATCATGGTGTTACTGTTGTATTTACGAGGCCCGTATTAATAAAAACTAGACATCAAAATACAGATGATAAAATTTGGGGAATGTCTGGAATTTTCTTCCATGGGATGGAAGAGACAATGAAAACTGAATGGTCATAAAGTGGTGCTGGGTATGCTGGGCAATGGGAACATGGGAATGCATTAGCCTATTCTCTCTACTTTTATGAATATTTGAAATTTTCCATAAAAAAAATTTTTTTTAACTCGCTTTTCTCTCCCTATCCACTTCTTAGGCTAACTCATTATAGCTTTTTTTTTTAATTGACAGTATCTTATCAGTCTTAATAATGCCAGAAATGGCTAGATTCATCAAAGCTGCCCCTCTTTCCTTGGCAAAAAATAAAAACTTGGTTTCCCTTTAAGTGAAATTTTGACATGATTACCATTTAGATGCCAGATCACTTTAGTGCACATTCCATGGCATAATCTCCACAAGAATCCAGCCACTGGGGCCAAAAAAAGATTTCTAAATGATTATATATAATTAGATATATATATAATCTAAATGATTAATAATGATCATTATTTCTAATCCTCACAATTGTGTGTTCTTTCTTTTTTTCACAAAATTAGTCCCATATATACTATACTTGACAATTCTATTTTGAGAAAGGAATTCTAAGTTAGGTTCTCAGAGCAACTTCTCTCACCATACAGCAAATAAATTAGGTTCCCTGTGCCCAAGCTGCCTTTGATTCAAAATGACTCCATGGCATATAGACTGGAAGTGTGTGAAAGGTGACCATAGTGTTGATCATGGTTTTGATGGGAATTATCATGGGTAATAAGGGAAAGGTGCCTCATTTGACTCTGCCTCAGCTCTCCTCCAAGGAGCTCTGGAAGCATAGTGGTTATGGCACAGGCTGCTAACCTCAAGGTCAATAGTTTGAAACTACCAGCCATTCCATGAGAAAAAGATGAGACTTTCTGCTCCCATAAAGAGTTACAGCGTTGGAAACCCTATACAGGGTTGCTATGAGTTGAAACCAACTCCACGGCACACAACCACCACCACCAGCTCTTCCCCAGTCCCATTCTCTCCTTACTGACCCTGCCTGTATGGCCATTTTTCCTTCCATCTAACTCCTCCATTGTTCCAGAATGCCATGGGTTATTCTCCTGAAGTCTGGCTCTGTCTCTCTGCTCTTCTCATTTAACAACCTTTCTATTTTGTTGATGTTGTTAAGTGCCCTCAAGTCGATTCTGACTCATAGCGACCCTTTATAGGGTTTTGGAGGTGAGCTTGAACCGCTGACCTTATAGAACCTTTCTATAAGCGCCATCCATTTGACACCACCATCTCAGACACCAAGTTGTTAACAGTGTGCTTCCTAGGGTCCTTCCAAAATTTGGCTCATCAAGAACTGTCTGAATGATCAGATTGTGAGGTGCTGGTGGACAGGGGAGCATTGTCAACTTTTCCAGACCCTCCACAAAGCCAGCACAGTGCATGCTCTTGGCAGCTGGTAAATACTCTTTGGCTGACTGACTGAAAATCGATTTTCAAATGCGCAAGGGGAGAACATGTACAGGTCTACTGGACTGGTGCAAACTGAAAAAGTTGCCACTGAGCCACATGATTCTTTTGTGCAATTTTTAAAAGGTATTTTCTGGGGTCCTGATAAAAATCTGTTTTGATTTTATGATATGTCATGGATGTATGCATAGGTTAAAACTCCATCAACCTTTGCATCTGAGTGTATATTAGGCTTATCTCCATAAAAATAAATGAATGAATAAACAAATACAAATCATCCTTTCCTCTAGGAGGATGCAACCTACATTAGGACACACAGCCTGGAGAGCAGAGCTTGGGATAGGGTTTGGTCTTCCCTGATCTGATACTCCTTGGGAAAGGCACAGCCTGCATTGCACACGGAGAACTGGAAACCAGAAGCAGGGAGGCCTGCCTTGACAAACTCTCTGATGTCCAAAGCCCCATCTCACCCAAGCGATCTGAGAGGCAGCACGATGGGTGTGGCAGGTCTGTTACTCATGGGATTCAAGGTAAGCTCTTCAGCTGCCAATGCTGGAGCAATTCCATCAGACAGCCCAAATCAGCTCTGTATGATGAAAAGACTAAGGCAGCCTAGGGTGACTAGAAGTACCGTGACAACAAGAAAAAGCCAAGATTCAAATATACATAACCTCAGTTCTGTGCCTCTTTTGGGTTTACTAAAATATCTCTACCTTCCCTGGCCCTCTATTCACCTCTAATAGGTTTCAGATTGCTCCAAAATTCACAAGCTTACTTGAAACAAACATGACTCTTTGCCAATGATCTTTCCTGAATGCCCAGCAAAAGCACATGCCATAGGGCTTTTTCTCCATCAATGGACCAATCTGTTCAGCAGCATCTCAGAACAGAACATGCTAAATTTGGCATCAGGTACCCGAGATGCTCTGGTGGGAGGAAGTAGAAGCTGTTCTGATGTAGAAAGAGAGACAGAACTATGGAGGTGCTGCTCAGCTGAGGTGCTATAACAAGCCAAAAGCAGCTAGAGGAGTAAATCCCATCTCCTAAGGGAACCCTGGAGCCCTGGTATGGCCCTGCAGGCTAATGCGCTGGACTGCAAGGTCAGTTTGAACTGCAAGCTTGGTGGTTCAAGCTCACCAGCTGCTCCTTGGAAACTCGGAACTGACTTAACAGCAGTTAACAACAACAACAAAGGGAACCCTGGTGGCACTGTAGGTAAGCACTGGTATGTTAACTTCAAGGTTAGCAGTTTAAACCCACTAGCAGCTCTGTGAAAGAAAGATTTCTGCTCATGTAAAGATTTAAACCCTAGAAACCCTATATAGGATTGCTATGAATTAGAATCAACTTGATGGTAACTTTGGGTTTAAGGGTTCCCCAGTTTGAGCTTTAGTGACAAATGGCCAATCCATCCCCCTGAGCTAGACAGTCACAAGACCTCAACACAAAAGGCCTATGTGCAAGCCTTCCCCACAGTCAGGTGAGTCACTAATTCCAGCAGTATCCTACAGTTTCCTTCACCTCTAGCAGTATGTGGGTCTGCCCTGTGGCAATCATAGATAGGGTAAGAATTAAACATTAAATGAGACTATAAGCAATAGACACCAGCCTCATTCTTGTTCCTCTGAGCTGCCCAAATCTTTTCAAAATTTCACCTGCTTGACTCTGCAACATCAGATAAGCCACCAGCAAGCAGCCTGTTTGATTATGAGAAGAGAATACGAAATTCGCCATATTAGAGAACTTCCAAAAGCAAATTGTTTTTCCATTCAGCTCTAGATGCTTTTCTCTGGAGAGAAGGTACTATAAAACCTGGCTGAGCCTCCCTCAAGCTAAAACCCAACCAGCAGCTCAACATACAGCAAAATGAACAATGTTTGCAGTCCTAAGAGCTGTGTGTTTGCTATCAACTTTATTACTGTAATAATGCAATATGGACAAATCCCATCTCTAAAAGGGATGATCATAGGTCAGCCTATCTGTGGCAGAGTCCTTCATTGTTGTTAGTTTTCTAAATAATGACATCTGATGAAATAAATACATGAAAGACACAGTTGGACAGCTAAAGAAAAAAAAATGTATCATAGGCTATATGCTCACACACACACACACAAGAAAAAAAAAAAAAGGCAGTATATATCAGCAGATTCACATAGAGGCGGAAGCAACCCACCCCCAAGTTCTGCTACTCCCCAGGCTTATTTGGTGTAAAGATAATGTCTTCCATTTTATCTTGACGTCTCTTGGTAGCTTTCCTGAGTTTTCGGTCAACTGATTTATTATATATTGACATTCCCTTCCATTGCATTCACTGCCATTTGATTGTTTTTGCAGGTCTATTTTAAGCAAGCTGGTTTCATAGCATTTGATGAGATATGTTCTGTTTAAGGTATTCCATGTGGGTTGCAACTGTTTCACTGGTTTGAGGTAGTAATCTAAATCATAAGGCAACAGGAACAGATTTAGTGCTAGATTACTCAATAGCATTTTTGCTTCACCCCAAAGCATTTCACTAAGCCTTGGTGAAAGCATATGACCCTGCTAGTATTATTGGGTCTAAAAAAGTACCTTTTAGTGTCCAGTGAGCATTTTTCCTTTCTGCAAAGATGATTATAGCCACTAATTGCCTAGAAAAAGCACATGACTAAGTTCATGGTTCAACTATTTCCATATCTCGTTCCTAGCAGTGACACTTACCTTCCCTGACAGCCACTCCCATTGTGCTCTTTCCTCGACCCAACACAATGGACACATGCAAACACCAGGAAACAGAGAGGACCTTTTTCATCCCACTGCTCCCCAGAGCTGATCAGCCAGGCTGAGGTTACATAAGCCCCCTTCTGAGCGGTCCAGCCCTGGCGTTGGGGGGATGAAAATTTGGGGTTCGTGATGGAGTCACGGTCTGAAGGCCTTGAGTGACCCTGCGTTTGCCATCCAGCCTCGCCCAGGCTGGGCGTCCGGAAAGGGAGGGCGGCTTCCCTCGACCACCCAGCTCACGCCCACCAAGCAAGGTTCAAAGCGCGGCCGGACGTCAGATCTCTAGGTCTACACTAGATAGTGGGTTGCTAGCCCCAGTCACAGGCTGCAGCTCCCCGCCCCCCGGGCGTCAGGACGCGCGCTTACCTGCCCGGACCAAGGCCGGGGCCGGGACCGGGGCCAGGACCCGGGCCAGGACCCGGTGGTCCAGCCATTGCCCGTGCTGCGCCCGCCGCGGGGAGCTGTCCGCCGCCAGCCGGTGCTGAAGGCGGCTTCCCAGCGCCGGGGCCGACGCCGGGGCTGAGGCCGGGACCGACGCCTCCAGGCGGCAGCGGCCCATCGCCAACGCCGCCCTCCAGGCTGGCCTCATTGCCCATGGTGGGTGGGTGGGCGGAAACTAGGTCGCGTTGGGCCCGGGCCGGCGGCTCCCGGGCGGCTGCTCACACGCTCGGCGCCGCCGCCGCCGCCGCCGCCACTGCCGCCATCTCCCAACTCGGCTAGCGCTGCCGCCTGCTGCTGCGCATGCGTGGTCCGCGCGCCCCCTTCCCTTCACTCGTCCCCGTTCTCCCCCCACCCCTCTCGCGCGCTCCCGTCAGGTTGCGAGGACGCGTGCCCACACGCTAGCCTCTAGGTCTCCGGAAAACGGCCACCAGCGTCCACGCATGCGCCCTCCCGGGTCGACGCGGCCGGCGGGAGCTCCCTGCGGGTTCTAGGTGTGAGTTCCACCGGGTCTGTTCGCTGGGCTCTAGTAGCGAAAATAACCTGGGGGACAGCGCACCCGCACGTCCTGGAGAGCTCAACAGTGGGGGCTCTCCTTGGGTAGCCTCAGTGCCGCAGTGGCGGGCGTTCTGGGGGCCGACCTGAGAAAGGGTCTCTCCGCTTATGACCTCAGAAGCTGGAAAAGCAAAGGAATAAAGATGTTCGGAGGCACAAGATCGTGAGAAGACTGAGAGTTATAGGTGGTGGGAACGAATTGTGAGCTTCCTGAAGGACAGCTGGAGAGTGAAGACTTACCCAGATAGCGGTGTGAACCACTGGGGATTCACACGGAGGCCTGGTCCCTGGATACAGGACCAGGGCAGACTGGGAGCAGCAGCGCCTAGGACAGTGACTGAGAATGAAAAAGAGGAGTTGATGTTTCATGGTGGCCTTGAGCTCTGGCTCCCAAGCACTTTCTGGATAAGGGACTGCTTACCGTCTCTGCGTTCATCTGAAAGTTTAATAAATTACGTTTCCATTCCCTCAATCCGGTTTACAAATAATCACTGTGTGCGCACTGCTCAGATGCTCTTCCAAATAGTTCCTCACATGAGCCTGTGCTTTCCTGGGGTAGAATAATTTCCTAGAAGACCCAGACTATGTTCCAAACTATCTGTGGCTTCATAAATCATGGCTCTGTTGAAGTAAACTTGAAACTTGGGCCCATTTTATTTTCCTAATAATGAGAACTATGTCAGATGAAATGTCAGCAGTTCTAAACGGACATGAAATAATCCAGGGATCCATGGAACTCTGACAGAGAGATAGGAGCTGTGTCAATGTGGGGATGAGGGCCCAGGACTTTGGCTGGGCTTTCTCAGCACTCTGAGCTGCTCCTACAAAACTCTGGAGTGGGTAAAAGAGGGAGGAAATGTAGGGATTCCCTTCATGGTGTTTTCTCCTGATCTTCTGCTGGCCTTTGAGCTAAGCTGCCTAGACTTGCTAGACCATCAGGGAGGGATAGGGAGGACTCCCCTGTCTGTATTATGATAGTCCTTACTGAGTTTCCTCTTGTGTGACAGGCCGTTTGTGTCAGCCTCACCACTTCCTGGCTGGGAACTTGACAACTGTCTTAGGCTATCCAAGTTTTCATTTCCTAGCTGTAAGAAGTTCTGGTGACAAAATGGTTAAGTAAGTGGTCGGCTGCTAATCTGAAGGTTATCAATTCAGATCTACCTGACTTCTAGGAGAAAAGACCTGGCAATCTACTTCTGTAAAGATTACAGAGTAGGAAACCTTATGGGTCAGTTCTACTCTGTCCTAGAGGGTCACTATGAGCTGGAATCAAGTCAATAGAACACAACAACAAATAGTTCTTCTAACATGGGAAGTTGTGATACAGAGTGGTCTGGGATTTGAGGGATTTGTACCACGCACTAACTCCTTGTGGATAACAAGCACACAGTAGCCAGACTGAGATCCAGACCAAACCCATCTGGCTTCACAGACTCCAGTCAGTGAGAGTTGGTCTACTTGGAAGAGAAGAGAAAGATGCTTGGTTTTTGTTTTTTGTTTTGTTTTTGCAAGAGCTGTGGTTTTCCACAGATGTAAATCAGCATGTCCCAGGTTCCTGTGGGGGTAATTAGCCCTACTCAACTAGCAGACCTGGGGAGTTGCCCTCCTTAGAGTGGATTCTCAGCTGTTAGCAGACCTCCAGGGCCTCTGCTGCCTTGGTAACAAAGGACAAAGCATAGTGGGCCCAGGAGGAAGTGTGGGTTAGTGGTACCCCTCCTCTCTTCTCAAACTCTCCTAGTTTCGTTTCCTCTGAGGAGCATCCTTAGGAGAACATGCTTGTCAGTCTAAATTCACCCCTGTATTCCCAGCCACTATATATGCCAGTCATGAGATGGTGCCAGTTAGCCTCTGGTTGTCTAGGGCTCTGATTTAGTCTCCTATTCTTACTCTCTCTAGGAGTCATTTCCTTCCTATTGACTTAGATTGTTGTTGTTGTTAGGTGCCATCGAGTTGGTACCAACCCATAGCGACCTTATGCAGAGCAAAATGAAACACTGCCCAATCCCGGGCCAACCTCACTGCTGTTACCACGCTTGAGTCCTCGATGTTGCCACTTGACCAATCCATCTCGTTGGGGGTCTTCCTCTTTCTTTCTGACCCTCCACCTTACCAAACATGATATCCTTCTCCAGCGACTGCTCCCTCCTGACAATATGTCCGAAGTATGAGAGACGAAGTTAGGCCATCTTGACTTCCAAGGAGCACTCCAGCTGCACTTCTTCCAAAACGAATCTGTTGGTTCTTTTGGCAGCCCATGGCACTTTCAATATTCTCCTCCAACACCATAACTCAAAAGAATCAGTTTTTCTACGGTCTTCCTTATTCACTGTTCAGCTTTCATATGCATATGAGGTTATTGAAAATACCATGACTTGGGTCAGGTGCACCTTAGTCCTCAAGCTGACATCTTTGCTCTTCAACACTTGAAAAAGGTCTTATGCAGATTTGCCTAATGTAATACGTCGTTTGATTTCCTGACTGCTACTTCCATGAGTGTTGATAGTTGATTCAAGAAGAATGAAGTCCTTGACAATTTCAATCATTTCTTCGTTGATAAGAATGTTGTTTATTGGTCCCATGGTGAGGATTTTTGTTTTCTTTACATTGAGATGTAATCCATACCTAAGGCTGTGCTCTTTGCTCTTCATCAGTAATTGTTTTAAGTCCTCTTCACTTTCAGCAAGGTTGTATCATCTGCATAT
>NW_006408764.1:2624870-2626167 GCF_000296735.1 Chrysochloris asiatica
ACATGTACATACATACCTACATACATACGTGGTTGAGTCAAAAATTATCTGCACTCTGGTTATATTAAAACACTTGTTCATGTCCATGGCTGATGACAACATTAAGCTTGCATATGAAATGATTCTATCGAATAGACAAGTGACAGTGGATTATGTGGCAACATTTGCAAATCAGCCATGGCTCTGCCTATGAAATAATCCACTATGGACTTGGGTTTTAAAAAGTTTGTTGGAGATGGGTACTGAAACAACTCACAGAAGAGCATAAACAGAAGTGTTTGGACATCTACAAACAAAATTTGGACTGATATTTGAAGGAAGGTAAAAAGTTTATTTAAAAAAATGTTTTTTTTAAAAAAATGGTGAGGAGACATGGAGTAAACGACAGAACATGGAATGGAAACATCCTTAATTGCCGACCAAGAAAAAGTTAAAAAGTCAACCATCAGCTGGAAAATTGATGCTTAACAGTTTTCTGGGATTCTCAAGTTCCAGTATTGGAACACTGTTAGGAAAAAGGTACACTAATCAACAGTGCTCATTACAGTGAGATGCTCACTAAAGAGCTAAAGCCTAAACCTTGGATTAAATGCAGAGGACTGCTATCCAAGGGTGTTGTGATCTTGAATGACAATGCACGTCCACACACCTTTGCCCACACTGTTGACCCTGCAAAACCTTCATTTTGAGGTGTTAAAGCAACCTCCCTATAGTCCTGATCTTGCTCCAGCTGAATTTTACTTGTTTGGTCCCCTGAAAGCAGCCCTTTGAGGGCAAAGTTTCACCTCTGATGAAGAAGTGAAGATAGCAGCGCATTCATGACTTGCAGCTTAGCCTAAAACTTTTTATTATTTATTTTTAGTTTTTATTGTGAATTGGGTGATAGTGTACATGGGAGAACATCAGCTTTATGTTCATGCTATTGTAATTCGTTTCATTAAAATGATTACAATCCCCTCCATGCATCATCATCCAATGGCAATTGTTTCTATCCCCTCTGTTTTTTGTTGTTTTTTTAAAAAAACATTTTTTAATAAGGAAATATGAAAGCTTACTGACAAAGTGTATTGAAAAGCAAGGAGATTATGTTGAAAAATAGTGTATTTATCTTTTCTAAAACTTGATTAAAATTAATTCTACAGCCAGAGTGTGGATAATTTTTTAACTCATCTTCATAAACACACACACATACATATATATATGTGTGTGGGGTGTGGGGTGTGTGTGTGTATATATATACATATATATATATTGTTGTTGTTGTTAAGTGCCTTCGAGTCGGTTCCGACTCATAGCG
>NW_006408764.1:2628103-2642812 GCF_000296735.1 Chrysochloris asiatica
TTCTCGAGCTGATCTTTGAAATTTCCTGTTCAGCTCTTGCACCTCTTCAATTTATAGTCCTGTTGTGCTGTTGTAGGATAAGAACTGGACTGCTAACCACATATTTGGCTTTTTGCTCCTATAAAGATCTGTAGCCTTGGAAACTCTATACAGCATTGCTATGAGTCAGAACCAACTCAACAACCCTAACAACAACTATATATATATATATATATATGTGTGTAAATTTTTGTTCAGTGCCATTGAGTTGGTTCCAATTCATAGCAACCCCGTATGTATTACATATGTGTATATGCACATATGTAACTTACCATAATTAAATAAAAAACACCCCAGAGGGACTTAAGGCTGCTTCTACTACATCACTGCATATAGATTGTTTACATAATAAGTAAAGGAGAAAGTACAGAGGTTATTTCTAGAACTCCTTGTGTTTATTTAGGGTTATCAATGAGCTATCTGTATCTACCTAGGAAAACTCACTAGGCTGGACTGTTGTTTATAACAAGTGAACAAGCCATGGTTCTTCCTCTCAGTTTATGCAGACTAGTCGTATGGTGTTCCCTTTTAGGTCTACCTGCTGCCCTGCCAAGAACAAGATGGACGTGGAGATGCTACAGGAGTATCCCAGTACCCCAAGTTTAACTTGCTGAAGAAATGAAATGTATGCGTGTGTGGTAGCCATTCTGAAGAAGGAGAACCAGTCTACATGTTGCAACAGAACTGAAGGATGGAAGTGTCCACAGTGCTTCTCCAACCTGTATTCTCAGCCACATTAGAGGATTAGAGAGAAAATATCATAAAAATTCACCAAGGTAAGAAAAATCCCAGCCAGAGCCAGCTTGAGCTGGGATTGATGGAAATGATCAGTCACTGGAAGGCAAATCTTAGGAGAATGAAGAAATGGCAGGGAGCCAAGAGGGCAATTGGCAAGGCAACCTATAAATTAGCCATGAGTGACAGAATGCAGACTGGGTTGGTTCTGCTTTCCCAGAACAGTCCAGTGAACTGTGGGTTCCTGCTTTTAGTATAGCAGCCTCCATAGGAGGCTCGGGATCCAAAGATGAAGATGCTAATCAGGGTGAAGAAATATGGCAAATCTTGCAGCAAGAAAAGGAGATATAATGAGTGGGGATGGAAGAGAACAAAAAAGGGGAGTGGGAGAGAAGGATGACTGAGGACAGTTCTGTATGACACGGTATCATGGACTTCAGACTGTTCCAGAGAGCCTGAAAGAGTCAACTCCTCTCCAAGGTGTTCCCTGAGCTCTGTATCTTCTCTCTGCCAGAGTGCTGCTAGGATCTATCACACCTCCCAGAGAGAAGCAACTCAGGAAATTGATGCCCTGCCCTCACTCCTCTGGGATGAGAAACAAAACTGAAGAGAAACCCTAAAGAAGCACAGGCTTTCCTTCCTGGCTGAGGTTTGTCGGCACCACCACCAACAGAGAGAGTAAGTCTGATCCACACTCAAGTATCAGGAACTACAAATGAGACCTGATCTTTGTCATGTTACAGCTCATCTTGGCCGGCCTGAACAACCTTATTGTGCAGTAAGGCCCTCAACTGGACCATGGCCCTTGATAAAGTAGGAGAAGGAGACAACACTGGAAGATATAGAAATTGTTTGATGCCTTGTCTGCATAATTCTTCTCCTTTGTAATATGCAAATCTTACTATCTTACTTGTATTATGTAAAAAAAAAAAAATCACCAGAAAGGTTAACCACCTGACTAGCCCCACCGCCCATACATTGCTTCCAAGAAGGCTAATTAAGCCCCATTGCTATGAGAGTCATGTGCTTCCAAAGACTTGTTATGACAAGAAAAAATAATGAAGCCACAGTTTCTCTAAGTTGTAAGCATTCAAATCAAAACACATTGCTTTCCTTGCCCCTCTGCACTCCCACAGATGGGCCTCCGCGTTGATTTTGCCTGTCTTGTTCATGCATGCAGGCTCTAATCCTCTTCTTCAGCCAGAGCACACCCAACTCATATCTATGCAAGGCCCAGAGAAGTCTGGGGCCTGCCCTCCAGGAGTACAGTGTGCAGGAAAAAGAGAAAATAACCTTAGAAAATACCACCACCATTCCTACTGCAATCCTGCCCACTAGTATCCTACTTTAAGGAGCACTGGTAGCTTAGTGGATTATGAGTTGGGCTGCAAACTGCAAGGTCAGCAGTTCAAATCCACCAGCCGCAAATTGAGTTCAAGAAAAAGATGAGGCTTTCTGCTCCTGTAAAGATTTATAGCTTCAGAAAGACTATACAGAGTCACTAGGAGTCTGAACTGACTCCATAGCACACCACAACCACCACCACAGATATCCCACTTCCCATGGTCCGTTCCCCCCACCTCTCTTCATCAGTGGGAGAACAGTTCTAGGTGGAAGGTCATGCCCTTGTGCATTCTCCTGAAAGCACGTGCCTTTGCGTCTTACCCCAGGCAACAGGCTCAGACAGGGGAAGGGGTGGCTAGCACAGGTCCTTCATCAGGTTTTGTCCACATGTCTGCAGAGGAGCATCTTACAGCAACTCTGCCTCCTGGTCCCTCTGTGACTCTACTATTGCAAATCTAAGAGCTTTACTAAGAATTATCCTTTCACCACCAGGGATCTGGAGCCATGGGACATAGAGAAACACTGAGCTCCATCTTTGTCTGATCAAAGTAGACTGTGGTAGGAGAAAAATCTCATTTCTACTGAGTACTCAAAATGATTTCCCAGAACTGCTGGAAGAGTTCCTGCCTCCCAGGAAAAATTTATAGAATCGGGGTAGGTGGATCTCCGATGATGCAACACAACTCGAGAGCAAATACAAAATTTCATGGTTCCCTAAGACCCAAGCCATGGTATTTTCAATAACCTCATATGCATGCAAAAGCTGGACAGTGAATCAGGAAGACCAAAGCAGAATTGATGCCTTTGAGTTATGGTGTTGGAGGAGAATATTGAAAGTGCCATGGGCTGCCCATAGAACCAACAGATCTGTGTTGGAAGAAGTGCAGGCAGATTAAGTGGGCCAGAGGTTAGTAATGATGTTTATGCACAACCTTGGAACAACAGGGCTCTGGGACACAGAGATTGAGGCATGGTTTGAAAGGGTAAAAGGGAGAAAATAATGTTATGATGCTTGGCTGTCTTTTGAATCTTGGTTTCCCTGAATACCATTATAAAACAAACATCTGAAGGGGAGAGAAAGGACTAGCCAGAAATATCACCATAGAAAGCTTGTAAGTTCATCTTCTGCCTATAATTGATTAGAATGCCTAAAATGGGGCTACAACTTGCCCAAGGAAGGCGACTTCCTGCAGAGCCTCTGCATTGCATAAGACCATAGCTGGAATCCTGAACCCCATCCAGAATCTTCTGAGGTGGATCTGGAGCCATGGGACATCACCACTTAAAAGGACAAGTAGACCAGCCTGGAGCAGCTAGAAGAACAGAAGATACTTCTTGAAAGAAAGACCGACAGGAAAGATAAAAAACAATAATGGCAGTCCGACTGACTACTACAAGAACAAGCAAGTTGCTCGCCCAGGAAACATCAAGGCATGTGGTTGGGTCGCCTCAGGACAAACCCCCTTCCAAGACTAAGACTCAAGGGGAATACACGAGCAGACATGTGCTCTGATTGGTGACCACATTGGTCACCGGTAAGGGGAAGTGAGGGAAAAAACAACAATGAATCTGTGAGCTAAGTCCTACCACGTTCAATAGACTCCTATGAACTTGGGTGGAGACCTGGTTGGCCAGTAGTATGGCAAGACTAGGGGACTCCTGGGCCCAGAGTTAGTGATATAGCCACAGAGGACTAGAGTGGAGAGTGAAGTGTCCAGCTGATAAGAAGTGATGGCATATGCACAAGAACACCCACATTTGCAGATAATACCCACTTGACCTGGCTTCAATGGCTGGATGATCAGAACTCAACTAGGAGAAAGAAGAGGAAAAAAGAGTAATCTGATACAATTTAATGAACTTGACCTACACCTATGGATGCAGTTGCTCAAAAGAGGGAACAAATCTTTACAGCAAGGATCATTCATACCCCCCCTTCTGTACACAGAGTAGACAGAGATGGGCAACTTGGACACTGGCTACCCAAGATGAGGCTACAAAGGCAAGAAGTGACTGGCTTACAAGCTTTCAAGAGGGAATCTAAATCCAGAGGGCATGGAGAAAGGTAGAATTTCCACTTAGTAGTATCCAATCTGTCTAGGTGGGACTGATGAAATGAAACGCGGATAGGTCTCTTGTGATACAATAGTGAATAATTGTTATCAGGACTGATTATGAGGGTTGGAAATGTAAAGGCAGATGTTTTGTAGCAAGGAGGGGTGTGATTAACTTTTCAGTCTAGGATCAGAGGTCCCTGGGACTATCAAGGGAGAAGAGCGGAAAGCGGGACGCTATCCAGAGAAGCAGTGATGCCTGAGATGGAGGCAAAGACAATGACATGGAGAGATGGAGCAGCTGGAGACTTTAGACACAGAGAGGAAGAGAAGCTGTGTGCTGACGACTGCGGGGTCAGGCTTGTAGTATATACCCTTTGGTTGGTTGATGATGCATGGAGGGGATTGTAACCATGGGAATGAAACGATATATGATAGGATGAATGTAAAACTAATGTTCTCACATGTAAACTATCACATAATTCACAATAAAACATTAAAAAAAAAAGGGGGGGGGCAGTGGTTGACTCTGCAGTTCAGGAGCAGAGGTCCCTGGGACCATCAAGGGAGAAGAGCAGAGTGCAGGACCCTACACAGAGAAACAGTGATGCTTGAGATTGAGGCAGAGAAGATAACATGAAGAGACGGAGCGGCTGGGAGAGGGGCTGTGTGCTGACAACAAAGGGGCAGGCTTGCAGGGTATACCCTTCGGTTGATTGATGATGCATGGAGGGGGTTGTAACTATGGCAATGAAACGATATACGATAGGATGAATGTAAAGCTAATGTTCTCCCATGTAAACTATCACATAATTCACAATAAAACATAAAAAAAAAAAAAGTGCAGCCAGAGTGTTCCTTGGAGGCCAGGATGGCCAAACTTCATCTCTCATACTTCAGACATATTGTCAGGAGGGACCAGTCACTGGAGAAGGATATCATGTTTGGTAAGGTGAAGGATCAGAGAAAAAGAGGATGATCCCCAGTGAGATGGACTGGCAAAATGGCAGTATCAATGGGCTCAAGAATGGCAACAATTGTGAGGTTGGCCCAGGACTGGGTAGTGTTTCATTCTGTTGTGCATAGGTTGCTTTGCCTAGTTGTTTCTATTTGGTTAAACTTGGCACTATGCTAGACCTCAAGGATGCAACAGAAGTTATATAGTGATAATACTCTGCCCTCATTAAGCATGCAGACTCCAAGACTGAGGTTTGCTTGACTGCTACTCCCTCAAGCTGGGGGTTTGACCCTTGGCCTTCTGCAGACCACAGTCTGTCTATAGCATCACCAGACCAGGCAGTGAGGACGGAAGTCATACTGCAGGTATCAAGATTGTCTTTAGAGGGCTGGCAAGAGCCCTTCCTGGGTCTCTCAGGTTCTAGGATGAGTGGCAGTAGGTATCATTTGAACAGCAACATCTGGGTTACCACTGCTATTTATGTATTAATAACCCCTCCAGATGGGAGGCCTGGTGCAGGCATCAGCTTTCTGGAAATGCAGTCTTTCTGACAATGAGCTGACAGTGCAGACTGAGGAGTTCCTAGCAAGGCTGGACTGAGGACATTCTCCATCTGCCACTGAGAGAACAGAAAGGCTATATGGTCATCTGATCCTAGGATCCAATCCCCCATCTTTGCTGATTCGAACCAAAACTACCCCCATTCTTAGTTCTGTTCCAGTGATCTTCTTGGGACTCACAAAGTGGGTACTCCCTTCTATCTCTGCCTGGTCCCAGATGTCTCTGAGGAGGTTGGAGATCCTGAACTAAATAAATGTGTTGCTTGGAGCCCAGGGCAAGGCTTGGAGGTACAGTGGTTGCTAGGTCAGAGCTCTTGGGATCATAGTAAATGCCTCTTCAGTTTCTAATCATTGCACTGAATACAGGAAAGCAGAGTTGCTCTCCCTTGCTGCGCACATCTACACATCCACACCATATGCTCCTCAAATAGGCATAGGACTATGTATGTCCCTCTTGCATTCCTCATACCCAGCTCCTTGTTTAGTCCAAACAGGTACATTTTCCATGAGTTTAAGTTCAGCCAGAACAAAGCTGGTCCCCCTCCCCCAAACATGCCACAGTCAAGTTGCTGCTAATCCCCAGGAGAAGCTCCCCCACCTTTGGTTATAACAGACTGGAGCCCTATATATACCAAGACCCTTTGTAACACAGGTTCTAAGAGAAGTGGAGAGTGATCCAGTGATCTTATTCCCTGGAGAGAGAACAGGCTTGGGCTTAACTTGGAGCCATTTTGGCACCTAATTTGGGCTTTTCCCTTGACAACTTGATACTGTAGCACTATTAAGAAAGAGGGCAATAATAGCATGCTTATTACCGGGAGCCCTGGTCAGCTGCCCTCTGGGCATGCCCTGCTGTCCCAGTGGGATTCTGGGAAAGTGGAGACAGCTTTGGGAAAGTGTACTCTGAGACTTCAGGGTGTTCCTACTCCAAGGTTCTCCCAGGAAAAGTCACCAGCCTCCCTATCCTTGTCTGTGCCAAATGTCTTAACCCAGGGACAAAGAATAGGGGACCCCAACCACACAACAGGAGGTACTTGGTTGCCACCTGGGGTTGTCCCAGATCCCACAGTACTGGCTATCTCCATCTTTGGACTTTGACCTCAGGAGCTCTAAGGTGCAAGGAAAGGAAACTCAGGGAGCCCTACTACGTGTGGGTCCTGTACTAGACACTGCAAGGCACGAAGCTCCGCAAAAACTGAAGCAGAGTGCACAGAAGAAAGGTTCTTTTTGGATCCTGCTCACATACAGCCAAATTTGAGGATTTCGAGGTTTACTGGCTGACCTCAGGAGCAAAAATCATCCAAAAGCATGAGTCCCAGATTGATCCATCATATAGCATAGTGGTTACAGATTCGGACTGCTACCCTCAAGGTTGGCAGTTCGAAACTACCAGCTGTTTCGCGGGAGAAAGATGAAGCGTTCTGCTCCCATAAAGATTTACAGCCTCGGAAACCCTGTGCAGGGTCACTGAGTAGGAACCGACTCCACAGTACCTAATAAAAACAACAACAAATCACCCTCTGGAGGGCTGGATCCTACGCTCAGATGACCATGTGGCCTTTCTGTTCTCAGTGGCAGATGGAGAATGTCCTTTATCCCCTCTGCACTCTGCCCCGGCACCCGGTCACCCCACCCCCCACCCCCCGCCAGGTCCCCAGACCCATGTCGGCTTTCCTTTACCAGGAAGAAGGACCCTAAGAAAAACATGCTCCCAACCCTCACTATACTAGTGTGGGTGTTTTCAGTCTCTTCAGGGATTGCTCAAGGACGCCACCTTGTGGTGAGCGATCAGAGATTGGCCCAATTTCACCACTAGTCCAAGGCAGGGATCTGCCTGTCCTATGGCTTTAACCCAGCTCACCGTTCATTTGTCATTTGTCACACTGTGGTGGCTTGCATGTTACTGTGATGCTGAAAGCTATGCCACCGGTATTTTAAATACCAGCAGGGTCACCCATGGTGGACAGGTTTCAGATGAACTTCCAGACTAAGACAGACTAAGCAGGAGAGACGGACCACTTCTGAATGATTAGTCACTGAAAATCTTAGGAATAGCAGAGGAACATTGTCAGATACAGTGCTGGAAGATGAAAACATAATAAATAGCACCAGAATAGTGTCATATATAGTGCCAGAAAATGAGTTCCTCAGGTTGGAAGGCACTCAAATTTGACTGGGGAAGAGCTGACTATGACGGCACGTGAATAGAGTAAAGCTTTCGAGATCTTCATTTGCTGATGGGGCACAACTCAAAATGAGGAGAAACAGTTGTAAACATCCATTAATTGAAACATGGAGTGTAAAAAGCATGAATCTAGGAAAACTAGAAGTTGTCAAAAATGAAAATGGAACGCATAAAAATCGATATCCAAGGCATTTAGTGAGAGAGCTGATATGACAATATGAATAGTAAACCATATGAATGTGACAATCACCATGGAATGTGGGAATGACAAACTGAAGTGAAATAGTGTCACATTCATCATAAAAACAAAAACATTTCAAGATCTATCTTGAAGTATAATACTGCTCATAACAGGATAATACCCATAGGCCTAAAAGAAAGACCAGTTAATACCATTATTACTCAAATTATGCAATATTCATTAAAAGCAGTGATGATAAAACACAAGAATTCTACCAACTTCTTCAGTCTGAAATTTATCAAACATGCAATAAATAATGTATTAATTACTGGTGATTGGAATGCAAAGGTTAGAAACAGAGGAAGGATCAGTAGTTGGAAAATATGAACTTGATGATAGAAATGATGCTGGAGAGCACGATAGAATTTTGCAAGACCAATGACTTGTTCATTCCAAGTATTTTTTTTTTAAACAACAGAGACCTCACTAGATGGCATACACAGAAGTCAAAGTGACTACACCTATGGGAAAAGATGGTGGAAAAGCTCCATATCATCAGCCAAATCAAGGCCAGGGGCTGACTATCGACAGACCACTCATATATTAAAACAAGTCCACGAGAACCAAAATATGACCTTGAACATATCCCACCTGAATTTAGAGATCACCTTAAGTACACATTTGATGCATTAGATACTAACAACCCAAAACAAGAAGAGTTGTGGGGTGACATCAAGAAAACAAAAGATTAAGAAGACAAGAAAGAAGGAAAAGACCAAAATAAATGTCAAAGAGACTCTGAAACTTGCTCACCAGCATAGGGATGCTGAAGTAAATAGAAGACATAGGAAGTAAAAGAGCTGAACAGAAAATTTCAAAGGGCAGCTGAAAAAGACAGTCAAGTGGAATGTACAAAGACTTGGAGTTAGAAAGTCAAAGCAGAAGAACACATTCAAAATTTCTCAGGATGAGGGAACTGAAGGAAAAATTAAAGCATCAACTTGGAATATTGAAGGATTCTATGGACAAAATATTGAATGATGCAGAAAACATCAAAAGAAATTGGAAAGAATATACAGAGTCACTATACCAAAAAGAAATGGTCTATGTTCAACCACTTCAAGAGGTAGGATATGATCAAGAGCCAATGATACTGGAAAGAAGACGAAGGTGCACTGAAGGCATTGGCAAAGAACAAGACTACAGGAATTGATGAAATTCACATTGACATCTTTCAACAAACTGCCGGAACACTGGAGGCACTCACTCATCTATGGCAAGAAATTTGTCCCATTCCAAAGTGAGATGACCCAGTGGAATGCAAAAATCATTGGACAATACCATTAATATCACATATAGGTAAAATTTTGCTAAAGATAATTCAAAAACGGCTGCAACAGTACATTGACAGGGAACTGCTAGAGGCTCAAGCTGAATTCAGATGAGTACATGGAATGACAGATATCACTGCTGATGTCAGATGGATCTTGGTTGAAAGCAGAGACTTCCAGAAAGATTTTTTACCTGTGCTTTGACTATGCGTTCGACTGTGTGAATTTTGACAAGCTATGGATAGCTTTACGAAGAATGGATATTTTAGAGCACCTAATTGTGGAGTCCTGGTGTGGCGCGGTGGGCTAATGTGCTAGACTGCAGTCGTTTGAGCTGCACAGTTGGTGGTCCAAGCTCACCAGTTGCTCTTTGGAAACCCTATACAGGGTTGCTATGGGTCAGAACCGACTCGATGGCACCTAACAAACAACAGCAATTGTGCTCCTGAGGAAACTGTACATATATCAAGAGGCAGTCATTGGAACAGAACAAGGAGACACTAAATGCTTTATAGTCAAGAATGGTGTGCACCAAGGTTGTATTCTTTCACCATACTTATTTAATCTGTATGCAGAGAAAACAATCCGAGAAGCTGGATTATATGAAAAAAAAAACATGACATCAGGAGTGGAGGAAGGATCATTATAAATCTGCAATATTCAGATGATATAACTTTGCTTGCTAAAAACAGAGAGGACTTAAATACTTACTGATGAAGATCAAAGACCACAGCCTTTAGTGTGGGTTGCACCTCAAGGAGAGAAAACAAAAATCCTCACAACTGGACCAATAAATGATAAATGGAGAAAATATTGAAGATGTCAAAGACTTCATTTTGCTTGGATCACTATCAACAGTCACAGAAGCAGCAAAAACACAAATGACTTATTACATTGGACAAATCTGCTGCACAAGACCTCTTTAAAGTGTTCAAGAACAAAGATGTCAGTTTGTGGACTAAGGTATGCCTGACTCAAGCCATGGGATTTTCAGTAGCCTCATATGCATGTCAAAGTTCAACAACGAATAAGGAAGATGGTACAATTTATGCATTTGAGTTATGGTGTTAGAGAAGACTACAGCAAGTACCATGGACTACCAGAAAAACAAATGAATCTGTGTTGGAAAAGTACAGTTCCTTAGAAGTCAGACTTCGTCTCTCATACTTCGAACATATTATCAGGAGACCAGTCTGGAAAAAATATCTGGAGAAGGGCATCATGTTTGGTAAAGTGGAGGGTCAGAGAAAAAGAGGAAGACCCCCAAGGAGATGGATTGGCACAGTGGCAGCAGCAACGGGCGCAAGCTTAACAGCAATTGTGAAAATGGCACAGGACCGGTAGTGTTTCATTCTGCTGTGCATAAGGCTGCTATGAGATAGAACCAACTAATGCCTAACAATTGGAGTCCTGATATAGTGCTGTGAGTTAATGCGCCAGACTGTAAAGTCATTTGAACCAGAAGGCCAGCGGTTCAAGCTCACCAGTCTCTCTTCAGAAACCCTACACAGAGTCGTTATGGGTCAGAACCGACTCTACAGCACTTAACAACAAAAGCAATGCCTAACAATAGCCCCCTGCTGTCTCTGTCTCGCCAGTCCCCTAGACCTTAGTTGCATCTCCACTGGGCTCAGTTCCTCTTATCTAGGTTGACCCAGTAATCCTGTATTAACCTCTACCTCGTCCGCAGCCACCTCTTGTGTCAGCATTTTTCCTCGCCTGTGGCGTTACTGATCTCCACTTAAAATCCAGGTCCTTGCGCCTGCGAATGGCTGGCTGTCTTAACAGTCTCTGGTGCCACCTGCTGGGAGCTTGTGGATACTGTCTCCTGTCTCTCTACTCTGTTCAGAGCTGCTTTCCCCACACCTCGCCCCGCCCCAAGCCTTATAGAGAAGCCTACGGATCAATTTTGCTTTACTCAAGTTGAGACTCCAAGATCTCCACCAAAGCTGTGGTTACGTGCTGTAGTGTTGGTTCCGGCTCATAGCGACCGTGTATAGGACTTCCGAGGAGCGGCTGTAAGCTTGAAACCCCGACTTTGCAGTCCAGTGCATTAACCCTCAGTGCCGCACCAGGACTGTGGTAGTGGGACCAAGCTTCCAGCAGGAGTACATCTCTCCCAAAGATGGACATCCCCCACTTTGAACTTCTTGCTTTGTCTTCCCCTCTGGGCCCTCAACAGTCCCTGTCTGGGAAATGGTATCCAGCAGCCTCCATTTGGGGCTTAAAATAATAATTTGCTTGCTTTGCATGATGAACAAAGTTTTATTATCATAAAAAACCCTGAAGCATTTGCGCCAGTGCTGTAGGATAAGCACTGGACCACAAGGTTGGTTTGAACTGCAAGGTAGACATTTCAAATCCACCAGCTGCTCCTCAGAAACCCTGTACTGAGTTGTAACTGACTTGACAATGATGTCACTTAACAACAAATAATCCTAATGTGGAAAATTAATCACAAAGGTGATTGTTCAAGTCCACCAGTTATTCCTTGGGAACCCAGTATATGGTACTTATGAGTTGAAATCAACTTGACATCACTTAACAATAGCCCTGTAGACCCCCATCTTATCCCTTCCTTTTCCTTTCCTCTACAAACTTCTCCTGGTGTGGCACTATGGGTTAATGCGCCAGACTGCAATGCCGTTTTAACTGCAAGGTCGGCGGTTCAAGTTCACCAGCCGCTCCTCAGAAACCCTATACAGGGTCCCAATGAGTGGGAATCGACTCGATGGCACATAACAACAAGAAGCTTCTCCAATTCAAAAGCAGTTCACACTCACCTCGCCTCCACCCTCTCACCAACAGATCACAGGATTTGGCAGGAGTGTTGGGTAGGGGTTTGCCATGCCATAGAAGTCTCCTCAAAGAAGTGCAAGGTGCGGCAGAGGTTTTTCTTTCTGCCCTGCTGATATAACTGTTCTCTGCAGAGACCAAAGATCCATTCACTCTAGTTCAGGCAGAACTGTAAGCTTACTCATGATCCAATAGCTTTTCATTACAAGCACAGCTTCCTGAAGCCAAGAAAACAAGGAGAAGCTGAAAGTTAGGGTCATTTCCTGGGCTCCTGTCATGAAACCTAGATGAACAGCCTAGGGATAGCTTTACCTGGCAATATTGTGTAGTTGTTGTTTTTGTTGTTGTTAAGTGCCATCGAGTCAGTTCCGACCCATAGCGATTCTGTATAGGGTTTCTGAGAGCAGCTGGTGAGCTTGAACTGCCGACTTTGGAGTTCAAAAGGCTCTGCAGTCTGGCGCATTAAACCACAGCGCCAGAGTTTAGTGCTGTGGGATAAAACACTGGACCACAAGGTCAGTTTGAACCACAAGGCCAGCAGTTCAAACTCACCAGCTGCTCCTGGGAAATACTATACAGAGTCACTATGAGTTGGAACCAACACAACGGCACTCAACATCAACATGGTATACACTCAAGTCCTAGTTTCACAAGTAATTTGACCTTCAACCACTCCCCCTTCTGGCATTCAGGCTTTAGCTGTAGGGACTAGTCTCTGCTGTAGGTCTTGATGGTTGTAAGCTGAGGAGACAGCCTACGGGGGCAGATGTTAAGAACCAGGGAAGGGGGTAGAGGTGAGGCCAATAGAGGAACCAATTGCTCTGTGACCATTCTGCCTCTTTAGACACAGGTGCTGCTTTCCTTGCCTCTCAACTCCAAGGCAGTGTCCCAAGGCAATCTACCAGTCCCTTTCTGGGCACTGTGTCATGTCAGCTGCGCTGACCATCACAAGCAAGGCAGCTCCCTGGAATCCATAGACCTACCCAGGGCAGCATCAGAAACCATTTTCCTCTTCTCCCAGCCTCAAGACCAAACCTGCCATAGACTGCCTGGTTCCAAGCTCATAGTCAGCAGAGTAGAAACTGGGGTGGAGCATCAACCACAAGCTTCTCCAGGTTCCCCTCTTCATGGAGGCTAAAAATGTAATACTCCTGCCCAGGAGCTTACCCACTCTGGGCGAAGCATCCTGTGATAGGGTCTGTTCCACTATCCTGCCCAGAATAGCTCATCTTACTGATGAAAAAGATGACACATGTCTCACAGGCAAAAGAAGCACTATGGGGGGTACTGATAGATTGGCAGAGCTTCTGGGCATACCCCAAACTTTCCCAGGATGCAGAAATGATAAAACTGTGTGAAGGCCATCAGGCCAGCTACTTAAAAGCCACCTCAAACTGGATTTAGCTGGAACCCTTCTTGCTTCTGTCACATGAACTCCAGCCTTTGCGGCTTATATCCTGAAATTCATATAGAGGCCAAGGAAAGAGACATTCAGAGGCAGCAGATTTTTATAATAAAGACACTGCTTTTATTTAGTTTGATATGTTTCTATACAGAATGCAGAAAAACACATCTTAAAATCATAGAGAAGGAAATAAAAACACGTCAGTGGTTGGTGAACACTTGAAAGTGAATTGGCTCTCCGTCTCAGAGTCCAGCGGCCATCACCAGCCTGGTGCTCAGGGGAGGAGGTTGGTGGCAAGGGCATTGTTGCTGTTGTTATTCTGTTCACTGCCCCTTTGCCTCCAGTTGCTATGGCAACAGGCCATTCTAGGCCAGCCACATCTCTTGTGTGGCAGTGCCTGTTGGCAGGATTGCTAGGGGCAACAGAGCTGTTTGGAAGGCTTTTCAAAGCCTCACCTGGAACACTGGGAATTGTTTATTTTTTGACGAGGTCATCAGAAATAGTATCACCAGGTCAGACTCCACTTGTGCTCCTGACTCTGGGGAATCAGGGAAACCTGGCTTGGACCAAAGGCCTGGAGGCATAGGTCTAGTCACCAGTGGTTCTCTGAGTCCTCATCTACAGGCTCCCCCTACAGAGGTGCTGCTCACTCCAGAGTACCCTCCCACACTGGGGCAGGGGAGAGGGGCTGGGCCTTATAGGAGGAGGTGCAATGGGAAATGCCTTCCAGAGAATAGTGGGTAAAGATCCCCAACCCTCCTGCTGGCCCTCCCCTCCTGAGGCCACACACACACATTCCTTCTGCAAAACAGTCAATATGGCTTAGAAGTGGCTGCTTGGTGTGCAAAGGGAGCCTGGGTCCACCCACCTGCCCTGGATCAGGGATGGGAAACATTATTGCAAAGGGCATTCTTCCCTAAAAGGTACCCAAAATAACTCTCAGATGGTCAAAGGTCAGGTTCAAAATAGTTTCTTCCAAAGGAGGAGAATCAAAGCAGAGAGAGTGCCCCTGAGTCATGGGACAGAGATGCGGATGGATTGACGGATATTCTGCTAAAAAAGGCAAAAGAAGTCCCAGTGTAATCCCAGAATTTAAACTGTTATGAAAATGGGTGTGTGTG
>NW_006408764.1:2642912-2654197 GCF_000296735.1 Chrysochloris asiatica
GGAATCAACACTAAGAGCTTGTACAAACTGCTTGTAAGCATCGCCATTTTTAATCTTTTTTTTTAATAAAACAATTTGAGGTTATATAAAAACTTTAGTAAAAAATTAGCTTTGAGAGCTCACAGATTCTTACTATGAACTTGCTGGCACTCCTCCCCAACCACCAGACCTTTTCCAGCTATTTGGGCCCAAGAGGCCTGGGACTGGAGTGCCAGAGTAAAGGGGTGGGGCTGAGTTGTGGACTGTTGGGACAAAATGGCCAAAGTCAAGTGAGGAAAGAGCATCACATGACATAGAAATATTGCATCTTCACCAAAATGTCCCCCACTGAGTGTTTCAAAAAACATGATGTTCCTTTTTGGGGGGGAAAGGGGAAACACAAGAGAAGGAAAAAAGAAAATAGGTTGATATGGTCGAGTCCCTCGACCTCCCCGGGTGCCCCCACGAGCAGCTGGCCCACCCTGGAGCACCTATTTTGGGGCCAGGGCCACCACTGCCTCTTGGAGTCCTTTTTCCCTGGAAATGAAGACCCCTTGGTGGTGGGCCAATAGCGTGCATGAGGTTGGGGGTGTCTTCGGCCTAAGAGGCCCCCTTCAGCTTCCAGCCCCTGGCAACAGCAGGAGAGCAAGCCCAGCACCAGGGCCCTGGCCCCTTCACCAGGGCCGCGAGGCCCCCAATCAGGCTCTGAGATATCAGAGCAACCAGTTACAGAGTGTGAAAAAATAGGATTCCTTTGATAAAAAATACTGTCCCTTGGTCTTCTCTAAGTTTGAAACACCCTGGGAGCTTATTTTTAAGCAAAGCAATTCCCCATACCCACCCAAAAATTATACATACAAGTTTAGGTAAACAGCAAATTAAATGTAAAAACTTAAACTTAACTTCTGAAAGTCCTTTGAATTTAATCTTTAGCTACTGTTTTCCATGTTACATCCTGCAGCTAGACACACGTGAATAGAAAAAACAGTACAGTTAGTGTTAAAGGCAAAACGCAGAGAGCCAGGAGGAGGCCACCCAGCACTGCCTGCAAGTTCATTCACGGTTCCTCGCTCCCTCCATCTAACTCTACTCCAAACAGTGCTTTCAGAGCCAGCCATCAAAAAACGCAGCGAAGAATTTTCTATGAACAAACAAAAAGCTGTTAGGCAAAAAAAATAAAAATAAAAAATCCCCCAAAGTCTCTCCAGCTGCTTTGGGGTTTAGGAGGACCAGAGAGGGCAGGCTTGTCCAGGCCCCATGTGTGTCAGTGTGTGTGCTAGGTCGGGTGTCGGCTTCCGGTGAGCGATGGTCTGCAGGCCACCGGTTTTCACAGACAACACTGTGTTGTCTCCAGGCCCCTGCCCTACCTCTGCCTCCACCCAGGCGCTTGTGGGTTAAGGGGGGACATAGGGAGGGGGCGACCGGTATGGGGTCATGTTTTTGGGACGGGAGCCCTTGCCCTCCATGGGGGCTGTAAAGGGTGGAGGGGGCTGGTAGGGAGGTGCATTGGGATCCTCATCCCGCAGGGGTGTATACTCTCCTACAGTGTCTTGGTTCAGAGGAGTGGTCTCGGGCACGCTCTGGTTGGGGTACTCGGGAGGAGGCAGGGGGGCCTTTTCCTCCTGGAGGATGAGTGGCATGCTGGAGGAGGGTGGGGGCTTGGAGTCATCCAGCTCATCCGCAAAGATGATGGGCACCCCTTTCTTGATGAAGGTGGCCTGGTCCTCCAGGATTAGCTTGCCCTTCCGCTTCTTGCGGTAACAGATCATTGCAATAATGCCG
This sequence comes from Chrysochloris asiatica, assembly GCF_000296735.1. Lineage (NCBI taxonomy): Eukaryota > Metazoa > Chordata > Mammalia > Afrosoricida > Chrysochloridae > Chrysochloris > Chrysochloris asiatica. The sequence goes on from NW_006408764.1 coordinate 2,644,674, forward strand.
GCAATGAGCAGGATGGCTGCAACCACCACAGCTGGAATGACCGTGTGCAAGTAGACGTCATCCTCGCTGCTCTTCTCAGGGTCCCTGTCTGGCACCTCTGTGGGTGGTGCCTCTGTAAGCACCTCTGTGGGTAGTGTCACGGGGATAAACTGCAGGCGCCGGCAGCTGCCTGAGCCCATCACAGCAACACTCATGGCCTTGAAGTCTGGCTCCAGGGCATTGGAGAAGGCTGGCCTTGGTTTCCCATCATCCTCGGCAATCCTTCTGCTCAGTCCTATGATCTGCTCCTGGGGGCAGGGCTCTAGGGGAAGTGTGTTGTTGGTCCATTCTACCAAAATGGAACCCCGGGTGATATTCTGTAGAGTGATGGTGCTGCAGTTGCGATCCCCAAAGGCAAAAGCCAACTTCTTCACCAAGGTAATCTTCTTATGGATGTCATTCACCACTGGGGCTGGGTCACCCACAAACTTGGCACTAAACCGTGCAGGAGCCCTATCTCCTTGAGGACGTTTGTGGACATGGATCTCGAAGGCATCCACAGCTGAGAGGCCCCCCTTGTCTGTGGCGTGCATGAAATACTCATGTTTGCCCACGTGGTTGTTGTCAGGCAGGCCATACATGAGCTGACTGTTGCTGTTGAACTGTACCCAGGACTTCTCACCCACCAGTTGCTGTTCCCGCAGCTTGAGAGTTAGCTTCAGTTTGTCAGTGGTGGTATCCTCATTGTCATAGAATGTATCTGGTGGGATTTTCACCTCAAAGTAGGTACCAACCCAGGCATCTACCCTGTCAATGTGGTTCTTGAGCTCTGGGGCCTGGTTAGGCTCTCCCCCCCGGGGCACACCACTGGTGGTAGTACGAATGCGAGTGGGCGGGGAGGCTGTTTCCAATCTGGTGATGGGAGCTTTGGTGGTGACCCGGGATGCTGGTCGGGATGTCCGTGGCTTCTTGGTTGGCCTGCGAGTTGTAGTAGTTGAGGAATCAGTTGAAGGTGTGGCTGGTTTTGGCGTGGATACTCGTGGCTTCTTAGTGGTGCTTGTGGGAGGGGTAGCCATTGCTGTGGGCTCCACATGGCCAGGAATGGTCATCGTTGGGCGGATCTGGCCAGGAACCGTGGTGCCGGCTTCTGGTACCCGAGTGGGCTGGATCGGGCCTAGGGTTGGGGTCTGAATGATGGCACCTCGAGTCCTAATGGTGACTGTGGGCTTCCCAGGAACAGGATCCCTGACTGGAGGAGCCATGGTCTCTGTTGGTGGAGCAATAGCTGGAGATGTAGGGGTAGGAACGATCCTGGAGGGTGGCTCCTGGATAGCTGTGGTTGGGGGTCCAATGGCAGTAACAGGTGTGGGTGTGGCATGGATCTGCCGCCGGATACGTTTTGGAAGAGGGGGCTTCTTGTTGGCAATGTGCCAACCCACCACAGGGTAGCCAAGCTGGGCAGACATGGCGCCCTCCCTGGCAGGGGCCTCCACACCATGAATGTCAGGTACACTGTTCTGGTTCAGGGAGCAGCCCAGCCTCCAGGAAAGCAGAGCCCCATTCTCCACCACCTTTTTTGCATTTCCTGGGCCAGCCATGAAGGCTGACATGTCAAACAGTCTGTTATTCACCACTGGCACCAACTTCATGTTGTGAAGCTCCACTTCTGAGAAACTCCGCATCCTGTGCAGGAGGTCAATCCTTTGCTTTGGGGTCATCTTGGTGAGGTCAGCATCCAGAATAACCGTCAAAACTGTCACAGGTTCATCAGCAGCACAGGTAGATGACACTTCACCAGGTTCTGGTGATGCTGCCCGCACAGACTGCGGCTCACTGTGGTCCTCAGGGTAGACCTCGATGGAGAACACGCTGGAGGTCTGGGGGACGTGGCTCCCATTGGCCCCCAGACGTGCAGCACTCACCGAGATGTAGTGTACTCCCTTGTCAGTGTCGAGGGGGAGGCCCTCCAGGGTGTAGCTATTAGGGTCCCAGTGCAGCCAAGATGGCAAGGTCTCCTTCCCTGCTGCTGAGACCTAGAAGAGACACAGGCAATAGTTATCAGTGCTACTGTCCACTCAACCTGCAAATGATAACTATAGCTAATCACTGCCTGAAGTGTGGGATAGGCCTAAGTCACAACTCAGAACTCTTACTGAGGGATCATACATCCCCAGACAGGCATACCAACCTCATTCACCTGCTGTGAAAGACTGGGGCTGCTAGATGGGGCTAGCTTGAAAGGCAAATGATTCACCCAAGGCCACACAGCAGAGAAATATCTGCACTGGTACTCAAACACATATTTCAGCCCAAAGTGACACTGTTACTCCCCCACTCTGCCTGCAGAATCTAGCCTGAATGTCTCATCCCAGCCCTCAGCACTCCTTTCCAGTCTTACCAGAAGCAGAGGCAGACTTGGGTACACAAATCTGGGTAAATCAGAAGGCCTAATTTCCCTAAATGACTCAGTTTATGATCATCACATGACATTCAAGTGTCATGGGGGCATATTTGTGTAGCACAGCAAATATAGTTAGCTGTGAATAACATCTCAATTAACCTTCCTTCTCAAACTTAATGGAAAAACTGTGATGACAAGGGTGAGAGGATTGGAAATGATTCTAGTATAATGTTGATATCAGAGGCATCTCAAGGAACTCTGATCTCTCTAAAAGAGAAGTCTGAAGTCCAGCAAGCTTGGAAAATGCACTACCCTTGCAGAGTCCAGGCACAGATGCAGGTCATGGCTCTAAGGACACTCAATAGCTTTTTCTAGACTTATTTTAGTGCAGAAATCTTTTCCATAGGGATATAATTAGTAATAGAACATCAAAAGAAATGCCACTACAGAACTTCCAACATCAACTGACTAGAGGGAAACAAAACTTGCCATTTACCTTTGTTCCTCTTATCTTTGGTGTACACTTACTTCTGCTCCCAGTGCAAGAAAAAAAAAAAAAAAAAAAAAGATGGCATCTGTTCTCTGGTCAGCCTACAGATATTCTCCGCTCCTTTGCTCTGTCCCAGAAAGCCCAAAGACAGGTGGTTAACAGATGACATATCTCACTTGCCAGTCTCAGCCCAGGGATTGCCCTTCATGGCCAATGCTTGCACCTACAGGGACAAAGATGGGCTTCCCTCCCTACAGCAAGAAGACCAGAGCTATGCCTACTGGGCTCCTCAGTAACTCCAGTTCTCCAGGTTTCTTCCTGCCAAGAGTCAAGGGTCTAAGGGATCAGGGAGGAGACCTTGGGTCATATTTGCTCTATCCAGCCAGGACCCAAATGTCTAGGCAGCATGCTATTCCATCAACCTTATCGGAGACCAGAGACTTTCCCCCTTTTAATAGATTTTTCTACCTCCAGCAAAAATCCAAGTAAAGACAACTGACATCATTAGGGCTTATTATTACTAGACTTGCTCTTTCCTGATTAGTCTCTAAGCCACTAATTGGGGTTGTATGAACACATTTCTTGGCAATATCACATTCCTTCAGATCTAAGGTGCATTATCACCTAATTGTACCACGAAGAATTACTCCCACCCTGTCATCAAATCCATGAGAAAAAGTAATTCTTTTTAACCTCAAAAATAACACTTCTTTCAAATGTTTTGGCTGAAAGATGTGTCCACTTTTTTTCAGTTCACTTACATTAAATATGAAAATTGTCACAACCACATGTACACGCATAAAGCAAACGTTGGATGCTCTTGTTTTACAAAAAACGTGAAGCACAGATGAAAGGCCCAAATGGAATGTTCCAGGAATCATGAGATGTTTACAAGGGTGGTACAGAGGTGGAGGTTCTGAGGTGGGGAGGGTGAGACATTTTCTGATCCTTAGTCCAAATGAGAAGAGTGCTCACCTGGCAGACGGAGGGTCTGGGATGGAACTTTGGGTGAAGCCAGCTTAGAAGAAACCACCTGTGGAGGAGACTGGATAGAATCCTGGAAAGACCTGAAGAGGCTCCAGAGAGGGTAATGACTGGCTGGTGGGGCCCATGGGACATTCATGGGTAGTCAGCCAACCAGGCTTGCATCCATTAGAACAGATATAATAGCTAGTCCACTGTTGCTCATATCTGTCTCTACTTGCATGTGGAATCTTTATAACACAGCAAACAGAAAAAAGCCCCACCTCCTCAAAGCTTCCCAGCCTGACTTACTTCCTATTCTGCTGACCCTACCAGTCAGGTCAGACATTGTCTTTGAAACAGATGCAGGGCACTCTTTGGCTAAGGTTCCCACACAGCCACACTTGTGAGACATACACTTAATTTAAAGCTATGTCAAGTAGCAAATATTAAAGAAAACCCCAGGTTTTACAAAACCAAGTTACAATACTCAATTTTAAATTGAGAGAAAGGAAAGAATTAAAGTTTATTTTGGTTACTGAGAATAAAATCTTTCATTATCACCCATCCACAGTTTTACAGACTTCTGGGGCTCTGGTAGTATTGAACGATAAGCACTGAACTTGCTAACCACAAGGTCAGCAGTTCAAACCCACCAGCTGCTTCATGGAAAAAAGATGAGGCTGTCTTGGCAACCCTATACACAGGACTGCTATGAGTTGAAAATGACTGGATGCAGTGGGTTTGGCTTTGGGGGCACGCCATGATAGAAAACCTGCACATTGCCCTTTCTTCTGCAGATTCTTGTTCCTCAGGGGCCTGTAGTGTAAGTTATATTCTGATTATAGGAAAGGTGCCCAACTTGGATCTACAGTCCTGAAATGGCAGATCCCAGATTCTTGAGTACTCCTCCTTCAGACCAGAAAGGCAAGTACTAACCAGAAAGTTATAAAATCCTAGCATCTCTTGGTCATCTAGGTATTGGATACATCAGGCCCAGAGAGCACTTTGAGTGCCAATGATTCATTTTTAATAGAAGGGTCACAGGAAACAAAATAAACCTAATTTCCACAAGGAACCTAGTCAAGTCAGACAAGACAAACTGGCACCTCTGCATTTCCAAGGCTATTTGATTTAAGTCCCTGATCTGAGAAGTCTAAACATGCCTAAAGGGCTGGCAGTGTCTACATTCCCCCAAAGATTCCACTAATCGCCAAGTAGCGCTTCCCTCTCAAGGACACTAAGATCAGGGTCCAGCTTATCATGGAGGTTAAGTACCACCTGTTCCACCCTAACAAAACATGGGGACCCTGAATACTTTCCCCAGCTTTGAAAAGTTACAAGTTCTGGACTACTTTTCCTCTCATGCCTCAGGATAAAGTGGGATATGAAAGTTCCTTCTGAGAGAAATGTCCTCAGGACAAGTCAGGACTCATTCCTCTTAACAAGAGACCACCTGATATGAAGCCTCTATCTCCAGGTATGCTTCGCTGAAATCCCAGCTCCAGGAGCGCTACAGCTTGACTCAATTTTAGCCGCAGTGTTCACAACTGTAATATGGGAGAAATTATCTTATCCTTGCAATTCTAGCATTAAGCACACACTTCCTGCCTATTCCTTATGGGCCATGAGAGGACCCAGTGCACAATGGCTGCAGTACAAACAATCCAAGGGCACATCCAGCCTCCAGTCCTCTTTCCTAACTGGTTTTGGACCTAGTGCACAGTGGGGCCTTGTCTTCCTGGTTTACACCCCAAAGCAGAAGCTGGAAGCATCAAAGGGATGTGGGGAGGTCACAGGCAAGGGGAGGCCAGGATCCTATAGAACAAGGCAAATGCCACTGAGACCAGGCCCACACCAAGGCTGGGGATCCTTCAGGGACTTACTTGATTTTCAAGACCTATCTGCCAGGAATGGATGAAAATCTGGGTAAAATGAGGGAATGAGGGGAAGAGTTGCTGCAGGTCCAAAGACCAGCATCCATCTCTTTGGTCTAGTAAGTCCTGGCTAATTTGTACACGGATATTGACTACCCTCAGAGTCCTTGGTTTATTCAATGTAAAAATGTCTGTACTAGCTGTACCGTATTTTTGTTGTTAAGTGCCACTGAATCGATTCTGACTCACAGTGCCCCTGTATAGGGTTTCTGAGGAGTGGCTGGTGGGTTTGAAAAGCTAACCTTGCAGTTTGTGGTTCAGTGCTTATCCTACACTCCAGAACTCCTGTACCATAACCATCACAATTAACCCCCTAAGGACAGCCAGGTCAGAAAGGGCAGGAATGGGGTATGGTGCAAGGTTCTTGTCATCACCACCACATGAATTTGGAAAGACAGGTGGGTCCCACCTACAGAATCTCTTCAGGGTTTCAAGTCATCTGGTCTTCCATCACAGAATGCAGAAACTGCAGGATGCAGCCTGTTTAACAGTATCACAAGCTCTAGTGCACAAATCATCCAGAGAAAGACAGAAACCTTCCCAATTTCAGTAATACTCAAACAGGACATGCTTCTGAGATAGAAGGCAATCCCAGCACTGAGGAAAACAAAATCTTGCAGAGCCACACATCCAGCTCCAGAAATTCTGATCCACAGTACATCTCAAAACATTATGAATCAAAACCACAAAACCTGGGTAATTCCATAATGAGTTCTAATGACTGGTGATACCCACAAGGGACACTCCCTCCAGTTGCTTTGCTGGTATCCTCTCTCACACAGCAGACTATCAATACCCGGTTGGATAGATACCTACAGGCACTAAATACCATGAAACACAAGCAAAGTCACACCAAAAAAGTAACATTCCACACCTAGAGATAGCAAATGGATAGAGGAGTTTCCATTACTTAGTCCTGCACCAAAGAACAGGTTTCCACCTATTGTCTGAACCAGCCAGTTTGGCATAGCTGAAAGATAAAATTGAAGAACTGGATGCTCATTAGGGCCTAATTAGGGTAGTGGTTACGAGTTAGGCTGCTAACCTCAAGGTTAGTAGTTCGAAACTGCCAGCGGTTCCATGTAAGAAAAGATGAGGCTTTCTGCTTTTGTAAAGATTTACAGCCTCGGAAACCCTAAGCAAGGTTGCTATGAGTTAGAACCGACTCCATGGCACATAACCACCAGCACCACCAAGTCATAGGTTTTATCATTCAGAGCCCACATGGTGATGTCTTATCCAGCCCCACTGGAGATGAGTCACACTCAAGTGATCCTGTGTCTATGCCATGGACCATGTCAAAGAGGCAAATCTTCTCTGTGGCCAAGTTCAGTTTCAGCAAATGGCCAGGATGCAGAGAGCATCAGTCAGCAGGAGAGCCTCTGACCACATGCAAGCCATGCCCTTGTCCCATAAGAGGTGAGGAGCCATGGTTGAAGTTAAAGTGTGGGGACCTTTACTTTGTAGGGTAAAACAGAGCCATGCTCACAAGATACAATCGCTGATCCTGCAAAACTCAAACTAGCATACAGTTGTTAACACCACAAGGCCAAAGGATTATGTTCTGAACACAATCTTTCCAGCACAACTATGCCCCTCTGGTCTGAGCTATAAGCATTTATATGGTATTAACTTCCCGCATCTAAAAACAACAAAAAAATAATTATTTTCTCCCCAAAGTAAGGAACTGCTTAACATAGTTACCAGCCATTAAAATTCTTCAAATCAATCTCTAAATCCTGAGCCCTGACATCATCTATTTTCGCTATATCACATTCTCTTTCAGTTCTTGTCAGTTTTTTGTTTGTTTTTGAAAAAAACAAACCAGAAGTCTACATTTTCAGTAAGTATTTGAGTTGATGAGTCTGGGCAAATGCCATTCTGACAACCCACCCCCAAGGACGCCTTCCATCGCCAACCCACATTTCCCGGTGAGTTATGTTCACAAGGGGTCCATTCAGAGTCAGGGAACACCCACTTGAGGCAGGAAGAAACTGCAGTTCATCTCACGCAGGCGAGGTCACCACAAAGCTCTCAAGCATCCAAAGAAATGCTTCTTTCATAAGCTCCCCTTCCTGACCAAAAAGAGTGTCCATTGTTCTCAAGGGAACAATTGGGGCCCACGCCAGCAGTGGAGAGCACAGTCCCAAGAAAGGGTTGCTTCCAGCCTGTCGACATCTTGGACTGAGGGAAAGTCCACATTGTCTCCAGGCAAAGAGGTTGAGGAGAAAGTAAGCATGAAAAGCCATCCTTAAGGGCTCTACTAAACTGTCCAAGAAGACTCTGGAGAAACAGTGCACCAATCATTTCATGACACTCAAACACCACCCTTTCTCAGCCAATTCCACAATTCCTCAAGTCAGGGTATAAAGTGCCTACAGGGAGCCAGAGTATATCTTGAGGGAGACAAAAGTCAGAATGTGTGACTTATTCTGTTTCTAGCCTGGAACAGCAGAGCAAAGGCAAAGCTGATTTCTTATGGGTAAGGAGGACGCTCTCAGATCCATAAAGAGTTATAAGAATTAAGGATAGAGAGAACCTAGAATGCACTTTGCAGAAAGGAACCCAGTCATGTCCAAAAGAGCACATGATAAGACCATTTGCTTCAGGGGCATCTGAGATCACAGTAAAGGTGACAGGAGCCCATGGTTCAGGTTCCCCTCAAAGGCCATGCTGGATGAGGTTCAGGGGGCAGGTCACAACCCCTTCTTACCAAGTCAAGTCAATGGTGCCTACCTGGGAATTCACTAGGCTCAATAATAACAAATCAACCAAGGCAGAGCTGAATGACAGTACAATGTCAGCCAGGCTGAGACTGGACAAAGGCTAATAGGGCACAAAAGGGTGTCAATGGATAAACTGTGGGACATACCACAATGGAGTATTATGCTACCCTGAAGAACAACAATGAAGCTGTAAGCTATCACGTAACATGGATGAACCTTGAGGACATTATGTTAAGTGAAATTAGTCAGTCTCAAAAGGAGAAATACTGCATAGGAGTATTTCTATAAAAGACTAAGAAAAGGTACCCATACTAAAAGGGGGGGAGGGGGATTCTTTGCTGGTTACCGGTATGTGGGGGATGGGGTGAGGGGAAGAAGGGGAAAGTGGAGCACAGGATAGTTTGGGTGCTAGGGAGGGGGGCAATACACAAGAAGAGGGAGGGGAATGGAAGAACAAGGCAGATGTGAAAAGAATTAGGCAGGTTTGCATGGGCTAAGCAAGACAGAGGTAAACAATGATGTATGCACAACCTTGGAACAACAGGGCTCTGGGATATAGGGATTGAGACATGGTTGGAATAGGGAAAAAGGGGAAATAATGTTAAGATGCTTGGCTGTCTTCTGAATCTTGGGTTTCCCTGGCATACCATTCTAAAATAGACACTTGAGGGGGAGAGAAAGGAATAGCCAGAAGTTTCACCACAGAAAGCTTGTAAGTCCGTCTTCTACCTATAACTGATTGGAATACCTAAAATGGGGCTACAATGTGCCCAGTGAAGGAGGCTTCCTGCAGATCCTCTGCATTACATAAAACCATAGGTGGAACCCTGAACCTCACCCAGAATCTTCTGAGGTGGGAAATTTCCACTTGAAAGGATAAGCAGACCAACCTGGAGCAGCTAGAAGAACAGAAGATACTTCTTGAAAGAAAGACGAACAGGAAAAACACAAAACAGTAACGGCAGTCCTACTGATTACTACAAGAACAAGCAAGTTGCTTGCCCAAGGAGACATCAAGGCAAGTGGTC
>NW_006408764.1:2655314-2656090 GCF_000296735.1 Chrysochloris asiatica
CAACAACCTGTTATTCGCAACTATTTTATAAACACTGAATTATTCCACTACCAATCCCTATCTATGTACGTCCCTTGACCAGTCAGCAAATATGATTGACTTTGCAGTCCAGGAGTGGAGGTCCCTGGAACCATCAAGGGAGAAGAGAGGAGTGTGAGACCCTACCCAGAGAGGCTATGACGACAGAGATGGAGGCAGAGACTATGACATGGAGAGACGGAGCAGCTGGGGACTCTAGACCCAGAGAGGGAGAGGGGCTGTGTGCTGACAACTGGACAGGGGGGGACGGGGGGGTGGGGGCAGGCAGGCTTGCAAGGTATACCCTTTGGTTGGTTGAGGATGCATGCAGGGGATTGTAACCATGGCAATGAAACGATAGGATGAATGTAAAGCCAATGTTCTCCCATGCAAACTATCACATAATTCACAATAAAACATTTTTTTTTTAAAAAGGGGGGCGTGCCAGGCATAACACAGAAGGAAGGATTCAGGATCTCAGGACTGGATCCTCCAGCCAAGTAGCTACCCCTTCTTTCTCCTGCAAAATGATGTGCAAAGTACAGGGAAGCCTTTGCTTTAGAGCTGTTGTTACTCAAAGGAAACACCAATAGGACATCACATCTGCTGACATTGAGACTCCCAAAGTTTCCATGGCCTCCTGAAATAGTCAGTGTAACCAAAAGCCCACAAAGGACAAACAAGGCTTTGCAGGCAACTGGTACAGTTCACTTTAAATAATTTTCTGCCCTTTCAACAACCTGTTATTCGCAACTATT
>NW_006408764.1:2657915-2686334 GCF_000296735.1 Chrysochloris asiatica
CTGATGATGTGCCCTGTAAACTTTCACTCAATCCAAAATAAAAACATTTAATAAAAAAAAAAAAAAGTAAGGAAATGCTTAAAAGATTGACAGAGTCACATCACAAAAACAGCTTAAAGGAACTCCTAACAGTCAAATCTGGGACAATTTGAACACCACAATAATTAAGAACAGCAATAAATTACAATGCACTTAAAACTATGAAACAATGTGTCTGTTCTAATAATGGACAAATAAACATATGGCTACTAATCAGACGGATGGGTTGAGGGCCACTTCGCCAATTTGGAAAATACAGCAAGAAGCCAAGTCTGAAAGAGTAAAAGAGTGTGAGTCAGAGACAGAGAGAGAGAGTGTGTGTGTGTGTGTGTGTGTGTGTGTGAGTCACAGGGTCCAGGGCCATACAAGACATGGGACACCACAGGCCTCAGGTGAGCTTGGTCTCTTGCTGCCCCTGACACAGGATTGGGCAGTCTTTGATAATCCATAGCAGGCTTTATAGGGACTAAAGGGGCACTCATTGGGTTTTGTGGGAAAGCTGCTTTTGCCAGAGTAAAGGGAAAGAGCTCCAATGCCCCAGGTGCCGTTCAAGGTAAGCCTACAAGAGGCGCTGTGCCCGTGCAGACAGAAAAAACAGAAGCCTGGGGAGGACCCGAGCTTGGCCTATGTTCTGGGGCAGAAAGGGGCTGGTGTGACCAAGGTACAGTATACAAAGGAAAGGAGGTAGAAGAGGAGGCCTGAGGCTGATCACATGGGGTGTGATCACTCTTAAGCGAGGCTCAATAATGGGGGGGGAGGGATGTGTGGGAAGATTTAAACTTTAAAAAAATAAAGACTTCTCTCAACTTCAGCATGGAGAATAGATTGAGAGCTCAGGCTGGAGGCAGGGTGGGACAGAGTCTGAGAAGAAGTGAGCAACACTGGCAGCTTAGATGAAGGGCAGCAATAATGTACCCTGGATATCACCCCAACAAGACTCTTTGGGACCAAGGGCTTAAACCATATTTACATACGCAAGAATATTGGGCAGTCATTAAAAATTATAATGCCAAAGTATACAAAATGATCACAGGAAAAGACTCAAGCTACAGTTTAAAAAGTTAAAAACATATGTCCATTCTGCATATAACATAGACACCTGTTAATGAGCACACAAAACAATGGAGTTCACTCTGTCATAGGAATAAGAAGATTTTATCTTTCCTTTTTCTGTATTTCCAGTAGTGCACATGTATACAACATTATCATGTTGTTGTTTAGAGCTAGCTGGTTGTTGAGTCAGTTTTGACTCATAGTGATCCTGTATAAGGTTTCTAAGGAGCAGCTGGTAATTTTGAACCACTGACCTTGTGGTTAGCACCACACATTATTATATTGAAAGAAAGACAACTCCTTTAATACAGATCTTTTCAATCCTGTTTTACAAATGGGGAAACATTTGTAAAAGTGCAGGAAACATAAAAAACTCCTAGAATGAGGTCAGGCCTTCTGACCAACTCCCTGCCCCAAACTGCCTTGTGAGCAAGGCTCTTTGGGATGAAGAGTCACATCCCTCTTTTCCTACAGGCTGGCTAACTACAAACTAATCTGTTTTCCATAAATCAATAAATATGTCCAGATAGAATCCTGTTTTCCCACCAAGAAAGCTTCTTTACTTCCCTGGTGAATAAGCATATTAATTTTCTCAGCCAAATATGGCAAATACCAGGCTCAAGTATGTCAGTTCAAAACACTTCTGAGAGACAATATACAATAGAATGAATGTAAAACTAATGTTCTCCCATGTAAACTATCACATAATTCACAATAAAACATTTAAAAAAGAAAGAAAGAAAAAAAAAACAAACTTCTAAATAGGACTAACCCAATAAGACATCCCAATGGTCACTGGAACAAGATTCGGGTACGGAGAGGTTCAAATTTGACCTTGGAAAAGAAATTACTCTCCAAAACTGTTGCTCTTCATCTAATGTCCTACTCACTGGTGTAGTATGAAATTACAAAGAAATCTTGGGCAAACGTCTGCAAACTAGGAAAGGTTTCTGTAGAAGTGAACTGGTACACAGCTCACTATCTTTAGAAATATGGTCACTCCTGAGATCATAAGCCATCCCTGAAAATATGACATGATCTAAGGGAAGGGAAGACCAGGCAAGGAAAGGGCCTACTGAGAGGTACAGCTACTTTATTCAAGCTCATACCTGCCCTGGGTGCCTTGTGGCATCCATCTTCCCATTCTACCTTCTCCTTTGTTCAGCAAAAAAACAAAGTAACAAATAAGGCCTCTTATATACCAACCTCATTCCCAGTCCCACCCACTGCTCTCCTCCTCACTTTCAAGCCAAAACAAAACCCACAGCCAAAGAGTCAATTCTGACTCTTAGCAACCCTATAGGACAGAGAAGAACTGCCCCACAGAGTTTCTTAGGCTTTAACCTCCTCATTTGAGACATCTTTAATCATGGACCTAGAGCAATTTTTCCTCATGCCCAGGCTTTAAGTAGCACTGTCACCAACTTAAAAAAAAAAAAAATCTCTCAATACAATATTGTTTAATCAGTAGTTGAGGTGAATATGTTTTGAAAGGTTTGGCAATTAGAAAAACCCTGAGATCTATCTGCCTGTAGCTAAGATCCTATTTCTGACATTTTATTGTTAAAATGTTCCTCATTCATCAACTCTTTCATTTTCCCTTATCTCCATTATCCAAAGATAACAAATTTTGTATATCTACCTCAGAGCTGTCTCCAAAGGGTTCTGCTGTGCTTAGCTGTAGCTAGTTATGACCAGGAAAATTGTTTTGTGGGCCTGGTTCCTTGTTCTGTTAGCCAGAGCTGGCACAGGCAGACAAATGGGTGCTTGCCAACTTGCTTGTTTCTGAACCACAAGCCCTAAGGATGTACATTTTTAAATGGCTACAAATTCTAAGCCACTCTTTCCACTGAAAGGAGCTACGTCTCTTTCCCCTGAGTCAGGACAGGTGGCTACTTTGATAAATGGAATATATACCAGGCCTTAAGAAACTGGTGTCTTCTACTTCCTGGTTTCTGGAATACTCAGTCTAGGAACTCAGTTGCCTTGCTGGGAAGAAACCCAAGCAGCCCATGGAGAGGTCTACATGGAGAGGAACCACAGATGCTTGACCTAAAGCTCCAACTAAGTTCCCAGTCAAGTAGGCAGCAACAACTTGCCAGCTATAAGTAAGTTATCTTAGAAATGGATCCTCAACCCCCTTTAAAGTGTTCCAATGAATGTCATGTGATGAGTCTCCTGGATAAGCCCTAAATTAATGGCCCATAAAATGTGAACAAAACTACTAAGTTCAGAGGTAGTTTATTACAGACCAATAGAAGCCAGAACACTGTGTATAGGTACAGAAGTCTAATTGGAGACTAGATATAAAAACTATCAAAAGGTATGTTCTTGTTAAGTGCCATCAAATCAGTTCCAACTCTTAGGGACTCTATATAGGGTTTCTGAAGTTGTAAAACTTTGTGGGAGCAGAAAGTCTTAACTTTCTCCCATGGAGTAGTTGGTGGGCTTGAACCATCGACCTTGTGGCTCGCAGTCTGGTGTTTATACTACAGAGACACTATACTCCACTGGCAAGTTTTGTTACTGTTGTTATGTCGTCGAGTCAGTTCCAACTTACTGTGACCCTGTATATTTAAGGGGTTCCAAGAAGCAGCTGGTAAGTTTGAACTGTCAACTTTGCGGTTCAAACCAACCTCCTGGCCAAGTGCTTATCCTACAACACCACACCAGGACTCCTGACACAGTATAGACCTTGAAATATTTTTAGTTCATTTTCAAGCCACACCTCAAGGGAGAAATACTCTATTGGCAGAGGTCAGCAACTATAACCATGGACCAAATCTGACCTGCCAGTTGTTTTTGTATGGTCCATGAGTTTAAAATGGGGTTTGCATTTTTAAATAATTGAAAAAATTCAAAAGTATCGTTTTCATGCCATGTCAAAATAATATAAAATTCAAACTTCTGTCTCAGTGTTCCCAAACAGTATCCACGGAAAGATCATTCACTTCTTATCACCCATCCATGGCTACTTCTGCACTACACTGGAAGGACTGCAGAGTTGCAACAGAAATAGGATGGCCTGCAAATTCTAAAATATTTACTATCTGGCTGAGAAAAAAACATGCCTGGTTTAGATGTTCGGAGCTTGAGAGTATACACACACCTCCTCGCTCCAACTGGTAACAATCTAAAATCTAGGGAAAATTCCAAACCCTCACAACCCTATACAGAAGAATGGTTCTTCCTCACTGAAAACCTTTCTGTTTCACCTAATTCTCATCCTGCATGAGGTAAGAAACTCTTCTGCCACAGGTCTCAGATTCCCTAGTTCTCTGGGTTGTTCTCCAAAAGGTTATAATTCTGGTTCTCAGGTAATCAAAAATACTAGCAAACATAATCTCTAAATGAGAGCAAAACTCTGCAGTGCAGAGAATTACTCTGTATGGCTCTTCTACCATAGCCTTTGTAACTCCCACCAAATTACTTTTTTCCTGATGGGTCTGGGTAAGAGAAGGTGGGGGAAGATGCTGAAAGGATTATGATTCCACTGTGAATAATTGTTACCAGGATTAATTATGATCGTAAAACTTGGAACTCTAATGTGATTATAAAATGAGCCATCTCAGACACAGGAAGGGGAAATCACATTACCATCAAAAAAGAAGAGCCAGGAGTAAACCTTGTCCTCTGAACCCCAAGATCTCTGAACACTGAGCCTCCTTTGACCTAAGGACACAAAGCTGTAACACTAGAGGAGCAGCAGAGGAATGGCAGAGAAGCAGCAGCAGAAGCAGAACCAACACAAGACAGTGGTGGGCTTCACAACCAACAGTGTTAAGTGTCTTTAGTCAGGAAGCTGACTTGTGGAGTGAGGCACCTCCAGGCACTTAATTGCTGATCCAGAAAGCCAGAACGGAGTGCCTTCATGTCAGAATTTTGAAAGACAAAGTCTTACTACCCCAGCTTCTAAGGAACATTCTGGCTGTATTTCTTCCAAAATAGATTTATTTGTTCTTCTGGTAGTCAATGGTATTCTCAATATTCTTCACCAGCACCATAAGTCAAATGCATTGATTCTTCTATGGGCTTCCTTTTTCATTGTCTAACTTTCACACATGCATATGAAGCTACTGAAAATACTAAGGCTTGCATCAGGCGCGCCTTAGCCCTCAAACTGTTATCTTTGCTTTTGAACACTTTAAAGAGGTATTATAAAGCAGATTTGTCCAATGTAATAATACATCATTTGACTTCTTGACTGCTGCTTCCATAAGAGTTGATACTGGATCCAAAAAAAATGAAGTCTTTGACAACTTCAATCTTTTCTCCATTTATCATGATGCTTTTATTAGGGTCCACATATGAGAATCATTTTTTCTTTACACTGAGATGCAATCCATACTGAAGGCTGTGGTTTTTGATCTTCATCAGTAAGTATTTTACATTCACTTCCGGAAACCAAAGTTGTATCATCTGCATATCTTCCTCCAATCCTCAAGCCTTGTTCTTTTTCATATAATACAGCTTTTCAGATTATCTGCTCAGCATGCAGACTGAGTTAAGTATGGTGAAAGGATACAATCCTGGTGCAAACCTTTCCTAATTTTTAACCATTCAGAATCCCCATTTTCTATTTGAATGACTACTTCTTGAGCTATGTACAAGTTCCTCATGAGCACAATTAAGTGTTCTGGAATACCCATTCTTAGCAATGCTATCCATAGTTTGTCATGGTCTACATAGTCAATAATGTTTGCACAGTCAATAAAGCACACGTAAACATTTTTCTGATGTTCTCTGCTTTCAGCCAAGATCCATGTGGCACTAGCAATATTACTGTTACCACTATTTCCAAGATTCTTCTGAATCCAGCTTGAATTTTTAGCAGTTCCCTGTCAATGTACTGTTGCAACCATTTAATTATCTTAAGCAAAGTTTTACTTGCATGTAATATCAACAATATTGATAGATGATTTTTATATTGCATTGGGTCACCTCTCTTTGGAATAGACACAAATATGGATCTTTTCCAATCAACTGGCCAAGCAGCTGTATGTATTCCAAATTTCTTGGCATAGATGAGTAAACCTTCCAGTGCAACATTAGTTTGCTGAAAGATTTCAGTTTGTATTCCATCAAATTCTGGAGCCCCATTTTTCACTAATGCCTTCAGTGTTGCTTGAACTTCTTCCTTCAGTACCAATGGCTCTTGATCAGATGCAACTCTTCTTATAATGATTTAACATCGACCATTTCTTTTTGGTACAGTGATTCTGTGTATTCTTTCCATTTTCTTTTGATGCTTGCTGCATCATTCAGTATTTTGCCACATTGATTCTGTTGCTAAAAGCTGTCAATTTAGTTCCAATTCATAGCCACCCTTATAGTGTTTCTGAGGAGTGACTGGTGGATTTGAGTCACCAACCTTGTAGTTAGTAGTCTAGTGCTTTTCCTACAGTGCCACACCAGGATGCCATTTTGCCAATAGAATCCTTTAATATTGCAAGTCAATATTGCTTGAATTTTTCCTTCAATTCTTTCAGCTTGAGAAACACTGAGCATGTTTTTCCCTTTTGGTGTTCTAACTCCAGGACTTTGCACATTTCATTATAACACTTGACTTTGTCTTCTTGAGCTGTCCTTTGAAATTTTATGTTCAGCTCTTTTACTTCCTTATTTCTTCTACTTGCTTTAGCTTCTCTACACTCAACAGCAAGTTTAAGAGCCTCTTCTGACATCCATTTTGGTCTTTTCTTTCTTTCCAGTCTTTTTAATGGCCTTTTGCTTTCTTCCTTCCCTGTATTATGTTCTTGATGTCAACCATAACTATTCTGTTTAGTGCACCAAATCAGTTCTTGAGAGGGTCTCTGAATTCAGATAGGATATGTTTAAGGTCATGTTTGGCTCTTGTGAACTTGTTTTTATTTCTTTAGCTTCAGTAGGAACCTGCATATAAGCAACTGATGGTCTGTTTCACAGTTGCCTCCTGGCCTTGTTTGGATAGACATTGACCTTTTCTACCATTTCTTCCTACAGATGTAGTCAAGTTAATTCCTACATAGTCCATCTGGTGAGATCCAAATATATAGATGTGTTTTATGTTGTTTTAAAAAGGTAGTTGCAATAAAGTTGTTGGTCTTGCAAAATTCTATCATGCTATCTCTAGCATCATTTTTATCACCACGGCCATGTTTTCCAACTACTGATCCTTCCTCTTTGTTTATAGCCTTAGCACCAATCACCAGCAATTATCAATTTATCTTGATTGCATGTTTGATCAATTTCAGACTGAAGATGGTAGAATTCTTCAATTTCATCATCTCTAGCTTTCGTGGCTAAGGAGGTCTGGTAGTGTCGTGGTTACGCGTTGGGCTGCTAGCCTCAAGGTCAGCAGTTCGAAACTACCAGTAGTTTTGCAGGAGGAAGAAGAGGCTTTCTGCTCATGTAAAGATTAACAGCCTGGGAAACCATATACAGGGACTATGAGTCAGAACCGACTCCAAGACATACTACCACCATCAGCTTTAGCGGCTGGAACATAAATTTGAATAATAATGGTATTAACTAATCTTCCTCATAAGCATATGGATATTATCCTATCACAGGCAGCATTGTACTTCAAGATAAAAAAGCTAGATCAAAACATTTAAGAGTTTTGTATTTCTTGGCTGTAGTCCCATGATCTATGAAAGACACCTTTTTCTTATACATGCAACAGGCCTGCCTCCAAAATCTATGCCTCAGTGATTACAAGAAAACTCCAGAGTACATAGGTAAACGCTTTTTAATGGTGACATCCTCAAAACGGGAACAGGAAGGTTTAGGGTGCTATTCTGAGCTATATGAGGACCTTTTTATAAACAAACACTCAGTGACTGACCCTCTTCTAAGGGGTACTTACTTAGCAGGCCCTAAGAGAACTGAGTTCAGAACTGCCGAAGTGTAGAACTGAGAAGGAAAAAGCATTAGAACTAAAATAGAAGATGAGACAACTCCCTCATTTACACTTTATATCAGTCTCACCTTGATGACTTCTCCACTGGAGGCAATTAAATCTGCTGGAATGGTCACTCGAAATGAGCGTCCAACAACAGCTGTGCCATCAGGAATGCCAACCACTGTGGGAACAGCCTCACGGAGGTCTGAGAGCACCGAGTGCATTGATGCCTCAAGCTGGTTCTCCCAATCCCTCACGGTCTCTGAGGGTTCACTGGGCCAGCGGGAGTGAACCAAGGCCACCAATAGCAGAAGGACAAAGGTCCTCCCCCAGAATGGGGGCAGCAGCAAGAGGCTCCCAGACATCCTTGTACTGGGCCCAACTTTGTTCCGTCAGTACTCTCTCTAAGGAAGGAGGTGAGCGACGTGGTCCCAGAACTGGGTCCTCACCCTCTGTACACCTGCTCCATTCCAGAGTACCCAGAGCCTGAAAAAGAAAAAAAAAAAAAAAACAGACTAAGACTTCAGCAATTCCCATGGTTTCAAAGTCATATACAGGCAATTACTAACACCACCTAAGTCTTCCTTCCAAAAACATCTACCCTGAGTCGAATCAAGCTTCTTGCCCTACAGGGTATGGCATAGCAGTCAAAGCACTGAACACTGGAAAAGTGGCTGAGAAAAGCTCTAAGTATAAAATACACACCAGATTTTGAAATCTTAGTATTATAAAAGGATATGAAATATCTCATTAGTATGTTTTAAATATTGACTATATATTGAAATGAAAATTTTGGATATACTGAGTTAAATAAAATATATATACTATCAAAATCAACTTCACATGTTTACCTGTTTTTTTGTCTTTAATATAAGGCTACCAAGAAATTGTAAATGACATATGAGGCTCACATTACATTTCTGTTAGGGAGGGCTGCTCTCCTAACTACCAGTTTATAGGAAACACAGGAGCCATGAGAGACAACCAGGCAAATTCAGAATGTGGGACTTTCTATAAAATGAATGGCATGGTCACTCCAAATGTCAACATCACTAAAAGCAAGGGGACTGGTGTATCTTTAGAGACAGCAACCAGAAAAAGTGTGTATATATCTTAACTGGATCCTGGATTTACAGCTCATGATACCCTGGTTCTAGGTCCTCAGACACCCAAATGCCTTGTGGGACTTATTGGCTCACAAGTGCCCACAGCCATCATGAGCAACTTCACATTTCAGAAAAGGATTAAACCCAGGCTGCCAAGAAGCTATATGACATCTTTTGACCTGGGTACTGCAAAGTAGATAAACTCAAAATTGCTAAGGAAACAAAGCCACTGAAACAAACAATATACTCTAAAGTCAGTACAATTCCCAATTCAATTTTTTTGTTGTTGATTTTGCTGTTCCTGCTTGTTATGTGTTTGAACAACAACAAAAGTTGCCACAGAATTAATTCTGATTTATGGTAATCTCATGGTATCAGTGAAGAACTGTGCTCAATAGGGTTTTCAATGGCTGATTTTTCAGAAGTGCCACCTCAGAGTGAACTCAAACCCCCAAGCTTTCAATTAGCAAAGTGAAAATGTTAACTGTTTGTACCACCCAAGCAAGGATCCTGGAACTTAAATTCAAACCTAAAATCCGTAAAACAGCCAAAACCCAAGAAAGCAAAACAATCATGAATACTGCCTTACCAAACATCAAGACTTATCATAAAGCTATTATACCAATAAATAACATCATGATAAATGGAGAAATGACTGAAGTTAATCTACAAACAATACTCAAGGAAACAGCAGCCATGAAATCAAACATTGTACTACATTAGGCAAATCTGCTGCAAAAGACCTCTTTCAAGTATTCAAGAGCAAAGGTATCAGTTTAACGACTAAGATACATCTGACCCCATCTGTGGTATTTTCAGTTGCCTCATATGCCTGTGAAAATTGGACAATGAATAAGGAAGACTGTAGAAGAACAGATGCGTTTGAATTATGGTGTTAGAGAAGACTATTAAAAAGTACCATGGTCTCTAACTGGAGTACCTAAAAAGGGGTTCTATAACTTGCCAATGAAATAGGCTTCTTGTTGAGGTTTTGTAGTGTGTATAGGACCTAAGGTGGAATCCTGAGCCCCATCTAGGCCCTTAGGAAGTGGGACATTCTCACTTGAAAGGACATGCAGACCAGCCCGGAGCGGCTAAAGGAACAGAAGATACTTCCCGAAAGAAAGAGCAGCAGGTAAAACCAAAACCAAAAATGGCAGTCTGTTTGGTTATTACAAGAACAAGCACGCTGTTCACTGGGGAGCCATAAAGGAAAACAATCAAGTCCCTTCAGGACAAACCCCCCTGCGAGAGTGAAATTTAAAGGGAACACATGAGCAGGCATGCAAGTTCGCTGGCAACCAAGTTGGTCTACATGTGAGTGGAAGTGGCAGAAAGGCAGCAATGAAGATATGGGCTGAGTTCAACCACGTTCCATAGACATCTGTCAACCTTGAGATGAGAAAGAGAAGAGGAAGGGCTGGCTGTTCCAAAGTTTGGGGAAACTTGGGGGAAGTTTAAGCCCAAGAACACTGACCTAGCCACAAAGGACTAGAGCTGAGAGCGAAGTGCCCAGCTGATAAGAAGTGGTGGGGTACACCAAAGCTTGTAGATAGTACCCATCTGACCTAGCTTGCATAGCTTGATGACCAGAGCTCGACTAGAAGAAGATAAAGAAATCTGACACAGGAAGAAAATGAAACTTGCTACAATACAATTTTCTGGAATTAACCTATACTTACAGATGTAGTAACACAAAATACCAACCAAGAGGGAAGGAGTCTTCCCTTCAGTATACGGTTGATAAGGAAATACAAATTAGACATTGACAATCTAAAATGGGAAAGCTGTAAAGGTACAAAGTAGCTGGCTTACAAGTTTTCAAGAGGGAATTTAGTTTCAGAGTGTGTGGTGGAAGGTAAAATCCTCAGTGAACAGTTTTCACCTTATCTAAATGGGTCTGGCGAAAGGAGATGGGGATAGGACTCTTTTGATTCAATAGTGGGTAATAGTTATCATGAGTAATTGCAATTGTCACAACTATAAAGGTAGAAGTTGTGTAACATAAAGGGGAGAGTAGTTAATCTTACATTTCATGACCAAAGGACCCTAGGACCATCAAGAGAGAAAAGCATGAGTGGAACATGGGACCCTAATCAGAGAAGCAACTACACTAGAGATGGAGGCAGAGGTGATGACATGGAGAGACAGAATTGCTTGAAGACTCTAGACTCATGGAAAGAGAAAGGTTGTGTGCTGGCAGCCAGGAGGCAGACTTGCAGAATGTGCCCTTTGGTTGTTTTAATGATTATATATTCCTGAGTTTTTCTGTGGACATTTAAAAAAACAAAAAACCAGAGAGAATAGAAGCAAATACTATTAAATAATGATGCATAGAGGGGATTGTAACCATTGCAATGAAAAAAACACAACAGGATGAGTGCAAAACTGATGTTCTCTCATGTAAACTATCACTCAATTCACAATAAAAGCTTTTTTTTTTTTTTAATTAAAAAAAAAGGGTCTGCCAGAACAAACCAATCTGTCTTGGAAGAAGTACAGAAAGAATGTTCCTTAGTTCCTTAGAAGCTAAAGACAGGATGGCAAGACTGTTTCTCTCCAACATGTTATTAAGAGGGACCTGGAGAAGGACATCATGTTTGGTAAAAATAGAGGGTCAGCAAAAAAGAAGACTCCCAAGGAAATGGACTGACACAGTGGCAGCAGCAATGGGCTCAAATGTAACAACTGTGAGGAGAGCACACAGCACTGTTTTCCTCTGTTGCGCATAGGGTTGTGGTAAGAGTTGGAACCAACTCATATAGGCACCTAACATTAACTGTATTAAAGTAGTATCACATAGGTAGGTGGACAAGCAAACTATGGAACCAGAGTGAGAGTTGAAAAGCAATTTGCAAAGAAACTGTTCAAGTAAAGGCTCAAAGTGCCTGGGTGGTGCCAACGGTTTGCACTGAGCTGCTAACTAAAAGGTTCAAACCCACCCAGCAGCACCACAGAAAAACAGACCAGGAGATCTTCCATAAAGATTACAGCCAAGACACCCTATGGAGCAGTTGTATTCTGTAACACATTATGTCTTCTAAATCACATCAACAAGGAATAACAAAATCAACATTCTATGTGGGGTGGGGCAATAAGGTTCCTCTCATCATAACCAAAAGAAAATCCAAGTAGATTAGGTACCCAAATGTGAAAAGAAGAACTTGAAAATTGTTAGAATTAAATATAGCAGAATGTCAAGATAAGGAAGTTATTTCATTAAAAGACTTCAAAACACACAACATAAAAAGACAACTGGCTTTTTACTTCTATAAAAACGGGATACATATATTCTTTCCCCTAAGTACAACTAAAAATCCTGAATATGTAAATATGATATACACATCTTCTACTACCTTTGAGGTCAATTCTGACACACAGTTACCCTATAGGAACAGACTAGAATTGCACAACATATCTTTGACTACCATATCCTTCTCCCACAGTGGGCTCAAACCACCAACCTTTAGTAACAGCTGATATTTTAATCTCTGTGCCACCAGGGCGCCTATCTTAGGACACAAAAAGGTAGTGAGGAGTCCTGGTAGTGTAGTGGGTTACACATTGAGCTGCTAAGCACAAGGTTAGCAGTTTGAGGCCAACAGGTGCTCCATGGAATAAAGATGAGGCTTTCTGCTCCCATAAAGATTTACAGCCTTGGCAACCCCATACAGGGTTGCTATGAGTGGGAATTGATTCTACAGCACACCACCACCACCACAAAAGATGGAAAGGAAAATATAGACTGGCTTGGGACAGACATCAAGACTTGAGGAATGACTGAAACTTTTTTCCATCAGGACAATGCACTGTGTTTTCTTTGCCCATCAACCCAACAGCCCTGATCTTGCCCCCTTCAGACTTCGTTCTGCTGCCCAAACTCAGTGAACATTTAAAAAGAACAGGATCTGAGTCCCTGGAAGATGCCCAAATTGTCGTTTGACATAGTGTAAATCAATGTATGCAGAATTCTTCAGTGAAAGGTTAAGAGAAATGGAAACACTGCCTTCAGAAGTGTATAGACCTAGATGGAGTATATGTTGAGAAACAACAGCTTCACATTTTGATATTTTTAATAAAGGTTTCTTTGATTTTGAAGTAATACTTTTATAATTAGCCTCATGTAGTAATGAATGATAAAAGGGTCAATCTATTAAGAAGACACAGCAGTACTAACTATATATTTACCAAACAATAAAGCTGTGAAATATGTAAAACAAAAACTGACAGAACACATTGTTCTTGTTGTTAAGTGCCATGAAGTTGGTTATGACTCATAATAATGCTACATAGTGTTTCTGAGAGTAACTGGTGGGTTTGAACTGTGTACCTGACAATTAACAGTCCAGTGCTTAGTCTATAACACCACACCAGGACTCATAGAACACATCAGACTGAGTGAAGTAAGTCTGATAGCAAAGAACAAATATTGCATGGTTTACAAGAACAGGAAAACCAAGTCCTTAGTGGTTACCAGGGGCAGGTAAAAAGGGATTGTGGGGGGATACTACTTAAGGAGTACAGCATTTTTATTAACTGTGCTGAAAATATTTGGAAATCAATATGGTTGTATACACTGTAAATATAATTGATGTCAGTGAGTTATACACATAAAGATGGTTGGAATGTTTTGTTACATACATTTCACACAATAAAATTTAAAGAAAACTCAAAGGAGAAATTCACAATTACAGTTGAAACCAACACCACTCTCAACAACTGACATAACTACAAAGCAATCAGCAAGGCTACCTTAGAACTCAAACATACCATCAACCAACAGTATCTAACTAACATTTATAGAATGCACTCTCTTAGAAACTGAAGTCCCGGTGTGGCGCTATGGGTTAATGCACTGGACTGAAAAGTCAGTTTGAACCACAAGGCTGGCAGTTGAAGCTCACCAGCTCTGCTCCTAGGAAACCCTATACAGGGTCGCTATGGGTTGGAACCAACTCGACAGCATCTAGCAACAATATCATCTTAGAAACTGAAGTCTTAATATGGTGCTATAGAATAAGAACTGGATGTCAAGGTCATTTGAACTGCAAAGTTAGCAGTTCAAATTCATCAGCAATTCCTCAGAAATCCTATACAGGGTTGCTATGAATCCAAACACACTCAATGCACTTGAAAACACCTTGGAAACTCTATGCAGGGTCACTGTGAGTTGGAATTGACTTGACAGCACTTAACAACGACAATCCAACAATAGCAGACCACACAATATTTTCAAGTGTTTATGGAAAATATACAAAACAGACTATACTCAGAACCGAAAGACAAAGTTCAACAAATTTTAAAAAACTGAAATCATACAGAATATGTTCTCCAGTTACACTAAAATCAAAATAACAATCAGTAACAGGAACATCTCCAAACACTTAGAAACAAAACAGCATCTAAATAATCCCCAGCTCAAAGAAAAAGTATCAACAGCAAAAATCACACTGAATTGAATTAGAAATTATCAAAAACTGTGGAGCCCAGCTAAGCAGTGCTTAGAAGGAAATTTATAGCATCAAATGCACTAGAAAAAATGTTTCAAACCAATAATCCCATCTCAAGAATCTGGAAAACAAGATCAAAATAAACTCAAGGTAAGCACAAATAAAGAATAAAGAGCAGAAATCAATAGTCTCTTTTCTATACATCTAACTCTTATTCAGTCAATGGCTCAGCTCAACCAATATCCCACAGGTTGTAAATTGTGAGACAACAAGGACATGTCTGCTCTGATCACTGATGTATGCCCAGTACTCACACAGCCCCAGACACACACCTAATGAATGAATGTAGAGAACAACTGTTTTTAACATCTTCCTGTGTCCTTCCTCCTTAATTTATTTATATCTCGATTTATTAAAGAGAATAGATCTTTTACTTTTCTGGTTTTCCATTTAAAATTTTTCAGCTTCTTTGAAAATAGCATCGGAAAAAAAAAAGAAAATAGCATCGGTTATAAGACACACCCTACCCTACCAGAAGCATAAGTTCAGTTGGCTATCTACGGATACATGATGACATGGGGTGTCTGTCTCATAGGCATGACTAAGTTTTCTACATTTAGCAGGCGGGCAATGTCTGGGGCACAACTCCAACTCCTCTGTATTGGTTTTCCATGCTCTGGGAGCAAAGATCCTTTTGCAACTTGAAAAAAAGCATCTTTGTATCTTTCTTGCTTCCTACAGCAAGGGCTATGTCTACCCATGTTAGGAATCTGGCAGACTGTATCCCCATACCCCTAATAGGACTTGGGATCTTCCTAACAGGTTTTTAACATGTAGTCTCATATTTGTAGTTCAAGCTCACCAGCTGCTCCTTAGAAACCCTATACAGGATCATGGGTCGGAATCGACTAGACAGCACTTAACAAGAAGTCATTAGGTGATGGAGGCACTGAAAAATCCTTCTTGTTTTTCAAGGGCCAAAGTCAAAGAGTTTGGGGTCAGAACATAGTGGGAGGAAATGGCACTCAAGATTCCAATGTAATACTACGAATACATCACAAAAACATTCACATTACACTCTCTGGAATACCACGTATGCAGTGCTCAGTACTGAGAAAAAGGTACTGGAAATGGGGCTCTCATCCCTCTGTGCTAGCACCCAGAGTCATGCTCGTCATGAAGTCCAAGCTCAACACTGTTCTTGTTGTTGTTAGGTGCCAGCAAGTTGATACTGACTCATAGTGACCCTAGGCACAACAGAACGAAACACTGCCCAGTCCTGGGCCAACCTCACAATTGTTGCCACACTTGAGTCCATTGACGCTGCCACTTTGCTAATCCATCTCGCTGGAGGTCTTCCTCTTTTTCTCTGACCCTCCACCTTACCAAACATGATATCCTTCTCCAGCAACTGGTCCCTCCTGACAATATGTCCGAAGTATGAGAGATGAAGTTTGACCACCCTGGCCTCAAAGGAACACTCTGGTTGCACTTCTTCCAACGCATATCTGTTGGTTCTTTTGGCAGCCCATGGCACTTTCAATATTCTCCTCCAACACCATAACTCAAAAGCATCAGTTCTTCTATGGTCTTCCTTATTCACTGTCCAGTTTTTGCATGCATATGAGGTTACTGAAAATACCATGGCTTGGGTCAGACGCACCTTAATCTTCCAAGCTGACATCTTTGCTCTTCAATACTTGAAAAAGTTCTTATGCAGATTTGCCTAATGCAATACGTTGTTTGATTTCTTGACTGCTGCTTCCGTGAGTGTTGATAGTTGATCCAAGAAGAATGAAGTCATTGACAACGTCAATCTTTTCTCTGTTGATAAGAATGTTGTTTATTGGTCCCATGATGAAGATTTTTGTTTTCTTTACATTGAATGTAATCCATACCGAAGGCTGTGCTCTCTGATCTTCATCAGTAAATATTTTAAGTCCTCTTCACTTTCAGCAAGCAAGGTTCTAGCCCAGTAAAATCTAACTTCATGAAGAGAGAACCTCCCAAAGTCTTGGTGAAGCTCCTGAACCAGGGCTTTGAACTGGTTCATGGCCAATGAAGCAACACCAAAAAATTTTAAATATGGGTGAACTAGAACACTCATCAGAATGGGAAAAAGCACAAGTCGAAATCCTGCTAGAAACTTAAATCTCCCGCTTAGGAAACAAGGGCAGTGTGCAAGTTAAGACAGCAATCAAATCTCTTACACAGCTGAGTTGAAAACAATGGTGCATGGTTCAAAGATGGCAACAACTGCACTACTATGAAGGTGTGTCAATCTCTCAAAGCCCTGGCAATAATCGAATGTTATACATAAGACTCCTGGAACAGTTCACTACACTTCTTCCAACTTTCCCATTTCAGTGCTTGAAGCAATCATTTTCTGGTTCCATTTAATAGTCCAACTGCCCAAATTTTAAAACCTTGAGTCAGTTCCAGTTTACCTCCTTGGCCATGACTGAACCGGTTCAAACCAGTTCAAAGACCTGCTCTGAACAAATGCCCACCAGTCATGGATATAAGGTGACAGATAAGGACAACGGCTGGGTAGCAGTTCCATTTCTCAGTCCAAGAAGCTTCATCCCTTGGAGCTCAGAAACCTTAAAAATGCTAACAGCTTGCAGTGGGTTGGACTACGGATTACTATTGTTCTACTCCCTCTTCTCTCAGTAAAAGTCTACATTTCTCCCCAAGAGCACAAACACCAAGGAAGAGAGCCCCAGAGAACCCCAGATACCCATCCCACACTTACCTGGGCCAGATGCACATTCAGCACCTAACAGAACACTGAGGCAGCTCTCCCAAAGAAAGCCTGCTGGGGGTAAAGGAAGATCTGAGCAGGGGGACTGTACCAAGCTCCTGGGAAATGAGCTACTAATGATGAAATGACAGTTTGGAGTGAGCAGCCCTCTGAGGAACAGAGCCAGCAGGTCCCCCCATGTCTGTCAAAGGTCATTCCAATGTTCCCTTCTGCTAGCTAAGACCAAGGGGAACTCTTCAGAGATGGACAAAGATGTTCAGAGGTACTTAAAAGGTGTTGTCCTAGGTAAATCAAGACACATAAAAGTTGCCCTGAAAGCAGGTACATTTGAAGTTTACCAGATTAACAAACAGATATACAACTAGACACGCAAAGGCATTATACAGTGATTGGAGACTGTCAAGGACTCCAAAGCATCTGAGGAAAGCTCAGAAGGAAAGGGTCCCTTCTCTCTGGGTCACCAACACCAATCCCCTACCTATATGAGACCCGAGTATGTACCCTGCTTGCAGGGAAGGGGTGGCGGGTGCAGCCTAAGAGGCACAAGGCCTTATGGCCCTAGTCTATCCTGACAGTCTGTGTTCTGGGATGTGAAAAGGGTCTCGAATCCCAGCCCCGGAAAACAGCAGCTCTGTTCTGTTTGGTTCAGGTTGTCTCCTCAGAGCTAATGAGAGCTCTGGCACACAAAAGGCTCAGTAAATAAGCGTGCGTCACTCAATAAATTGTGAGGAGCAGACGCTTATGTGGCTGCAACTTGATTCACAGTAAAATTGAGTATTTCCTCATATGCAGAAAACTCAAAGGATGGAACTTTAAGGCAACTTACTTAAAAACCCTTGAAAGAATGGCTCATTACTACTTTTTACTTTCTAAGAATGAAGGAAAAGTTACCAGTCAACTCATTATTAGCTATATAAATGCTCTAAAAAAAGTACTGTCAAAGGGCTATCATTCACCATGTTAATTAAAACATTTAAGAAAAATCATTTTTTCTTTTTTAAAATCAAACTAAATAAATAATAAAGTTCCATGTCTCTGTTTTAAAGGATTTTAGAAAGGTCTTAAAACAACCACTTTATGTTCCATCTAGCAAAGTCTTTTTTTGTTCGAAGTTGAAAAGTTTAAATTATATTTTAAATGTCAGTCTAACTTTAGTATAAAAATTGTGGAAAACTAACCAGTCTAAAACCGCTCAGTATGAGGGGTGACAGGATGTACTCAACACAAAAGAAAACAATGGTCTGAAGTCATTGTTTATTGGGTTCCAAATGCCAAAAAGTCAGCCAGCTTTCGCTGCTCCAAGTTAAACACAGGCCATTTTCATTCTTTGGCATCAGGTGAAGAAAGTTTTATGCCAAGTCCCTGGCAAAGATTCTAGGTATCATCCTAATATTGCTCACAGCTCAAGAATTAGACGAGGTTTCCCTGACATGGTTCCTGCCTGGCCTGCTGGGCTCCACACTCCTGGTGATATCATCAGAGGCATGAGGGTGACCTACGAAGACACCATCAGGGAGCTGGGAAACAAACCAATGAGGGCCAGAACATATACATAGCCATAGATTTAAAAGTAAAAGTAACTGCCAATACAAATCTTTAAATATTGAACTGGTCACCTTTAAACTAAACAACGGCTCAGCTAAATTAAAAAAAAAATTTCAATTTGATCTCATGTAAGTCTTTAATAAATTTTTTCATTTTATAATTGCCCTCTGGTAGAGCAGTCGTTACGAATTGGGCTGCAAACCTCAAGATCAGAAGTTTGAAATTACCAGCTGTTCCTCAGGAGAAAGATGAGTTTTTCTGCTCCCATAAGATTACAGCCTCAGAAGCCCTGTACAGGGCACTTAACAACAATAAAAGATTTATATAAGATCAAATTGAAAGTTGTAAACCTAAAGCAGGGATAGAGAATGTCCGGCCTGTGGGCCTTAAAACGCCTGTGAAATCATCTGGTATGGCCCTGCCAAGGCAACCGCAGTTCCAGCCATCACATTGTTGTTGTTAAGTACCGTGGAGTCCGCTCCAACTCATAGTGACCCTGCATAGGGTTTCCAAGGCTGTATATCTTTACGGGAGTAGCCTCATCTTTCTCCTGAGCCATCACATTAGGGGTGAGTTAATTAAATGTTTGACCAAATATTGCAAGCTTTATTTTATTTAAGTTTTTATTGTAAACCAAGTGATAGTTTACATGGGAGAACATC
Source organism: Chrysochloris asiatica (assembly GCF_000296735.1). NCBI lineage: Eukaryota > Metazoa > Chordata > Mammalia > Afrosoricida > Chrysochloridae > Chrysochloris > Chrysochloris asiatica. Next base: position 2,677,418 of record NW_006408764.1, read on the forward strand.
GGTTTTACACTCATCACTTCATTACAATGATTACAATGTCCTCCACGGATCACCATTCAACAGTATTTGCTTCTATTCCCTCTGCTTTTTTTTTTGTTTCTTTTTTATTTTGGGGGGAGTGTACACAAAAACACTCAGCAATATATAATCATTTAAACAACCAAAAGGCACATTCTGCAAGCCTGTCTCCTGGCTGCCAGCACACAGGCTTTCTCTTTCTATGAGTCTAGAGTCCTAAGCTGTTCTATCTCTCCATGTGTTCATCTCTGCCTCCATCTCTGGTGTTGCTGCTTCTCTGGATAGGGTCCCACATTCCTCTCGTGCTCTTCTCCCTTGATGGTCCTAGGGTCCTCTGTTCCTGGACTGTGAGATTAACTGCCCCCCACTTTTTGTTACAAAACTTCTACCTTTACAGTTGTGACAGCTGCAATTAGTCATGATAATAATTAGTCACTATTGAATCATAAGAATCTTATCCCCATCTCCTTTCACCAGACCCGTCTAGACAAGATGAAAACTATTCAGTGTGGAGTCTACCTTCCCCCGCACACTCTAAAACTAAACTCCCTCTTGAAAACTTGTAAGCCAGTAAATTCCTGCCCTTATAGCCCCTTCATTTTTGTTGTGGTTGTTAGGTGCCATCTAGTCAGCACCGACTCACAGCGACCTTATGCACAGCAGAACGAAACACTGCCTGATCCTGGGTCAACCTCACTACTGCTGCCACAATTGAGTCCATCAATGTTGCTACTTGGCCAATCCATCTTGTTGGGGGTCTTCCCCTTTTCCTCTGACCCTCCACTTTACCAAACATGATATCCTTCTCAAGCAACTGGTCCCTACTGATAATATGTCCGAAGTATGAGAGATGAAGTTTGGCCATCCTGGCCTCCAAGGAGCACTCTGGCTGCACTTCTTCCAACACATATCTGTTGGTTCTTTTGGCAGCCCATGGAACTTTGAATATTCTCCTCCAATACCATAACTCAAAAGCATCAATTCTTCTATGGTCTTATTTACTGTCCAGTTTTCACATGCATATGAGGTTACTGAAAATACCATGGCTGGGGTCAGGCGCACCTTAGTCTTCGAGCTGATATCTTTGCTCTTCAACACTTGAAAAAGTTCTTGTGCAGCAGATTTGCCTAAAATAATACATTATTTGATTTCTTGACTGCTGCTTCCATGAGTGTTGATAGTTGATCCAGTAAGAATGAAGTCCTTGACAACTTCAATCTTTTCTCTGATAATAAGAAAGTTATTTATTGGTCCAATGGTTAGAATTTTCATTTTCTTTATATCGAGACGTAATCCATACCAAAGGCTGTGCTCTTTGATCTTCATCAGTAAATGTTTTAAGCCCTCTTCACTCTCAACAAGCAAGGTTGTATCATCTGCATATCACAGGATGTTAATGAGTCTTCCTCCAATCCTGATGCCGCGTTTTTCTTCATTTAACCCAGCTTCTCGGATTATTTGCTCAGCATATAAATTGAATAAGTATGGTGAAAGAATACATCCCTGTCAGACCCCTCATTTTTAGGTAGCCAATATCAAGTTGCCCATCCCTATCAACCCTGTATACAGAGGGGATAGGATTGATACTTGATGTAAAGACTCATTCCCTCTCAGTGGGTATTTTGAACTACTACATCTATAAATATAGGTCAAGTTCATTAAATTGTAGCAATTTATACTTGTTGCCTCTGTAAAAAACATTTTTAAATCTTTCTCTAGTTGAGTTCTGATCAAGCTATCGGGACTAGGTCAAATGGGTCCTTATCTACACGTTTGGGCGACATTGTGCATCTCCCCTCACTTCATATCAGCTGGACGCTTCACTCACAGCTCTAGCACTCCATGGCTATGTCCTCATTCATGGGTAGCAGGCTAATTTTTAAGTTGATAATTTTGTATGGTGCACCAATCATAGTTATAAATTTTGGCAGAAAAAAGATTCACCATCTCTGCTCTAAAGCATGTATGTGAAGTTTAAGAAAGTCTAAACCTGTTGCCACTGAGTAAATTCTGACTCACAGCAACCCTACATGACAGGGTAGAACTGTCCCATAGGATATCTGCAACTGTAAATCTTTATGGAAGCAAATTGGCACATCTTTCTCCCTTATAGAGGATGTTAGGCTGAAATTGTTGACCTTTTGATTAGCAGCCAAGTATTTCAACCACTGCACTATTCGTCATGAGAAGTTTGTTGTTACTGTTACCTGTCACATTAGTTCCAACTTATAGCTACCCAATTTACAGCAGGCAAAACATTGCCAGGGCCTGTACTTCCTAACAATTGTTACTATGTTGAGCATACTGCTGCAGTCACTATGTCAATCCATCTCATTGCCAGTCTTTTTCCTTTTGCTGCCCCTCTACCAAGTATGATGTCCTTCTCAAAGACTGGAACCACTTGATGTCCAAAGTACATGAGACAAAATTTCACCATCTTCCCTCCTAAAGAATATTCTGGTTGTACTTCTTCCAAGATAGATTTGTTTGTTCTTCTGGCAGTCCATCCAATATTCTTTGCCAACATCATAATCCAAGTGATAAGTTTCATGACAAGTTTAAGGGTAGTAAATCTAAGTCAACAGTGGTTAAAGAATATAGTAGAAATAGCAAGAATAGTGACACAAGAAATGTGAAGAATATAACCAGTATCATTGAAATGCACATGTAGGAATTGTTGAATGTGGTATATCTGTTATGCATATTTTCACCCCCAAAAAGGTACAGTATGATACTCTGGAGATTAATAGCAGCCAAACTTCTGCCATTCCTAGACCCAGAAGTATGCTGAAACTGACTGGTGAAAGCCAATTGTTAAATTTTTAAAAAGGAAAATCAGAAAACAGATCAAATTCCTATGGAAACCAGACTTAACTGGACCCAAGGACTAAGGAACACCCAAATCTATTGCCTGGAAATAATCTTTAAACCATGAACCCTAACTAGTCCATGAAGCAACTGTTAAATTATAACAGTTTAACTCAATTAATGATGCTTGTCTTGACCACTCATAAAAAATTACCTGACAACAGTTGTTCTAAAGCACAGATGAGAACTTTAAGGGGTAGAGAGTCTAAATTAATAGTGAGACAAAAATACAGGTAGAGATAGTAACAATGGTGACACACTGCAAAGTGTGCAACCAATGTCACTGAACTATAGATTAGAAAATGTGGACAAATGTATGTCTGGTAGTATATATTGCCACCAAAATTTGTTTGTTTGTTTGTTTTAAAAAAAAAAAAAGTAAAATTAAATGTGAGAACAACAAATAACCAACTCTGAGAAGCAAGCACTAACCAAGTCTATCAAACTACTCAGAACTCTAAATTCACTTGCAACATATTTGCATACTCTTACTTATCACAGATATCAAAAACAAAGGTTCAGGAAGGACCCAGTTTTCTGCTGCTGCTGGTTCTCTCCCCTCCCTGCCCACCAGAGGTAAGGAGAGTAGCAAAGAGTGCAAACTCACCCAGGTGCAAACATCCAAGAGGAAGAGGAGAAAGACAAGGTTCAAAACACAGGGCCTGAATAGCCATTCTTCACTGGACCATGTCTGTTAATCTGGATGGATATTTAACATTTTATGAGATGGCGCTCACTGAAAAACAACTCTTTCTACACTCCACTGAGCTCTATATGCTCAACGTTAAACATTACTGTTAAACATTACTCAGTTACACCAGTTAGACTTTAATTTTTTAAAACTTACAAAGCTTTATGAGTAGACCCCTAGTGATGACACAGTCTAGACTTTTAATTATTCATGTCCAGGTAGGGCACTGAGAACAGAAAATGGTAAACGGAGTCCAAAGACAAGAACCGGTCCTAATTTCCATTTGGCTACTGCTGCCAGAGTAGGAGGTGAAGGAATAATTGTGAGAGGCGGGCAGTCAGCCTCAGCAGAATTCATGTGGGAATGAATTACCACATTTGAGCAGCCACCCATGTGGCATCCAAGAACTCAAAGCAAACAATTATATCAAGACAGCTCAACCATAATTAACACTTCAGCACATATTTACCAACTACCTACCCTGTGCTAGATGCTTCAGCACTTATTATGTGTATAATTTTTCCAAATCTCATACAAAAAAAATCAAACAAGATATATACATATTTAAAACACTAGAGGTAATAAACTATGTACTTCTACAAATGTATTACAAACAGATGTTTCCAAGTCAGTACTTACTGGAAACTAAAAGTTGCTTTCTTGCTCCTTACACTCTTCCTGCAGAGTTTAATTCAATACCTTACCCCACCATCTGCATCATAGTAGAGATACAGAGTAGGGTAGAATGCCAAATGCGTTTAGGGGGTCAAGACTAGACACAGAGTGATGCCAGGAAAGGAGAGGTAAGAGAAGTAAACCCAATGCTGGGGTCTTGGCAGCATGCACACTGTTGCTCCCCACTCCCTAATAGATGCCTGGCACCAAGGAGACAGTGGGTATCTGCCAGTTACAGGGAAAGGGCTCCCACCAAATCCCAGAAATGATTCATCAAGCACAAAAGCAGTAATCACTTGACTTCACACTTTGAAGTCAAAAGCTGTGCTGTCTGATTTTTTTCCCATTATATGACTAGAGATAAAAATCATTTTACCCAAACTTTAGATTTACTCCAAATACTAACTCTGACTCTAAAGGAATAGTATTCTTACTATTTTAACTTGCAAAGGGTAAACAGTAAATTGAAAAAGTGCTGTTGCTAAAATCTAATCAGCTTTCACCCTAGTAAAACATTCACTTTGATGCTATTTCTCTCATCATGATTGTATTTTAAATACATTTTTGCTTTTAACTACCAATACTTATCTGACAAGTCAAATTTTTTATCACTTAAAAAGAAAAAAATTAATAAAAGTGTCATGCTTACCTTAAATAAATAAATAATTTTACCCATAGCTCAAGACTAATGTACTAATCCAGCTTCAATGAATTAAGTTTGGAAAGGGTGTGGCCTTCTTGACTTAAATGACTAACCAGAATCCAAAACAGAGGCGCTGTTGGAACCCCCTGTATTGCAAAACCAACAACATGGAGGTAGAACTCAGAGTCTATTGCCAAACAGGGGACAACATCCTGGTCCCTGCTGACTGGGAGTTCTGGCACCTTCACTGTAGTGTGTAATTATACTGAATGTTTACCTGGGCAAATTCAGTATTTACAGTTATGACCTGCTCTTGGTTACATTCTTGTGATATTAAGACTCAATCATCAAGAGCATTTCAACCATGCCAGAAACTGCTAGATCAACAAATTTTGTTTATAAAAGGACAAGACACAACTAGCACTCACTCCCTTTGCTCAGGCTTTCTTACTAGCAAAATTCCTTTCCTCCCACATATGACCCTGTCTAATTAATTGGCCCTTCTGAAGTCCTGGAGTCCTGGTATATTGCTGTGGGTTAATGCGCTAGACTGCAAAGTCGGTTTGAACCTCAAGGTCGGGATTTCAAGCTCACCAACCACTCCCTCGGAAACTCTATACAGGGTCGCCGTGGGTCTGAACTGACTCGACAACACTTAACAACAACAACTGGCTCTTCTAAGGGCCTCAGACTTGCCAGAGATATAAAATGTGAATAACCAAAAACTCTTCTGGCAGATTTTACAGTTATGTTTCCACAAACTGGAACAAACAGCCAAAAGGAGGCCTTGCAAGATTCTTATAACTCCTGCTCTGCTAAACCACAGCCACTCTTCAAGTAGCAAAGCACTGGGCAAGGCCAATGCAGAAACACCATGCCTGACCTCAGAATTAGGCTTATCAAGAGAGCACCAGTTCCCAGTGAACTGGTGAAGACAAGGCTCCTAGACCAAACCCTTGACTCCCACATTCCTTTGCTTCTCCAGCAGAGGATGTTGTATCACAGAACAGATTTGAAGAAATTCATCCAGTTCAACCACCTCCACATAATGTAAGACCAAGAAAACTCATTTCCAAGTGCTTTCTCCTCCTCCTTAGAGTCCCAGCAGATCCCACACAGCTCCCAAGTCAATATAATTAAAGAAATTCTTGAAGATGTCTTTGCCATCACCTCCTGCTGTTTCCACCTCATATTTCAGCAATCTTTGATCATTACCTTACCACAAAGGAAAAAGTGGGCTTCCACTGTGTGGTTACTATTTAGAAATTAATTCCTGAATTTTACGACCCAAGGATTAAAAATTAAAAGCAAAAAGGGATAACTGAAGAACAAATGCAAGAGATCTTCTGTCTTACCAAAAGGGTGCTGTTGTCAGGTGCAATCGAGTCAGAACCGACTCATAGCGACCCCATGCACAGCAGAACGAAACAATGTCTGATCCTGGGCCAACCTCACCATCGCTGCCACACTTGAGTCCATCGATGCTGCCACCTGGCCAATCCATCTCGTTAGGGGTCTCACTCTTTTTCTCTGACCCTCCACCTTACCCAGCATGACATCCTTCTCCAGCGACTGTTCCCTCTGGACAATATGTCCAAAGTATGAGAGACGAAGCTTAGCCATCTTTGCTTCCAAGGAGCACTCTGGCTGCACTTCTTCCAAAACAGATCTATTGGTTCTTTTGGCAGCCCATGGCACTTTCAGTATTCTCCTCCAACACCACAACCCAAAGGCATCAATTCTTCTACGATCTTCCTTATTCACTGTCCAGACATCTTCCTAAGCAATGTGGGAATAATAGCACTACAAAGAACTATTAAGAAAGGTGGCTAAATCTCCCAAAGCACGGAGAGTTAGTCCTCACTCTCCTGAATTTCCAAACTGGGCCACTGTCAGATACAGGCCTCAATTCTCACAGCCAAGATGGACAGCCCTCAGCTGAATTCTTCAGATGATTTATCTTCATTTCTCATGACTTGGCTTTCCATCTAAGTACATAGATGCCTCATCCTTCTAGGCTCTATATAAATCCTCAGTTGTACCTAAGAGCTAACTGCTTAAAGGAGCTCTTTCATCAACTGAAATTGTAAGCCTTCTCATTTTGTAACTGTCCTGGTGTGGTGCTGTAGGATAAGCACTGGACTACTAACTAACTGAAAGGTCAGTGGCTCAAACCAATCAGCTGCTCTTTAGAAATCCTATACAGGGTCGCAATGCATTGGAACTAATTTGCCGGCACCCAACAACAACAGTGAATTTTACATCAGAAGTTCTGTGATCTAAGAAAAGACTTAATTCTAAAAGACAAATGACTCTGAGGGAGTTGCATGGTAACGCAGTCCTCCTAACAGGTTTACCTATCACACAGCCATTAAAGATAGCCACTGCCCTTCCTTGGAGTCCTGGTGTGGTGCTGAGGGTTAATATGCTGGACTGCAAGGTCAGTCTGAACCGCAAGGCTGGGGGTTCCAGCTCACCAGCCACTCCTCGGAAACCCTATACAGGGCTGCTATGAGTTGGAAACAACTCACCAGAACTTAACAATAACCCTTCCTTGGTCAGATTAAGAGGAAAACGACAGGAAGTCAACTAAAAAAGAGGTTGCAGGCAAAAGAAAAGAGTGTGAGGCAACTAGATAGAGCTGTATCCCTCTCTTCTCAGATTAAGTTGACCCTGTAAAGAGCATGACTAATAAAACAGGATTTACCCTCTATCCCTATAATTGGTGCCTACTCCTCTTTTTACCCTCTACAAATCTAACACTTGATTTACCTTAATTTCTCATGAATCTTCAGTTAGATTCCAATGTAAGCACATAATGCATTGCTTATCTACTAGAAAAAGTAGTCCCCGTTCTTGGCCTCTGTAAAATCAGGATCTTGTGACTCTTACAACCCAAGTACTTGCATCACCTACCAATCTGTCTTAGAACTGGAGAAGCAGCAAACAAGGAGACCACATGCCAATTGGATATGCTCCTCAGCCCAAGGAAGGGGGGCAGCCCATCAACCTCTGCCAGCCTCCCTCAATCATTACCTACTATACTTACCAAATGCTTGAAAGAAAACCCAAGACTTTTGGGGAGCAAGAAACCAAAATATACAAAATATTCACCAGCTACCATGAGCATTTAACTAGCAAGCTAGGAGTCATCAAGATCTCTTTATACACTCATAACCTACAAATATGCCTCAAAAAGTCACTCAAGCTCTCTGTATGCAAAAGGACTAAGAAGCAGGAAGTACTAACACCAGAGTGAAATGTTTTAAATGACTGTTTCCATCCTTCATGTCTCCAGAATTAGTATAGCTACAACCTCAAGTAGCAGCTTCCAGGAGGGTCTGCTCTGCAAACAACCATAGCTAATTCAAAAACAAATACTTCTTAAGTTTGTAAATGCATCCCCACACCTTGTGTCTCTTCTGATTTTTACAGACTGACTACTAACACTGAAGGAATCTTGGTATGGTGCTATGGGTTAATAATGCTCTGGACTACAAAGTCAGTTTGAATGGCAAGACCAGCAGTTCAAGTTCACCAGCTGCTCCTCGGAAACCCTATACAGGGTCACTATAGGTCAGAACCAATTCAATGGCACTTAACAACAACAACTAACACTGATGATGTCCTAGTATGGCACTGCAGAATAAGCAGTGGACCACAAGATCAATGGTTCAAACCTAAATTCAGACACTCCTTGGCGACCCTATACAGGGTTGCTATGAGTGGAAATTGACTCCATGGCACTTAACAACAACAACACTAACATTGAATGTGACTGACCATGGGGCTATGGGCTAAGAAAGTGATCGAGCCTCAATCTCTAAGAACCAGCAAGTACCTAAACACAGGGCCCATGTGCACCTGTCTGGTTCTGGTTATTTTTCCCATGGCTCATATCCTGTGAATGAACTCCACAGTACAGAGCCCAGCACTTGGGCACCAAGGCCAAAACTCACTATGGGCCTGGACAAAGTCAGCTTCAAATAAATCATTTTCAAAACATTCTGAAGAACCCATCA
>NW_006408764.1:2687468-2689761 GCF_000296735.1 Chrysochloris asiatica
CTGAGGACCATGGGGAGAGAGGGGGGACCTGCGAGGTATAACCTTTGGTTGGGTGATGATGCATGGACAGGATGGTAACAATGGCAATGAAACAATGTATGATAGAATGAGTGTAAAGCTAATGTTCCCCCATGTAAACTATCACACAATAAAAGGGAGAAAAAAAAAAAATTCTGAAAAAGAAGGCACATGTTTGAAAGTAGTGGTCAATGCCCAACAAAGTACTAGGTGTGGGTCACCCTCAAGGTGTGGGACAGGTAAGAAGTCAGTGACCATCACCAAGGCCCAGTGCTCTGGAGTGTAGAATGGTAGTGAGTGCAATGCAGCAAAAGCAATCTATCTGGCTGACAGGATTTTGTTATTATTATTTTATAAATTTAAGTCTGTTCTCAGAAACCTTATTTTCTAAGCAAATACAAAATAAAACAATGTCAGGTACAACAATAGTCAACAGCATAAACAGATTACTTGGGCAAGTGCTAAATTAAATAATGATTCTTGGTGTTTGCATCACTCTTTGTATGAAAGGCACTAACTGGATAAATATTACAGAAACACCTACTGTTTGCTTCTACAATATATACCTTACTTCAATAAACACACACTAGGAATTAAAATAAGGTATGTCCATCACTATTTTTAATTCAAACAATTTTGACCACCTACTCCATCTCAGGGCAGCATGGTGACTCTGTAGGGTAAGCACTGGACTGCAAATTACAAGATTGGTGGTTTAAGCCCACCAGTCGCTCTGTAGGAGAAAGATGAAGCTTGATTTACAGCCTTGGAAACCTCAAAAAATTTACAGCCTTGGAAACCCTACACAAGATCGCTATGAGTTGGAACAGGCTCAAAGGCACTTAAAAACAGCTCAATATATCAGAAACTGTCCTACCTTCCTTCCATCTACTCTTTAATTCCAATTCCATTCCATCACTGTTTTGTTCTCTTCACAAATGAAGAACACTTTAAAATGAAAATGTCTGCTTTAGTTAGAGAACTAAAATCTTTGAGAAAATTATGTAAGATTCTCTGGTTTCTCAATAAAAACATTCACTACTAGACTAGTTCTCTGAGTGTTAGTACAGGGTCTAATTCTCCTGCAACCTGGTTCAACAGGAGTTGGGAGGGCAGGGCCTGGCCAGGATGGTAAAGCACATGGATCGGTACCAAAAAGAGAACTTCAAGACTCAGAGCATGGGTTCTGCTTCCAACACCAGTCAAGTTTATAGAAACACATGACCTAGTCAAACAAACACAGACTAAAGTATAAAACTTGAACAGGCCTATAACAAGAGAAGACATTGATCAAGTCATTAAAAAAATCCTGACAAAAAACAAAAAAAAAAGTCCAGGCCCATATGACTTTAATGGAGAATTATATCAAACATCCAGAGAGGAGCTAATATACAAAAGGATGGAACTCTCCCAAATTCATTTTATGAAGCAAGCATAACCCTGATACCAAAACCAGGAAAAGATATCATTAAGAAAGAAGATTATAGACCAATACCCCTCATGAACATTGTTGCAAAAATTCTCAACAAAATTCTAGCCAATAGAATCCAGTAATATATCAAAAAAATAATTCATCATGACCAAGTGGGATTCATGCCAGGTATGCAGAGATAGTTCAATTATTAGGAAAACAATTAACATAATATACCACATAAATAAAACAAAGGGGAAAAAACACATGATCATATCAATTGATGCAGAAAAGGCATTTGACAACATGCAACAAAATAGAAACAGAATGAAAATTCCTCCACATAATTAAAGGCATATATACAAAACTAACAGTCAACATCATTCTCAAAAATGAGAGACTGAAGCTATTTCCCTTGTGAACAGGAACCAGACAAGGATGCCAGTATCACCACTCCTTTTCAATATTGTGCTGTAAGTTTTAGCCAGAGCTATAAGGCAAGTAAGGGAAATTAAAGGCATCCAAACTGGAAAAGAAGTAAAACTCTATTTGCACATTATATGGTCTGACACATAGAAAATCCCCACAACTCAGCAGGAAAATTATTGGAACTCATTGAAAGATTCAGCAAGGTGGCAGGGTACAAGATCAACATACAAAAATCAGCCAGATTCCTTTACACTAATAAAGAGAGTTCTGAAAAAGAAATCAGGTAAATAATATTATTTACAATAGCCCCCCCAAAAGATGAAATACTTAAGAATAAATCTAACCAGAGAAACAAAACATCTAGGGAAAAAACCCTTACAAAACACTATGAGATACGCACACCAATGTTTACAGCAGCAGAAGACGTATGCACAC
>NW_006408764.1:2694648-2713332 GCF_000296735.1 Chrysochloris asiatica
AAAAAGAAAACATTCAAGTGGCCAACAAACATATGAAGAAATGCTTACACTCATTAACTATTACAAAGATGCAAATCAAAACAACAGTGGGATATCATCTTACCCTAGCATTAATAGCAAAGGTAAAACACAAAACAGCTAATGCTGTCAAGGGTGTAGAGAGATAGGGACCATCTACACTGCTGGTGAAACTGTAAAATGGTACAACCACTATGGAACATAGTATGGCACTTTCTCAAAAAGCTGGAAATAGAAATACTGTTGCTGCTATTGGTGTTAAAAAAAAAAGCTGTAGAGTCGGTTTCGACCCATAGCAAACCTGTATAGAGTTTCCAAGAGGCAGATGGTGAGCTTGAACCGTCGACTTTGTGGTTCAACCCAACTTTGCAGTCCAGCACATTAACCCACAGTGCCACACCAGAAATACCGTTATGACTCAGCAATCCCTGTCCTTGGTATATATCCTCATTAAATTTGAGTCATGACATGACTGGCATATGCACATTCCTGTTCACTGCAGCTCTATTCACAACAGCAAAAAGACAGTGGCAGACTAAATGCCCATCAACAGAATTGTTAGCCAAACCTTGGTGGTGGTTATGTGCCGTGGAGTCGGTTCCGACTCATAGCGGTTTCCAAGGCTGTAAATCTTTACAGGAGCAGAAAGCCTCACCTTTCTCCTGTGGAACAGCTTAGCTGGTAGTTTCAAACTGCTGACCTTGCAGTTCGCAGCACGATTTGTAACCACTACGCTACCAGAGCTCCTTGGTACAGACACACAATGGAATACTATGCAAAGCTGAAGAATAATGATGAATTTGCAAAACACTACAGAACATGTAGGAACCTAGAGGACATTATATTCAATGAAATTAGTCAATCATAAATAGACAAGTATTAAACGAGACCACTGCTGTAAAGAGTTAAGAAAAGGTTTTCTTGATAAAAGAAATATTCTATGATGGTAACCAGAGGTGAGAAGGAAGAGAAAAATTCATGGGCTACAGAGTAGACACTTGTTAACTTGGGTAAAGGGAAAGGCAATGTACAATGAGAGGGAAGCTGGCAGAGGAAAGATGAAGACAGACAAAACACAGAAAGGAAGGCCAAGAATTAAAGTGAACAGAGGTAAAAACTGTAAACTGAAGCTACATGGAGGGGATTGCAATCATAGGAATGAAATGAAGTATCTGATTTATTGAATGTAAAACTGATGACTTGCTCTGTAAACCTTTATTTAATTCACAATGAAAGTTTTTTAAGAAAAATAAATTGTTTCTGAGGTCTAACTGGTGTTGCTCCTACAACAAAAAAATGCTGTTAGTTGCTCTCAGTTTGGCTCTGACTCATGGCCACCTTGTAGTAGTTATGTATCGTCAAGTCAGTTCCAACTCAAAGTGACTCTGTATAGGGTTTCCAAGGAACAGCTGGTGGGTTTAATTATGACCTCGTCTTCGCTGACCTGTGTAAGCATTTCTATACCCTTTTGGTTTTAATATTTGCTCTGCCACAAGCAGCCCTCATACATGCAAAATGTCTGACAAGGTCTGCCCACATCCATTCCAGTATATAAACAGAACATGAATATTTCAGTAAGACCACAAACTTATGACTCTGTCAGTATGAGATTTCAAATGTTATTATAAATAGAGTAGAGTCCTATAGGATGAGCCAATGGAAATAAACTTTATGGAAAATGTAAAAAAAAAGAAAGAAATCAAACGACGTTTTGCATTAGGCAAATCTGCTACACTTTTGAAAGTGTACAAGAGCAAAGATGTCAGCTTGAAGATTAAGGTGTGTCTGATCCAAGCCATGGTATTTTCAATAACCTCATATGCATGCGAAAACTGGACAGTGAATAAGGAAGACCATAGAAGAATTGATGCTTTTGAGTTATGGTGTTGGAGAATATTGAAAGTGCCATGGGCTGCCAAAAAGAACCAAAAGATATGTGTTGGAAGAAGTGCAACCAGAGTGTTCCTTAGAGGCCAGGATGGCCAAACTTCGTCTCTCATACTTCGGACATATTGTCAGGAGGGACCAGTCACTGGAGAAGGATATCATGTTTGGTAAGGTGGAGGGTCAGAGAAAAAGAGGAAGACCCCCAACAAGATGGATTGGCCAAGTGGCAGCACTGATGGACTCAAGCGTGGCAACACTAGTGAGGTTGGCCCAGGATCAGGCAGTGCATAAGGTTGCTATGGGTTGGTACCAACTCGATGGCACCTAACAACAACTATTATAATATAGGTATTTATGTATGATAGAAATGAATATTGGGAATTATGAGTATAGAAAGCTTGTAAGCCTGTCTTCAGCCTGTAACTGATTGGATTTGCTAAATGGGGAATTAGAATTTTGCCCAGGAAAAGAGATTCTTGTTAAGCCCTATGGAGCCTTAGGGTAGAATCCTGAGCCCCACCCAGAACCTTCTGAGTTGTTAGGACATTTCTACTTGACAAGACATGCAGACCATGCTAGGAGTACAAAAGATTTTTTACTGAAAAAAAGACCAAAGAAAAAAATGGGACTGTCGGCTTGTTTGAATTATCAAACAACCTGTTTAACTTTGGAGGCATCAGGGCAGAATCCCCTCTAGGACAGAAACTCAAAAGGAACCCATGAGCAGTCTAGTATGCTCACTGGTGACCACCTGAGTCTACTTATGAGTGGAAGTGGGGGAAACGTAGCAATGAACATATGGACTGAGTTTGGCCATGTTCCATTGACATCCGTTGACCTTAAGATGAGAAAAAGGAAGGTCTGGCTGGTTTGAAATGTAGGAGAAATGTGAACTCCTGAACCCATGGGCACTGACCTAGCCACTGGGTGTTAGAACTAAGAGTGAAGTGACCAGCTGGTCTGAAGTGCAGGGAAGCATGCATGAACTCCCAAACTTGCAGCTAGTACCTGTTAGACCTAGCTTAGATGGCTAGATGACCAGAACTCAACCAGATGAAACTGTAAGCATGTGTAAATTACTATAATTTGATACACTGGACTTTAGTTTACGGATGCAGTTGCTAAAAATTTCAGTAGGAATAGAAGGGTTCTTCATATCAAGGAACAAGCTGGTTTTCTCAGTGCACTAGATAGATAGGGATGGGTAATCTAGACAATGACTACCAAAAATGGAGGGGAAGCTATAAAGACATGGAAAGTGCTGGTTTAAAAGTTTTCATGAGTGTGCTTAGTTTCAGAATGAGGGGGGTAATGTAGAATCCCCACTGAATAGACTCTTCTCTTTTCCAGAATAGATTTGGTGAAAGGGAATGGGAGATGATGCTGATAGGATTTTATGATTCAACTGTAACTGTTAGCTGGATTAATTGTGATCATCACAATTGCAATTATAGAAGGTGTGTAACTAAAGAGGGGAGTAGCTAATCTTCCATTTCAGGAACAGACGATCCCAAGACCATCAAGAAGGAAGAACATGAGTAGAGCATGAGATCCTACCTAGTAAAGCAGAGACAGTGGAAGAAGCGATGGCATGGAGAGTGAGAGCAGCTGCGGCCTCTAGGCCCATGGACTGAGTAATGATGTGTGCCTACAGTCAGGAGGCTGGCTTGCAGAATATGCCCTTAGGATATTTAAATGAAAATGTGTAATTTTTGTTTTGTTTGTATTATACATCAATTATTTTTGCTTTGTTCATTTGTGAAAGATAAAATGCACAAGGGAAGGCACAGGGATGAATTATGATAACTATTGTTGCAGGGAGGGGATTATTATCATTGAGATGAAACAAGGTTATAATCTGTGGAATGCAAAGCTAATGATCTTGTCTGTTAACCTTCACTTAATTCACAATAAAAAGGTAAAAAAAGAAACACTACAAACACCAAATATACCCCAAAAAGAATTTTATTTTTTAAATGACCACGGTTATAATGGAAGAAAATGTCACACTGTGGCCTGAAATTACTACATTGGACTATATCTGCCTAACATTAAAAATAGTTTCCTCTTCCCATCTCAGAAATCTTTCCCTATGAAGGGAAAACAACCAAGACCAGATTATCATTGAGTTCAGAGGCCCCAAACAGACTGTATCCAGTGCCTCTAGGCCCACCTGGACAGACTGTATCCAGTGCTTCCCAGCACCAGATTGCTCACTCTCAGGACTCAAAAGATGCGGAGTCAGCCTAGCAATGATGCCACCAGCTGCCTGGCCCTCCCCCTTTTGTTTTAGAGCAACAAAAGTAATTCACGCAGAGGTAAAACAAATTCAGACAATGCACTAGGGCATAAAGTGAAAAGTAGAGGTTTCCTTCCCAGGCCCACAGGTCAGCAGGCTCAGTTTCTCCATTAGCTCTTCACAAATGACACATTAAATGTATCTCTAAACACAGAAACAGTACATCCCTATCTATTTTCCTTTTAAAATTAAAATAGAATCACACACTTCATAATTGTTAACTTTTTTTTTCTTTTAAACTTACTAGAACTTAGGGAGACCTAAGGCCCACCACTGTAAAGCAGCCTCCTCATTTGCCCACCCAGGTTCCTGCTGTGTGAATCACATTTAAGTGTGTAACTGTCCCATGTATTGTTCTTACACACTCATCCTTACATTCTTCTGGGAGCAAATATGAGGATAAAAATCCTACATGTAGAATTGTTGGTCAAAGTCTATGTACACTGGATTTGAAATATATTAGCAAACTGTCCTTCAATTTACATTCTTATCTAAGGACTTTCCCCTTATTTTCACCAATAGAGTTATTATCAAACTCTTGCTAATATAACATACGATGGACAAGTAAAGAATGCAGGTCAGGCTGAAACAGCATGCGATAACAATTTGCCCCTCTTGGATGTCTTGCTTAATGGGCATGAAGTCAGAAATTACTGGCACTTAATAGCTTAATAGTCAGCATAAGAACACAAAAGGGTGAGCGTCTAGAGAACTAATGAATGGTGCCATATTTTTGTAGTCAAACTTGACTAGCTGAAAAGAAAATCTTGCTTTGGAGAATTTACAGACTAAGTATGATAAGTATTAAGGTATCTCTGCTGCTATTCACTCTCATTGTTACTTCTCTGTGTGGTCTTTTCACAGCCAGATCTTCTAGCAAAGGCACCTCCTGGACCAACCCCAGAGTTCTGGGCTCCAAGCAGAGGGAAATACAGATAACAATAACAGCACAAGAAAGACAGGAGAGGAAGACTAGAAAGTCTAATCTTCAAAGTGTAGGGTTCATTATTCTAAAAAAAAACATTAATCTTTGTGATGCTGTAAGATAAGCAACTAGACTGCTAACCACAAAGTTGGCAGTTTAAACCTACGAGCTACTCCTCGGAAACCCTATACGGGGTCACAATGAATTGGAACTAACTCAGTGGCACCTAAAAATAACAACAATAACAAACATTATTAACCCATTTCCAAATCTAAGTTTGTTACCTGTTATCCTCCAATTAAGGGGCAAGGTCTGGAAGGAATGCTGGAGCCTAGCTGTCCCAGAGGTCACACCTCCATGCTCTTGGTACACTGCAGAAAGAAGAGTGTGCTCCAGGCCAGTCATGTGCTTAAGTACAGAGGAAGTACCCACTTCTCATCTTTCTCTCAGATCAGCCCAACAGGAACTAATGCCCACACAGCAACTGACATTCCCAAGTCCCAAGATGACGCTCCCAGTTCTACACAGTGCTGATTCTTGCTCCAAAGCCTACCTGGAAAAAACAGATGACCTAGGCAGCTCCACTAAGATAAGAACTGATGGAAGCTGGGAGCCACACTCTACCTTTGGAACCATAATATGGACCCCCAGGAAAGAACACCAGTATCAAAGAGAAGGAACACAAAATTCTTCAGCAGATGTTGCAATTATCCTTTAGAGACACACATGAAAATATGGATGAATGAAATGACAGGATATCTGAGATGTGCTTCAAAATAATGGAGGATGGGGAAACGGCTGGGAGTACGGATGGGCAGGAATGACCACTGCTTTATGGTTGTTGGTGATGGGTACAAGGGGACCTGTACATATTCTGTCTTTAAGGAAATTTCAAATTCCCCATGATAGAGAGTTCAAAGATAAAATACAATAGGCATATAAACAAAATTCCCAGTAATTAAAACAACCAATATAACAGCAATCCACTCTAGAAGATATGTTCAAGAATATACCTAATAGTATTATTCACAGTGGCCAGAACTAGGGGAAAAAAGAAAAAGAAATAATAACTATCAAGAGAAAAAGCAATAAACTGTGTTATATATTCACACGTTGAAACGCTGTAGGATAAACACTGGATTACTAACCCCAATGTCAGCAGTTCAAACACACCAGCCATTCCTGAGAAACCCTACACAGGGGTCGATATGAGTCGGAACTGACTTGATGGCACTTAGCAACAACATAGCAATAAAATAAAACAAACTGTTGTCAGAACCATGCAGATGCAGTTCACAGACACACAGAAATGCATGCATACTCTATGATTTCACTTATATGAAGATCAAGAGCAGCAACACTAAGCAAATGTAACAAAAGTCCTACCAGTGATTACTGACAGGGAAAAGGCACAATGGAAGCTTCCAGATATGGCCTATATCTTGATCTAAGTGGTATACACATTAGTAAAAATATATCATGCTGTACATTTATGATTTATGTACTTTACACATTATGCTTCAAATTTTTAAAACAGTAACAACAAAAATCAAGCACTACCTCATTACAGGAGATTTGGTCAAACAGCTTGATCTATACAAGACTCTCTCTTCAAAACCTGAAAATTGAGAAAAATCAATCTCTGGATGATTTTTATCAAGATCTGCTACCTGCCTGCTACCCACCAACACCAAATGTGGAAGCAAAGACTCCTGAGGTCCTTTGCTGCTAACCAACCGCAAATACCAAAAAACACTAGAATACATTCACTTTAACTCCTGCTTCACAGACAGCAAGTAGCCCTAGTTATGATCCTGACCTCACCAAAGTCTCAGCTATTCCAGTTTTAACTGTAGTGGTGTGAGTCTCTTGTACAGGAGATTCAACCTTGCCTTTCCTGCCCAGATCTGGCTACTGGCAGTCCACCACTCACTCCCACAGGCGGCTCCTGAACAGCACACAGCAGCCTTTCCTCTAGCACAGCCCACGTCTCTCTGACTCTGGAATTCCTTACATTTTTCTCCCTAAAGGACAACCCTCAGCAAACTAGGTTTCAAAACAAGAAAAGAACACAGAGTCTATCTCCTTAGGCCTAAGTAACTTTGAGGTATACACAGAAAATGCAAGTCTGTATTTAGTTGGCTTCAAAATTACATAAACAGAATTTTTTAATGTGTGTAATAACAGCACAAGACACAAAAACATCACAGAAACCTGTTATGCATCCCAATATTGGGAATGACCTGCTAAATCCTGCTGCATCACATGACACCTGTTCTCAGGGTAACTCTACCTGTGCTCAGGCCAGGGTTCCAGAGTACTTAAAACAAAGGTACAGGGGAAATGCAAAACAGAACGTCAGATTATCATGGAATTCAGTTTATGGAGCCATAGAGGATGGATAAATAAGACAATTCTTAAATCTTAAACCAAAAATATACCTTACAGTCTTAAAATCAAACAATAGTCTAGCTTAACTAGCAAACAAGGTCTGCCATGAGCATTATGCTCTTTTAAGAATTATCTATAAGGAATCAAAGTAACAACTGCAACTGGAAAAAAATATGAGGATCCTTAGGGGGCAGTAAGTTTACGTAAATGGACAGGAATCCTCAGAAAAGGAGGGGGTGACAATGGGTATACAACTTGAAGAATTAAATCAGTGTCACTAAATTATACATGGAGCAACTGTTGAATTGATGCATTCTTTTACTGAAGGAGCCCTGGTGGCATAGTGGATAACACATTGGGCTGCTAACCACAAAGTCAATAGTTCAAATCCAGCAGCCACTCCGCAGAAATAAGAGGAAATAGTTCTCCTCTCATGAAGATTTACAGCCTTGGGAATCTTATACAGGGTCACTATGAATTGGAATCAACTCCATGGCAGTGGGTGGACTGCTGTGTATAGGAGCCCTGATGACAGTGTAGGATAAGCACTGGAGAAAGATGAAGCTTTCTGCTCCTATAAAGATTTACAGGCTTAGAGACCCTATGGGTTGCTATGAGTCAGAATCGACTAGATGGCAATGAGTTTTTAGAGTAAGTTGCTGTGTACATTCTCAACAACAAAATTTTAACAATGAAAACAACAAATTTCTGGGGTTCAACTTTAGCAAGCCCACAGAGACTGCTCAACCAGGTCTCAATCTCCAACAGCTGTAAATTGTCAAGTTGACACTGTGACTCCTACCTGCCTGGCTCCTCTGCTCATCTCTCACTGGTTCATTTTGATCTGATTTTTTTGTTTTCTTTTGTTTTAAGTGGATGCCCCATAAATCCAACATGTCTCCTCCAGTCATAGCTTTATCTAATGCAGATTTTCCTGACTTACTCAGACTGAAGGATTTTAACATGCTCCTCTGGAAAAACACACCAGCACCAGCAATGCCTCGAGGCTATACCATTCCTCAATTCTGGGCCAGCCTAACTGCCTCAGTTTTCATTCAGAAGCTGGCTCTCCACCACCACTACATCATCTCAGAGCTGGCCAAAGTCTGTAGACACATCTCCGAACCCTGGTCCCATGGTACTCTCTAGCATTCATCCCTGGTGTTCCCCAGACAGTAAGCCCACTTCTACTTCCTACCTCAAGTGACTAGAGGATTAACAGAAATAGTCCAGCAAAGCTCCTCCACATAGTTATCTTCTCCTTCCCTCACCCTTTCAAAGTTTTATCTACCCTGATCCCCCGCCCATCTTTTCCTGAAACTTTCCTAAATATGCCCCCAAAGCCCTACCCAACACGTACTCAAATCACCACCAAATCAAAAGGGCCCTCAACCAGAACCTGAAACTCCATCTCATAGACCCTATCCATCATAATCACCTAAAGTTCTTCATTAAAAACAGAAAACAGCCCAACAAGTTAAAGATGCATCTGGGTATACCCAAATGTCATCCTGGTTTTGAAAAGAACCTAGAACAACTGCCTGCCATCTCTCCAAGATCCTCTTCCTGACCCTTCACATCACCCTCTAAAATGGGCCTAAATACCCACCTTCAGGATTCAGAGGTACACTGACTTCTGGAAAACATCTGCCAGGGGTGGGATATTGGTCTCTCCAAACCACATTCTCTTATGAAAAATATAGGGGGAAAGCAATCTCTACTCTTCCTCCTCCTTCTTGGGGGCAGGGGGACATAAAGGAGAGTATGGGGGAGAGAAAGTACATGCATGTCTCATCTATTGTCAAATACATCCACAGAGTCTAGCATAATGCCCAAAACATGGTACTGTCTCAAACACCACCTGCTGAATGAACAAATAACTCAAACCCAGCACTATCCAGTGCTAACAGTCCACTGGCAAGCCCGTCTTGTAAGGCCATTTACCAGTTGGAATCAAGTTGATTCTGACTCTTGGCAACCCCACGGGTGTCAGAGTAGATCTGTGCTCCATGGTTTTCAATGGCTGGTTGTTAGGAAGAGGATCACCAGGTTTTCTTTCAAGGAGCCTCTGAATGAGGTAAAAGTCAACCTCCAACCTTTTATTTAGTAGTTGAGCATGTTAACCATTGGCATCACCCAAGGACTTCTGTTTAAGAGTCAATAATTAAGAACACTGTCTAGATTAAAGTGTTATTGTTTTTTTAACTTTTTCCAATTATAAGTGGGAAATAGCTTCATTAAGGAAGTTTATATGTGGATGTTGTGGTTGTTGTTGTTATGTGCCATGGAGT
Source organism: Chrysochloris asiatica (assembly GCF_000296735.1). Lineage (NCBI taxonomy): Eukaryota > Metazoa > Chordata > Mammalia > Afrosoricida > Chrysochloridae > Chrysochloris > Chrysochloris asiatica. Next base: position 2,704,460 of record NW_006408764.1, read on the forward strand.
CGGTTCTGACTCATAGCGACCCTGTACAGGATTTCCGAGGCCGTAAATCTTTACAGGAGCAGAACGCCTCATCTTTCTCCTGCGGAATAGCTGGTAGTTTCGAACTGATGACCCTGAGGTTAGCAGCCCGATTCGTAACCACTACGCTACCAGAACTCCTTTATAGCAGTTAGAAAAGGATCTGACACAGAATAAACATTCCCAAAACTGGGAAAGCACCTACAAAATACAAATAATTTTAATCTAGCTTCCATAATCTCTTGCAGATATAATGGTTCTTGTGCTCAGATATATACGAAACACATTAGCTAAGAAATACTGACATTCACTCTGCATACTGTTGAGTTCTGGTATGGCACTGCAGAATAAGCACTGAACTGCTAACCACAAGGTCAGAGTTACAAACCCATCAGATGCTCCTAGGAAACCCTATACAGGGTCACTATGAGTTGGAACCTCCCTGGTGGCACTTAACAACAATAACAAGGTACACTGCTGGGTGTCCTGCTTTCCTCATCCCAGATTCAAATCTGAAGCAAAACTGTCAAGGTCAATAACCCTCCTCCAATAACCAGGAGTCCAGTGGTCAGCAAAAAATCATAATATTGTCCCTTCATCACCTGGGAAACTAGAATTCAACTTGTGTGCTTAGGACAACCATTCTCTGTACAGAAGTTGACCACTGGTGCCTGTACCCTTGACTTCCTCACATCCCCAGAGCTCACCAACATACTCTATGCTAGGTTTGCTCTTTACAAAGTCAGGAAGCCCAGAAAAGTTTAGAGTGGTTGTCAACTTCACAGAGTAAGGTTCAGACACTCCATGACACTCCATAATAAGTTCATCCAATTAAAAAATAGGCAAACAAACAAAAAACACTTAAAATTCCTCTTCTAGAGAGTTGAAACTCTACAGCATTCCAATTATAGCTCAACAGTAAAAACTAATTACATGTTCTAAGTAACAGAATCTGAAGGTCCCCTAACAGTCAACTGGGAACACCAACACATTCTAGGTTTCTCCAAAAGTATCTGCTGGCCAAACAACCAAAGTTTAAAATGGTAAGTTACCCAGTCAGTAAAGCATATTGAGGGAAAAATAAGCATATGTCCAGTCCTTTGGAAATCAAGGGGATTTTCACAATAGGCATGCATTGCTGTTGATAATCCAAACAAAAATAAATGTTAAATTAAAAAAAAAGAAAGTATTTGCCAGCAATTCTCAATTCATAAGGCAGCCATACTAGTCTATGCTCATCTACTTCTGGGAAAACAACCCGGGCATGTCAAAGGATGTCCAAAGAAATTTTTTTTACTTTTTTTACAATCTAAACAATGTAGTCTAATTAACAACGACCTTTATCCTCAAATTATAGTTCTTTACTCAGTTTGGGGGAAAGTGCATACCAGTGCTTCCCAACAAGAGACAGCAATCAAACCAGAGCAGCTTTCTGAGAAGTAGTCATTGCTGTTCAGTTGTTTTTTTACTGTTGTTGTTGTTGATAAGTGCCGTCAAGTCAGTTCCAACCCATAGCGACCCTGTATAAGGTTTCCGAGGAGCATCTGGTGAGCTTGAACCGCCGACCTTGCAGTTCAAATGGCTTTGCAGTCTGACACATTAACCAACAGCGCCAATAGAGATATTTTACACATAGGAGTGGTATAGTGAATTATCTAATGTCTCTTCTAGCCATAGTCTGTAACTCCCACCAAACTATGTTTATGCCCTGCTGGGTTGTTGTTGTTGTTGTTGTTGTTATGTGCTGTGGACATAGTGACCAACTCATAGCGACCCTGTACAGGGTTTCTGAGGCTGTAAATCTTTACGTGAACAGAAAGCCTCATCTTTCTCCTGCAGAACGACTGGTAGTTTCGAACTGCTGACCCTGAGGTTCACAGGCCGATTCGTAACCACTACGCTACCAGAGCTCCTTGCTCTGCTGGGTAGGGGTAATAAAAGGTGGAAGAAGATAAAGGCAGGGTGAAATGATTCAAATGTGGATGTAAGCAGAGTTTTTTGTATCTGTAAAAATTTGAAATTTTAGGAGGCAGAGACGATGACGTGGAGAGATAGAGCAGCTGGGGACTTTAGATCCAGGGAGGGAGAAGGGTTGTGTGCCTACACTCAGGGGGCAGGCTTGCAGGGTATACCCTTTGGTTGGTTGGTGATGCATGGAGGGGGCTGTAACCATGGCAATGAAACAATATACGATAGGATGAATGTAAAACTAATGTTCTCCCATATAAACTATCACATAATTCACAATAAAACATTTTTTTAATTTTTTATTTGAAATTTTTTAGCATGAGCCATCTCAGAAGGAGGTGATCTCACTACCATCAAAAAAGAACCAAGAGTGGAGAACATCCTTGGACTCCAAGATCCCTGGCACACTGAACCTCTTTGACCCAAGGACAGAAAACTGTGACACCAGAGTGGCAGAGGAGCAGAGCAGTGGAACCAAGGACCAAAACAGTGGGCTTCCCAACCCAAAGACCAAATAAAGCTGAGTGACTCTGGGTGCCTCCTGGCACTTAAGTGGAGGAGGTAGGTTTGCTGACCCAAGGAGCTAGAAGTGAGTGTCTTCAGGCTGAGGCTTAGGGTGGAGTGCTGAGGCTTAAGGTCATTTATCAGCAGCTGACTGGAACAACTGTGCCCTGAGCACTTCTGACCCCAAATTGTAACCTGTTAACTTGCCAACTGAATCCCATTTAACTCTGAGTATGGTGCCTGAATCCTGGGTGGTCACTGCAACAGAATATCAAACCCAACTGAGGTGTAGGGAGGGCTGTGGAAGGAATGCTTGGTGCTTTGTTTTATGCAATACACAATAAGCCTACTGTGTATATAATTATAAATCATAATTTAAAATTTTTAAATCTATCACTCAACCTAAGAAATATATACAAAAAATATATATATATATATCAATGCCATCAAGTTAATTCCAACTCATCACGACCCTATATGGGATTTTCAAGATCTTTATGGATTCAGACAGCGTCATCTTTCTCCCATGGAGCGGATTGTGGGTTTGAACTGCTGACCTGTGGCTAGCAGTCCACTGTTTACCCTACAGTGTTATTGTTAAGTACTGTGGAGTCAGTTGTGACTCACAGCGACCCTGCACAGGGTTTCCGAGACTGCAAATATTTACGGGAGCAGAAAGCCTCATCTTTCTCTCGCAGAACAGCTGGTAGTTTCAAACTGCTGACCTTGAGGTTAGCAGTCCGATTTGTAACCACTACGCTACCAGAGCTCTTTGTCATGGCACACTCTTAATACAACAAGTAGCAATTACGGAGGGCTGCCAGGCACTCTGCAGACACCTTACTAGCAAGCCATCATTTCATTCTCAGCAGTCTATGGGGAAGAGACTATGTTCCCATTTCACTCAGGCAGAAAGGTCAAGTGCCTTCTCTAAGACCACACTAAAACAGGATGGTCACAAAGGACTCAGTACCTCTGGCAGTTCCTTTCTCAGACCCAGGTTTCCACCTTTATGGGTATTCAATGTTTTCCATGCCCCACCTCACCTAGCTTGTGCCACAAATCTTACCTAACTTCCCAAAAAGCAAGGACCTTCAGTGGGCAGACCTTACCTCTTGGGAAGTCATGACCTAAAATACCACAGCATGACCAGGCCTTATCTGAAGGAGTCTTTCTTTAGAAAATTCAACACCATCTTTTAACAAGCAATGGCATGTTGCAGTGTAATCTCAGCATACCAAGTATGTTTTATCCTTTTATTTAATAAAGACAAAACACCACTCCCAATCATAAAACAGAAAAAGAAAACTATCAATTTGCTCAGATAAAAGGACACAGAAACAGGATGTCTTTTCTTTTTTTTCTGGTAACAAAACAAACAAAAAAAGGTAGGGGGAAGTACCAATGCCAGCTGCTCCTTTCACAAGACACTTTCATGGAAGGCAGAGAAATAGGACTCATTGAAGCCTCATTCAAAGAATGAAATTTTTTACTCAGGAGATTCAGAACAAATTTAACACTACCACCTCGCAAATTTCTCAGAGTCGTACATACCATCATATGGACCTCATGTAGTAAAGTCCTTTCCCAACTTCAGGGGAGTCTCACCAGGATTTCTCCATCACCCCTACCACCACAACCACCAGCTCACTTAAATAAAACATCTAGTCACATACCTGCTTCCTGAAAAATCAGGGGAAGATGATAGTGTCTATCAATTCACAGAAATCGCAAGTACCTCACACATTTTTTTTCCAGGAACACAACATGCCTAGGGACAGGAGAACTGCCCCAAACTAAGGCAGGAGCAAGACAAATTTTATCTCAGAAGAGAGCACCCATATCCAGAACAAATTTATTTTTCAAAAAACTGGGTCTCTGGAATTTCACATGTTTAGCCAATTCAAAAGTAGATTAAGGCTAAAATAATGAGTGAAAACAAGAACTTATAGTACAATTTCATTCATAAACAGATTAAAGCTATACTTTTCCATGGATTCACAACATAAGAAAAGCCCTTAACCTCCTGTGACTGGGCACTCAACTGCCCTTTGACAGTGAGCCTGGCTCTCCAAATATGGCCTTGGATATGCGGCAAAACAAATCTCAAGCCTGCAAAGGAGTCCACAAAAGTGCTTACCAAAAGATAAAATCAGAAAGCAGATTTGGGGTACACAAAGTAAGTATGTACACTATCCCTTGGAACAATTCTATGCAGCAGAGAAACCTATAAGAAAACTAGGGCTTCCTAAGCTGCCAGTGCCTCTCTGCCCACAGACCACAACAGACCAGACACAGAGGCCAAGGCAAGACTGACACAGTAGCCAACGGTCCTCCCAAGGCCACAGCCCACAATAGGCCTCATTCTCCCAGGAAATCCAGTAGCAGGAGGCAAGAGAGGAGGCCAGGACATTCCTCCACCCCCTCACAAAGAGGGAAAGGGCATAAGCAGCCCAGGGCACCAGAGGCCTGCATAGGAGAAATTATGAGCAATCACTTTCCTATCCTACTAGAATCAAAAGGGAATTCCAAAAAATATTTCAAGACATCTAAAGTGCCATGTGATTACATCACGTGGACTGGTTAGCCTGCCAAGGAGTTCCTTATCTTATCAACAATGCCCACCAAAACTGAATAAAGCTCGGGACTTTAAGAAGATTGGGGAACCTCACATGCCCTACCAGTTCAGGATGGGCATAGCAAGCAGAAAAACCAACTTATTCTGCTAAGAATTTCTTCTCTGCACCAAGGAGTCTAGTCACTTTTTAAATTACTTTTAAAACAGATTTTAAAAAAACATCACACATACATCTTCAGACTTAAGTCTATACTACTGCCCCTTCTGACAAAATATTGTGATCTTTCCCAGGTATGCAAAAGCAACAGCCACTAGCACAAATCCAACAGCACGAAAGAGTGAGACAGGAATCCAACTGTTATATAGCTATGACTTTAATGAATTCTATTTTTAGATCTTTAATAAAGAGCTTCTCTTCTAGTCTCCTCCCACCAAATTTCTCCACTCAGGCATTTCCACCTTCCCAACACTGCTCAGAAGTCTAAAATTATAAAAGGCACTTCCTTCAGTCAAACCTCCCAGAAGAGATAACACAATGTTCTCTACATTCCTTCATTCTGTCCCCCCACCCCAACTCCAGACCTAGAATCCACTCCTGCTTAAAGGCTACTCAGTAGACTGGACTCCATTATTTTAAAAATCCAGTAAGCAAGGATGCCTGAGCTCAGGGCAGATCCAACACAAAGATAACCTAGCAGCCCAAGCAGGAGTGTATACAGGACCATTAGAAAAATGAGAAGCAAGTGTTTAAGCTAGTATTCCACAGTAAATTAAGTGTACAGAAACGAAAAATAACGTCTTAGGTTCTGACCACTAGCCAAATAAAAAGGAATGATATTTGGAATTCCATTATGATTACCTCTTTTTACTTGGCAAAAATTGGCTAGAGAATCAAGCTAGCACTGGAGAACAATTGAGCTAATTAAGAAAGGAGTTAACTGACAAAGTAGAACTGGTTCCTTCTTCCACAGACAGCCTGGAGAATCTTCTTAAGCCATTCTATATCAACCATGGGGTACCTAGTGGGAAATGCTCCCAGTAGAGTGAAGAGAAAACACAGAGATGACCAGAACATTCCCAAAAACCAGGCAAGAGGAAAAAAAAAAAAAAAAAGCAAGAGAAATATCTATCTACCAACTAATTCCAATTGTTTTTATATATATATATATATATATATACATACACATACAGATGTTGTTGTCGTTAAGTGCCGTCGAGTCGGTTCCGACCCATAGCGACCCTGAACAGGGTTTCCGAGGGTGTAAATCTTTACGGGAGCAGAACGCCTCATCTTTCTCCTGCGGAGCTGCTGATAGTTTCGAACTGCTGGCCTTAAGGTTCGCAGCCCAATTCGTAACCACTATGCTACCAGAGCTCGCTTGCTCTCTCTCTCTCTCTCTATATATATATATATAGATAGATAGATAGATAGATAGATATAGATATAGATAGATATATACACACACACACATACACATGGAGTCCTGGTGTGGAGCTGTGGGTTAATGCGCAGACTGCAAAGCTGTTTGAACTGCAAGGTCGGCGGCTAAGGTTCATCAGCTACTCCTTGGAAACCCTATACAGGGTGGCTATGGATCAGAATCAACTCAATGGCACTTACCAACAACATAACAACATATATATACATATATATGGAGTCCTGGTGTGGCGCTGTGAGTTAATACGCCAGACTGAAAAGCCGTTTGAACTGCAAGGTTGGCAGTTCAAGCTCACCAGCTGCTCCTCGGAAACCCTACACTCTGAAGGCACTGGCAAAGAACAAGGCTCTGGGAATTGATGAAATACAAATTGAAATCTTTCAACAAACTGATGCAGCACTGGAGGCACCTACTCATCTATGCCAAGAAATGTGGAGGACAGCTACCTGGCCAAATGATTGGAAGAGATCCATATATGTGCCTCTTCCAAAGAGAGGTGACCAAAGGAATGCAGAAATCATTGGATAATATCAAATGAAAGTAAAATTTTGCTATAGATAATTCAAAAATGGCTGCAACAGTACCTTGACAGGGAACTGCCAGAGGTTCAAGCCAGATTCAGAAGAGGATGTGGAACAAAGGACATCATTACTGACATCAGATGGATCTTGGCTGAAAGCAGAGAATACCAGAAAGATGTTTGCCTGTGCTTTATTGACTATGCAAGGCTTTTGATTGTGTGGATCATGACAAGCTATGGACAACAATGTGGAGAATGGGTATTCTGGAACACTTAATTGTGCTCATGAGGAACCTGTACACAGACCAAGAGGCAGTTGTTCAAACAGAACAAGGGAACACTGAATAGTTTAAAATTAGGGAAGGTATATGCCAAGGTTGTATCCTTCACCATACTTATTCAATCTGTATGCTGAGCAAATAATTCAAGAAACTGGATTATATGAAGAAAAACATGGCATCAGACTTGGAAGAAGATTCATTAACTACATGCAAAATGCAGATGATACAATCTTGCTTGCTGGAAGTGAAGAGGACTTGGAATGCTTACTGATGAAGAACAAAGACCACAGTCTTCTGAATGGGTTGCATATCAATGTAAAGAAAACAAAACTCCTCTCCACTGGACCAATAAATAACATCAAGATAAATGGAAAAAAGACTGACGTTGTCAAAGACTTCATTTTGCTCAGACCAGCCATCAACACTCATGGACGCAGTAGTCAAGAAATCAAACAATATATAGCATTAGGCAAATCTGCTGCACAAGACTTCTTTAAAGTGTTCAAGATTAAAGACGTCAGTTTGAGGATTAAAGTACACCTGACCCAAGGCATGGTATTTTCAATAGCCTCATATGCATATGAAAGTTACACAATGAATAAAGAAGACACAGAAGGATTGATGTGTTTGAGTTATGGTGTTGGAAGAGAGTATCAAAAGTACCATGGACTGCCAAAAGAACAAACAAATCCGTGTTGGGAGAAATACAGCCAAAATGTTCCTTAGATGATAGGATGGCCAGACTTCATCTCTCATACTTCAGAAATCTTATCAGAAGGGACCAGTGCCTAAAGAAGGACATCATGGTTGGAGGGTCAGCGAAAAAGAGAAAGACTACCAACAAGATGAATTGGCACAGTGGCAGCAGCAATGTGCTTATGGGTAACAACAATCATGAGGTTGGCATTAAGACCAGGCAGTATTTCCTTCTGTTGTGCATAAGGTTGCTAGGAGTTGGTACCAGCTCGACAGCCCCTAACAACACACACACACACACACACATACACACAGACTTAGACACACAAATACATGTATATGCAGTATATTCATACATAGTAATTTTTACGAAAAACACTGTAGATTTCTACATACCACGCATAAAACCTTAACATAGTAATGAAGAGCAACTAACAATACAGGGAACCAAACTGGGCACTGGCTATTGCTTCCCGGCATCTTCCAAGTGCTCCACTTGTCCTCGAGCTCCCATCTGGCACTCTCCCCTATATTTAGGGTATCCAAGGACTATGACTACCTCAGGAAGAACAAATCTGAGACTACACACACAACAGGGCAGGGAACACTGAGACTGGGTATCTAAGTGGCTATAAAAATTGCAAATCCATGAAAGCCACTGAAAAGGGGTTGGGGACAACATACATAGCACTTAAAAATAAAAATCAGCTTCTGTGGACCCAGATGGGGACCTGGTTGGCCAGCAGTGTGGGGAGACCTGGGGACTCCTGGGCCCAGAGTCAGCGGCGTGGCCACAGAGGACTAGAGTGGAGAGTGAAGCTACCAGCTGATAGGAAGAGAGGGCATATGCACAAGAACACCCACACTTG
>NW_006408764.1:2714067-2734247 GCF_000296735.1 Chrysochloris asiatica
TGAAACGATATACGGTGGAATGACTGTAAAACTAAAGTTCTCTCATGTAAAATACCATATAGTTCACAATAAAACATGAAAATAAATAAATTTTAAAAGTAAATAAAAATCAGTACAAATCTGCCTTACTTGGTATTATACGAGGTGGTTTCAACAAGTTCATGGAAAAATTAAATTAAAAGATAATGGACCGACCTTTCAGCCAGAACCGCCATCTTGCAGTAATCCACCAAAATGACAAACACAAAGGGAAAGAGGTGGGGGCACCCGCTATATGTTTTCCAGGCCTTTTAGATAACATGGGGCTGTTCCTTTGGCCACATACACGCAACTGTACAAAGCAATATTGTGGACATCAAGGGAATGAGCTCAGTTCAAAAAGGGATGTCCCACAAATGTTACCAGGGCAAAACTAGAAGAGTCTACAGTGTGACCCAGCATGCTGTCGGCATTGTTATGAACAAACAAGTTGAGGGCAAGATTCTTGCCAAGAGAATTAATGTGCGCACTGTGCATATTAAGCACTCTAAGAGCAAAGATAGCTTCCTAAAGCGAGTGAAGGAAAATGATCAGAAAAAGAGAAAGGTACCTGGGTTCAATTAAAGCAACAGCCTGCTTCCCCCAGAGAAGCGCACTTTGTGAGAACCAATGGAAAGGAGCCTGAGCTGCTAGAACCTATTCCCTAGGAATTCAAGGCATAACACGAGTAAAATATAAAGATGTCTGAGATGTACAAATGTTAGGTCAATGGTTGTAATTGTGGGGAAGTGTGGTGTCCTCCCCACACAAAGATGTAGTTCTTAAAGCACATTTTGTTCCACAATTTGCTTGATAATAAATGCCCTTACTATTGAAAAAATAAATAAAATTTTTCCACGAACTTTTCGAAGCCTCCCTCATAGATGCATTCCTGCAAAACTAAGCCACATCTCACTTATTTTGTCAGAAGCTTTATACTTAATATAAGGATAAGTTAAAAGATTCTTTAAAAAAAACTTTTATGTACAAATTAATTGCTAATTGCAACATTACCAAAGTAAGAAACAACCTTCTAAACTAGGGGCAAGTTAATTACTAGAAATGTTGTATTTATAGAACAAACTTCATCTTGAAATGCTAGGAGGAGAAACACAGGATGAGAATTATCTATACTCTGAACTAAACATGGTAAAAACACTACCCAAGGGATCTCTCAGGGGGACACCCATTGCTGCTGTTGTTTGGGGAAATCATAGTGACAAAGTATACAACAGAATGAAACAATGCCCTGTCCTGTGTCATCCTACAATTGTTGGTCCATTATTACAGCCACTGTGTCAAGCCATCTCATTGATAGTCTTCCTCTTTTTTGCTAATTCTCTACTTTGTCAAGCATAATGTCGTTCTCCAAGGACAGGTCCCTCCTGATAACATGTGCAAAGCACAAGAGACAAAGTCTCTCTGTCACCATCCTGGCTCCTAAGGAGCATTCTTTGCCAACACTATAAATGCATCGATTCTTCTTTGGTCTTTCTAATTCACTGTCCAGATTTTGCATGTAAATGAAGCAACTAAAAGATCACGGGTCTTGGTATGATGCTGTAGGAAATGCAAGGTCAGAGGTTCATACTCACCAGCTGCTCCTAAGAAACCCAATGCAGGGTAGCTAAGAGTTGAACTGACCCAATGCACTTCACAACAACAACAAAAAGATTATGACTTGGGGCAAGTACACCTTAAGCCTCAAGGTGACATATTTGCTTATGAACACGTGAAAGAGGTCTTTTGCAACAGATTTGCCAATGAAATCCGTTATTTGATTTCTAGACTGCTGTTTCCTTATTATTGTTGTTGTTAAGTGCCCTTTTCCAAGTGCATTTCCAAGGAGTGACAGGCAGACTTAAACTGTCAACCTTGTAGTTAGTAGTCCAGTGTTTACCCTACAATGCTACATGCTTCCATTATTTTAAGGTACCTTAAAATCATATGCATCTTAAAATTCTGTGACTAACCATTTTGCCAAGTTATAGATTATCCCTCATCTTCTTTATACAGATTACCAGTCATCTCTTTTCAGGTACCTTAGCTCATCTTCTAGTAAAAGGCTGTTTTAAAAGCTTTATCTTCTTGGCGAGCAGAAGTACTACAGGAAAAGAAGGAGCTCTGGTAGCGTAGTGATTACAAATCAGGATGCTAACCTAGAGTCAGCAGTTTGAAACTATCAGCTGTTCTGCGGAAGAAAGATGAGGCTTTCTGCTCTTGTAAACATTTACAGCCTCGGAAACCCTATACAGGGTCGCTATAAGTCAAAACAGACTCCACGGCACATAACCACCGCCACCACCAAATTGGTGAATGCCCCCAACTGAAATAGAATTATGCAACACTGAGCCCTGTTGGCATAGTAGGTTATGAGTTGGGGTGCTAAATGCATAGTCAGTAGTTCGAATCTACCACCCACTCCACAGGAAAAAGACGAGGCTTTCTACTCCTGTAAACATTTACAGTCTCGGAAATCTTATACAGGGTCACTATGATTTGGAAGCAACTTAATGGCACACAAACACCACCATTTAACAAAGAAAATGCAACTCAATCTCCTACCCACCCTACAATTAATCACTCTTCTTTGCCAAAGGTGGTTTACTAAGAATATGAAATTTTGCTGTATAGAAGACACAACAGTCAATCCAAGACCAAAGAGAAGGCTTCAAAGATCTAAAATTAATTCTAATGCCTATATTTTAGAAATTGATATTTTCAAAACAATTAGTTCAAGAAGGTGTCATTGATTCTATCTCCTACTCAATGAATAGTGCCTGAGGTTTTAAAAGTTTCTAAGTGGTCATCCAAGGCACAACAGTTGGCCCCTAATCACCTGGAGCAACAGGAATGTCAAGAATAGGAGAAGGCAATAATGTGTGGCTAACTGCGTCCAAGAACATCTGCCTGCTCTTCCATAAGACCAGAACTAACATTATTGAGCATTTTGATCAAAGATTCTATAAAAGAATCCTGATCAAAAGGGGGGAAATACAAAACAGAAATTAAATTCCCATGGACTCTAAACTTTCTGGAGCCATGGCAGATAAATGAACCCCAAAACTACTGCCCTGAAATAACCTTTAAACCTTAAAACAAAAATATCTCCGAAGTCTTCTTTAAACCAAACAGTAACTTAATTAATAAGAAATGTCTTACCTGAGCACTGTGTTAAGAACTATCTACATGAGATCAAACTGACAACAGCAACTGTCTAAAAGATTAGACAGAAAACTTAGGGGTCTTGAATGGAGGAGGTATAATTAAGAAAGGATGAGAAGGTTGCACAACCTGAATAATGTAATCAATGTCACTGAATTGTGTTATGTACAAACTGTTAAATTAGTAAATGTTCTACTGTATATAGTCCCCAAAACAGCAAAAAGTATGTATTTTAATGGCATAATTGAGAACAAAATCTCAATACTATTTAAAAACATTCCATGATGTTCAAGATAAAACATTGTTATGAAAGTGACGTTCTTAAAATTCAAATGATTGTTCTCATTAGAATCTTAATTCTAAAATATAAATTAAATAAACATACTGCTAGAGTTTTCTTATCAGATTTACATCACTCAGACACAGCACAACTTTATCAACTCAGACACCCTCACCACTGCATTCTATCTATCTCTCCACCTAGGACCCAAAGCAAAGCTAAGCAAATGCTAGCTATCAAATCTTAAATACAAGAAAATAGGAGACCCTATTCATGAAGGCTAAATTACGCCTTCTAACTAGTTTAATTTTATAAACTACTCTAAAACCTTATCTATAGAAATTGCTGTCTGAGCATTATTACTAACAATCAGGATGATGGGGGACTATCAAAAGGCAAAGTTATATGACTCCTAGGAAGACAGCTTTAATACCCAAAGACAAACACACATAGACGTACGGTGAAAAGACCAAAATAACAACTGGTATTCAAAACTGTCATTACCTTACTTCAAGGGAAGTATCTATTGGCCTAGAGTGGTTGTTAACATTGGAAATGCAAAGAAAGATGAGGCTAAGAAGTAACACTGACAAAGATGTAGAAATACTCCTTAAAACGGACGGGAGAGAAAACTTACTTCAGAAAAGGAGAAGAAAATCCCTAGCCAATACTAAGAAAATGAACATGCTACTTGGATTTAGTCCCACTTCACATTACCATGTGGTCAAATACAGTCTCTGCAGTCCTCATCTGGAATCCTGGTGTGACGCTGTAGAATAAGCACTAGACTGCAAGGTTGGTTTGAACCACTAGGTTGGCAGTTCAAACCTACCTACCAGCCACTTCTAGGAAACTTTATACTGTATCGCTCTGAGGTGGAACCAACTCAATGGCACTTAACATCAGTCTAGGGACTCTTCCTATATGAGCTAGAAAAAATACACAAACCTCACACTTATTTTGTCCATCTACAAAATGGTTCTATTACCACTTGCCATTCAGCTATGTTAGTTGTATGCCTCTTATCAAGTAGGCCATAATCAAACTAAACCCAACTAAAAAAGCACACAGAATCAAAACCACAGTGATACTATTTCACTCCCACTAGGATGGTTAAGAGCCCTGGTATAGCTCTACAGGATAAGCATTGGACAGATAACCATAAGGTCAGCAGCTGAAACCCACCAGGTCTGTCTTAGAAACCCTATACATGATGGCTATGACTCGGAACTGAGACTGGACAGCACACTACAGCAAAGATGGCTAAGACTTAAAAAAAAAAAAAAGAAAATAACAGATGATGATGAGGATATGAGGAAATGGAAACCTTTATCTATTGCTTGTGAGAATGCAAAACAGTAAGGCAGCTCCTCAAGAAATAAAATACAGAAGAAGTACTATGAACCAGCAATTCCACGTGTAAGTACCCAAAAGACTTGAAAACGGAGACTCAAGAAGACACTTGTACAGCAATGCTCACTGTAGTACTATTGACGATAGCCAAAAGTTTGAGGGACTCCATCAACAGATGAATGGGTAAAACAAGATGTAAAATATTCATACAATAGAATATTTTCTCAATCAGAGAAATGAAGTCTTGTTGCATGCTGTACTATGGCGGGAGCTTGAAGATAGTATGCTGAGCACAATAAACCAATCACAAAAGGAAAAATATCATATGATCTTGTTGTTGTTGAGTGCAACTCAGTTGGTCCCGACCCATAGTGACCCTGTATAGGGTTTCCAAGGAGCAGCTGGTGAGCTTGAGCCGACTTTGCAATCCAGCACATTAACCCACAGCACCACACAAGGGCTCCTATATGATCTTATTTGTATAATAATACAAGAAAATAAATAAATAAAAGAAAAGGTGAATATAGACAGACTAAAGTCGACTAGTGGCTTCAGGAGAAGGAAGAAGGTGGAAAAGGGGGATTAATGATGATGAAAAAAATCATACTGATTAAGAGTAGGGTCCTATAACCAATTATTGTAATTGCTTGTAACTGTTATCACTAAGCAATTACATAAAAAGTTGTATGATAAATATATTTACAACAACAAAAACACTATCCGCTTATGTACAACTAAATACCTCACAAGATTTGGTTTGTTGGTTTGGAGGTTTAGGGTCACGGTCTCATGGTACATCCTAGTTAATTGGCCTAATAACATGCTTAATGCTTCTGTTCTACTTCTTAGTTCATTATATAATGCCTGGGTCTCAAAAGTTTGCAAGTGGTCATCCAAGTCACAATTGCTCTCTATTCACCTGGAACAACACAAGAAAGAGGAGAGTAAGGAACAGGAGGAGGTTATGGAATATCTGACTAATTGCCTTCATCAACAACTGCCTCCTTTGCTATGAGAGCAGAAGAAATAGATGATACCCAGCTACCATTACTGAACATTTTGATAGAAGATTCCATAGTAGAATCCTGAACAAAAGGGGGAGAAATGCAGAATTTCAAATTCTTGCAGACTCTATACTTTCTGGAGCATAGCGACTGAATGTATACCTGAAATTACTGTCCTGAGATAATCTTAAACCTTGCATTAAAAATATCCCTGAGGTCATCTTTAAATCAAACAATAATTTAGTTTAATTAGTAAAGAATGTCTGCTCTGCATTCTGCTCTTTTAAGAACTATTTATATGGGATCAAAGTGACAACAGCAATTTGAAAGATGAGATAGAAACCTTTTGGGGCAGTGAGTTTGTTAATGAGGGAGGAACAACTTAGAAAACGAGAGTCAGAACAGTTGCACAACTAAAAGAATGCAATCAATGTTACTGAACTATACATGTAGGAACCATTTTGTATATTCTCAACAACAAAATAAATAAAAATCAGAAAAGGGGGGTGGGTAGCAAGCACAGACAAGGGGGCTCCAATTCCAAGCAAACCTCAATTTGCCCTTCACAGGTCAAATCTGCAAGCCAATGACAATTCTTTCAAAGAGTACAACCTAAAAGCCCATCACCCCTACCATGATTCTCTGAGTCTCCCAAGCTGAAGCCATTTTTTAAACCACTGGCCCCATGCCCCACCAAGGAGGACACCAAATCCTTTCTACATTTACATGCTCCCATTTCCTCACCATTACCCTCTGCCACCCTGGTTTGCCCCTGTAAAAGATTCAAATTGGTCTCCTTTTCTCCTCATCCCTTTCTGCTAGGGGCACAGGCACCACCCTACCCTATTCAGAACTGTAAATGGTTACCCACTGGCCCAGCATGACCTTCAGGTCAATCTTTTGCCTCATAACTCCTACAGCTCCAGCCTCTCCGTTCCTTAATCCTTAGATATGACCTGGTCTTTCCCTCTTCTATCCTTTTCTTATAGACTTGCCTGACTGGCTCAAACCTTCCTCCTTTCTTGCAGCCTAAAGACCTTCTTTATTCCACGTGTCTCCAGTCCTTACCAGGGCTTGGCTGATGCTGTCTTTCATCCCCAACTTCTCACTAGTATCTCTGGCTCCTTGCACTCAATGGTAAGTAGGTAAGTAGGCCTCTGCTGATACCAGCAGGCTTGGTTTCTGCTGAACTGCCTCATTTTGAGCATTCTTTCCCTCTTTTCATTCACTACTGGCCACTATTGTCATTTAGTTCATTATTTTCTTATTGGGGAATCCTGGTGTGGTGCTGAAGGGGTAAGCACTGGACTGTATGGTCAGTTCGAACCACAGAGTGGTGTGGCGGTTCAAGCCCATCAGCCAAACCCTATACAGGGTTACTATGAGTCGGAATCGACTCAAGGACACTCAACAATAACATCTTCTTGTTGGAGTCCAGGTGTGGCACTGTAGTATAGGAACCACAAGGTCACGGGTTCTAACCCAGCCAGCCACTCCTCAGAAACTTTATACAAGGTCACTATGAGTCAGAACCAATTTGACACACTTAACATCATCTTTTTGTTGGACAACAGTAGCAACCAACTGTCCTCTAGTCCAGTACAGCCTCCACACTAACACTGGAAGACTTACTTATTAAAACTAGGAGCTAATCTCACCACAGTGGTGCTCTATGACTTCAAAGTTTCCTACTCTGATATAATTCCAAACTCCTACATACGCCATCTGGCCCTAGCCCAATCTTCCAAAACACACAGAAAAGTTGCCCATTGTTCTCCTTCCCAGGATGTGACCTTCATACTGCCACCATCTTCCCAAGTCAAATCATTAAGCCTACTTGAAGGTTATTTGTCAGTTTGTCATATTGTGGTGGCTTACACGTTGCTGTAATGCTGGAAACTAGATCAACAGCATTACAAATACCAACAAGATCACCCACAATGGACAGGCTTTAGCAGAGCTTCCAGACTAAAAAAAAAAATATGAAGAAAGACTTGGCAATCAACTTCCTAAAAAATTGGCCACAAGGCAAGTGTTCGGGTCACCTCAGGGCAAACCCCCTTCCAAGACTAAGACTCAATGGGAATACACAAGCAGACATGCGCTCTGATTGGTGACCATGTTTGTCACCAATAAGGGAAAGTGAGGGGAAAACAGCAATGAAGCTGCAAGCTAAGCCCTACAACATTCAATAGATTCCTGTGAATCCAGGTAGAGACCTGGTTGGCCAGCAGTGTGGCAAAACCTAGGGACTCTTGGGCCCAGAGTCAGTAACATAGCCACAGAGGACTACAGTGGAGAGCGAAGCGTCCAGCTGATAAGAAGAAAGGACATATTTATAAGAACCACCACATTTGCAGATAGTACCCACTCAACCTGGCTTCAATGACTGGATGATCAGAGCTCAACTAGAAGAAGGAAAAAGAGGGTGAAAAAGAGTAATCTGATACAATTTGATGAACTTAACCTACACCTATGGATGCAGTTGCTCAAAAGAGGTCACAAATCTTTACAGCGAGGATCATTCCCACCCCTCCATACAGAGTAGACAGGTATGGGCACCTTGGACATTGGTTACCTGAAATGGGGGGCTACAAAGCCAAGAAGTGACTGGCTTACAAGCTTTCAAGAGGGAACCTAGATCCAGAGGGTACGGAGGAAGGTGGAATCTCCACTGAGTAGTATCCAAGCTGTCTGGACGGGGCTCACAAAATGAGATGGGGATAGGTCTCTTGTGGTACAACAGTGAATAACTGTTATCAGGACTGACTGTGAGGGTTGGAAATGTAAAGGTGGATGTTTTGTAGAAAAAGGAAGGGAATGATTGACTACGCAGTCCAGGAGCGGAGGTCCCTGGAACCATCAAGGTAGAAGAGCAGAGTGCGAGACCATACCCAAAAAAGCAGTGACGACAGAGATGGAGGCAGAGACGATAACGTGGAGAGATGGAGCGGTTGGGAACTCTAAACCCAGAGAGGGAGAGGGGCTGTGTGCTGATGACGAGGGGTGGGGAACAGGCTTGCAGGGTATATACCCTTTGGTTGGTTGATGATGCATGGAGGAGATTGTAACCATGGCAATGAAACGATATACAATAGGATGAATGTAAATCTAATGTTCTCACATAATTCACAATAAAACATTTCTTAAAAAGAAACTGGCCAGCGAATACCTTATGGAGAACAGAGGAACTCTATCTGATATGATGCTGATATGATTCCTCTCAAGTTGGAATACAAAAAATGACTGCAGAAGAACTGCTTCCCAAAGTAAAGACAAGCTTAATGACATGGATGAACAAACTTTCAATTGCTCATATACAAGTTCAAGCTGAAGCTAAAGAAAATTAAATTTTAAGTCCTTGAGAGCCAAAGCACAACCTAGAGTATGCTGCCATTAAGTGCTGTCAAGTCAATTCCAACTCATAGCATCCCAGTATAAGATTTCTGAGGCTATAAATCTTTAGGAGCAGAAAACCTCATCTTTCTCCCATGGAGTGGCTGGTGAACTTGAACGGCCGACCTTGCAGTTCAAACGCTTTGAAGTCTGACACATTAACCCACAGTGCCACAGCAGAACACCAATAAACAATATAGGAAGTATCAAAAGAAGATGAAAGGAACGTACAAAGTAATTGTACCAAAAACAACTGGTCAACATTGAATCATTTTAGGAGACAGTATATGATCAAGATCCAGTGTGGGAAGCATTGGTGAAAACCAGGCCCCAGGAATTCACAAACTACCGAGTGAGATGTATCTTAGTCATCTAGTCTGCTATAATAAAAATATCACAAGTGGATGGTTTTAACAAAAATTTATTCTCTCACAGTTTAGGAAGGTAGAAGTCCAAATTCAGAGTGCCAGCTCTAGGGGAAGGCTTTCTCTTTCTGTCAACTCTGGAGGAAGGTCCTTGTTTCCTTTTCAAGGTTTGCAGACCTGGCATTCCTGGGAGAACTACTTGTTATCTTAGCATCAATCTTCCCCTGGGTCTAGGAGGTTCCCAGCGAAGGGACCCTGGGCCCAAAGGATGTGATCCACTTCCAGCTCTTCTTTTTGGTGGCAGTCAGCATCACTCCTCTGCTCACTTCTCTCTTGAAAAATAAAAGGTGATGCAGGACACACCCCAGGGAAATTCCCCTTACATTGGATCAGAGCTATGACCTGGGTAAGGGTGGTATCCCATCATAAAATCTTGGTTCATTAACATAACAAATAAAACATAATCTTCCTTAACATAACTGAATCCTGCCTCATTAACCATAGGCAAAAATTAGAATTTACAACACATAAGGAAATTACACCAGATCACAAAACAGAAAACCATACAATACTGGGAATCATGGCCCAGTCAAGTTAACACATTTTGGGAGTGGGAAACAATTCAATCCTAGTCATGATGTTTCAATATTCACTTATATGGGCCAAGTAACTTGGCCAACCAAGTTACTGGACAAAATCTACATTCATGCCCCTTCCAAAGAAAGGTGATCCAATGGAATGTGGAAATTAATCAACAATATCATTAATATCACACACAAGTAAAATTTTACTTAAGTTAATTTTTTTAAGTTACAGTAGCACAGTGCCAGAAATCCAGGCTGGATTCAGAAGAGGACATAGAAGGAAGGATATCATTGTTCATATAAAATAAATCTTGACAAAATGCAGAGACCACCATAAAGATGTTTGTTGTTGTTGTTGTTAAGTGCCATCGAGTCGGTTCCAACCCATAACGACCCTGAACACGGTTTCTGAGGCTGTAAATCTTTATGGGAGCAGAAAGCCTGATCTTTCTCCCGCGGAGCAGCCGGTAATTTCGAACTGCTGACCTTGCGGTTTGCAGCCCAATTCGTAACCACTACGCTACCAGCTCCTTTATAAAGATATTTACCTGTTTTATTGATTATGAGAAGGAATTTGACTGTATGGATCATAACAAATTAAGGATAACAATGAGAAAAAGAGAATTCCAGAACATTTCATTGTACTCTTGTGGAACCTATACACAGACCAAAAAATATTCATTTGGATAGAACAAGGGGATACTGCGGTGGTTTAAAATCAGGAAAGGTGTTTGTCATGGTTTCAACATACTTATTCAATCTGCATGCTGTGCAAATAATCCAAGAAGCAGGACTATATGAAGAAGAATGTTGTTGTTGTTATGTGCCATCGAGTCGGTTCCAACCCATAGCGACCCTGTATAGGGTTTCCGAGGGTGTAAATCTTTACAGGAGTAGAAAGCCTCATCTTTCTCCCGCGGAGCAGCTTGTAGTTTCAAACCGCTGACCTTAAGGTTCGCAGCCCGATTCGTAACCACTACGCTACCAGAGCATCAGAATTAGAGGAAGACTCATGAACAACCTGATATATGCATATAACACACCTTACTTCCTAAAATCCATGGTACCTAACAACAACAACTTCCTGAAAGCAAAGAGGACTTGAATCACTTACTTTGAAGACCAAAGACTACAGCCTTCAGTATGGATTACCAAAAACCAAACTAAAAATAATGCTGTCAAGTCAACTCCAAGGCATAATGATTCTACAGAACAGGATAGAACTGTTCCTTAGAGTTTTCCAGACTGTAAACCTTTACAGGAACAAACAGCCTCACCTTTCTCCCTCAGAGTAGCTAGTGTGGGTTTGAACCTGACCCTTCGGTTAGCAGTGCAATGCTTAACCCTGGGGTCCTTCACTACGGAGTACACTTCAATATAAAGAAAACAAAAAATCCTCACAACTGAACCAATAAGCACCATGATGATTAATGGAGAAAACAGTGAAGTTGTCAAGGATTTCATTGTATTCGGATCCATAATCAATGCCCATGGAAACAGCAGTCAAGAAATCAAATGACATATTACAATAGGCAAATCTGTGTTTAAAAGCAAAAAGATGTCACCTTGAAGACTAAGGTGTGCCAACCCTAAATAATGGTCTTCTCAGTTGCCTCATATACATGCAAAAACTGGACAATAAGGAAGACCAAAAGAAAAGTGATGCATTTGAATTACTGTGAAGAATACTGAATATACCATAGACTGCCAGAAGAATGAGTAAATGTCCTAGAAGAAGTACAGCCAGAATGCTTCCTAGAAGCAAGGATGGTGAAACATCACCTTACATATTTTGGTCAAGTTATCAGGAAGGAACAGTCCCTGGAGAAGGACATCATGCTTAGTAAAACAGTGGGTCAGAGAAAAAGAGGAAGACTCTCAGTAAGATGAATTGGCACAGTAGCAACAAAGAACTCAAATATAACAAGGATTGTAAAGGTGACACAAGAACCATGTAGTGTTTCATTCTGTTGCACATGGGGTCACTATTATGAGTTGATGGCATGCAACAAGAACAATGACAATCCACCTCCAATACAGGCTCTTCCCCTAAAGTCTATGCTCCCTGGCTTAAAGCCCAAGTTTCTTGGCTTAATTCAGCATGGTCTCCACAGCATCCAGCACAGACTCCAGAAAGGCTATATTCCTGGGAAAAGGCCTTTATAGTGTACTTTCAGAGTTCCATGTGGAATTCTTATTGTCCTGCCTCTCTATCCACTACCAGACACCTAAGCTTAAACTTGATCTTCAACCAGAGAAATACCCAACTGAGATCATTATCAGTTTGATGAAACATAAAAGCTGATGGCTATAATCGAATATTCAGTCTTGGTTCAAATCCTGTCTCTGCCACAAGATAACAGTTGTGTGACCTTAGGCATAATCATTCTTCTGTGACTCAGTTACTTCAACCCATATAAAGCATTTTTGCAAGCATCAATGATATGTTAGTGCATACAGAACAGGTACACAGGAGGGCCTCAAAAGCAGCTGCCCTGCCCTACTAAATCCCTGACCTAGGAGCAGCAGAAGCTGGAATAATAGTGAGATAAAGGATTGAACATTTCCTCATCTGCCTCAGCAAAAATGAATACACATTTAATCTCAGAGGCTATGATATCTACTCTGACCAAGAGTAAATGCAATGCCCTAGGTTCAGATGAAAGATAATCAAGTACCAAGCCTCTCCTTCCCCGAGTAACTATTTCAGTGTATTTGATAAAATAACCCCAAGGTTCCCCAGGTCCCACCATTCTCAAGGTTTAATAAACAGCAGCAAACTTGTGGTGACCACATTTGGTTCTATCAGGAGAAGTGGTTCAAATCCTTGGTCATACTTGGTCTTCTGTCCCCGTTCCTGAATGCAAGGTTCCTTTCCTTGTCCTGGTTTGGCATCCCCTCTGCTCTACCTTCTTTGCCTCTTTTCTTATAGTTACCCCTCCATCCTGTCTCTCCTCCGTTGGCTGATCTCCCTGGTTTCGATTGGAATTTTTGCTTTATACTCAAGGAGTGTGGGACCTAGGGAAAGCTTTTAATCAGCACAGTAGCATGATCCAGACTTGTGTTTAGAAAGGTGTTGGTGGTCACAAAGAGAATGGTGGGAAGGGGAGGGCATCAGAACTTCTAGCAAAGTTCTGGTCTCCCACCTGTCAAGCTGGAATAGTCACTATTACTATTTTAAGCACTTGTGTACATGTGGTTCTCTGTATCTGGACCTTACTGTCCCCCAGTTAATTCCCACTGGCCTTCCAAACCACGACTCAGGAAACTCCTTTCCTCAGGCTCCCAAAGCGCCTTGTACACTCAAAGACAGACACTATCAATCATGGGATCCCCAACTTCTGCTGCCCTCCAAATTAAGTTCCTTAAGGGTAGAACCTGCCTCTTTTACGTGGGTCCCCAGGACCTATCACAGAATCTGGCAAGTAGTGAAACCAAATAGTTGTTGAATGAATGAATGCACTTTGCCAAATCCATTTTTCAGAACCGTGAGAACTTGCCATCAGCCTCCTTCATCACAAGCTTTCATGTTCCAACCATGTTTGATGTGTGTGTAGTACTACATACTTAGACATTTATGTTGTTACTTTTTTTTTAAGTGCTGTCAAGTCAGTTCTGACTCACTGTGACCCTGCATAGGGTTTCCAAGCAGCAGCTGGTGGATTTAAATCACCACTGTGGTTAGCCACATCAGGACATTTATACAGTATTCTGAGGTGGCGCTAGAGGATAATACACTGGACCACAAGGTGAATCTGAGCCACAAGGTCGAAAGTTCAAACCCACCAGATGCCCTTTGGAAATTCTATACAGGGTTGCTGAGTTGGAACCGACTCAAGGGTGCATGACAACAAATGGCCTATTACAGTCCCACTACATATCCAACTCCCTCAAATCTGATTTCTCCAAGACACCATTCCTCAGCCTCCTTTGAGCATGCAGGACATGAGTTCTTTCCTGGCTCGAAGGCAAAGTTGAATTCAACTTCTCCAGATTCAAACTATGGATTTTTATACTGCCAAAAAATGTTCAAGTCAAATTCTATTTTTACAGGGACATTACAAAATTATCACAATATCTCCAAACTCTAAACACAGAACAACTTGATAAAACTGCAATACCCAATCTACACTAGAAATTCCAAAACACCTGGAAGCACATTCAGGTCTTTATCTGGACTTCTGTCCTATAAACATCACCCTCCCTGCACGGAGTCTGGGTTCCATGCCAAGAATCACTTCTACTCGATTATTTAGGGAAACAGCAGGCCAGGCTCTTAAGTTAGAACTAAACTCTAAGCTATAAACGTGCTGTCCGAGGCTCTGGCTCCGACCAAGGCAAACTTCAAAATCACCATTAAAACTAATTCTGAAGTAACAATTTATAAATCTAAGTACTCCTGCCTCTCAAGTTATTAAGTAGAAACTGCATTTTAATCACCAGTTAACTTTGTAAGAAATTAACTTCTTGTTGTTCTCAACACAAAGTATAATTTCTCTGGGAGACATCCTCCAAATATACTCATTTTTGAGTATCAGGGTGAAGCCTGATCTTACAAATATCAAGTGAAAAGGAAAAAGGTAGTAAGGCTTCCAAAGCAACTCAAGTGGGCGGGAGATGCGAAGGACTCAGGGTGTGAGCAGACTCAGGAAGCAACGGAAGCGGCTCTCCAGCCCCTGGCGGGGTTTCCAAACCCTATCCTCGAGATCCGGACCAGCTGGGCCGCGACCCCCGTTAGGATTCCGTCCAAGAGGCCGCTCGCAGGCCGTACACGTCCGCGGCCGATAAGCAGGCCCCACGTTCCCGGGAGCGCGAGCCGGGCTGAGGCCTGGCCCGTAGCCGCGGCGCGCAGTCCGGGCAGGCAGGCTTTCAGAGCCGTCGCTCAAAGGAAGGAAAGCAGGGGGGTGGCTCCGCCCGGGCCGCGCCGCCGCCTCACCCGCAAGGACGTCCGAGGCTGTGTCCCCGCCCCGGGCCCAAAAGCAAGCAGCAGCAGGTGTTCCGCCGAGGCCCAGCCGGCAGCGGGGGTGGGGGCCCGGACATCCACGCACCGCGGCAAGGGACGGGCGACGCACTCACCGAGAGGCGGCGGACGGGCAGCGGCAAGTGCCTGCTCCTCCCGGCCCGCAGGACGCCTCCGCTGCTCCCTGGGAACTCGGCGCTATGCTACCGTCGCCGCCGCCGCCGAGCCCAAGGAGCGCGAGCGCCGCGCCGCAGCCTCCGCGCGAGCACGTACCGGGTGGTGAGAGGGCGCCGAGCGCGAGGGCGGGGCGCACGGCTGGAGCCTAGCAACCGCCTGACACGCGAGTGCCGCAGCCAATCCTGCTGCCAGTTCCGCGCGGCGCTGACCGACCGTCGGCGCACCGCCCGCTTCTGCCTGCGTCTGCCGCCCCGCAGGGCGCCGCACCCGGGCTCAGGCTCCACCTCCGACCTCTCCGCGCTGCTCATTGGTTCACCACGCCCCCCACCCGGATAAACACGCCCTATCTTTGAAGCTCCGCCTTGGACCCCGCCAGGTCGGTCCACTGGACTCGCCTTAACGTGTTCTGCTTACCTGGATTTCCAGACCTAGGTGGGGGAGCCGAGCTCTGTCCAACCTCAGACTTTTGGTATCTGAAGCGCGTCCACTACCAAAAGCCACTGGGCAATTAAGCTGGAAAACCGGTCTGGCCGCAACTGGCCTTCGGCTGCTTTCGGCCCTCATAGTTTCCCCATACTCAAATCAAGAGGCATTCATTTCTAAGCCATGAAACAATCAGAAAGAGTCCTCTGAATTGCGAAGGATGACGGCCTCGCAGCCCGGCCCTTACACTGGTGGGGAAACTGAGACCAGGGCGGCAATATAACCTCTCTCCGATGGCTTCGCCCACAGCGGACAGAGGCGCGCCAAAAGTGCTTGCTGTGACCCCGGTCCCCTCCCCCTGCCGGGAACGTCTGGAATCCAATTCCTCCTCGGGCGCCCGAAATAGCTCTGACCCGCTGGCGCCGGTCACTCACTCCCTGTGGCCCGCATTCTTTCGGAGGGTGGGGTAGTAAGGGGCAGGGGTTACAACTGAGGTCCTTTCTCCCCTCATAGGCAGGGTCATGAAAACACTGTAACCCTTCTCAGGGATTATCTGTCACCTCCACACCAAAGAACCCTAACCTGCCAGATGGGTCTGGGACCCATAGTCTGCGCCCTTCTGGTCCACAGACCCCATATCCACTCCTTCCTAAACCTGTTGTTAGGTGCGGAAGAGTCGGTTCCGATTCAGAAACCCTATGTACAACAGAAACACTGCCCAGCCCTGCTATGTTTGAGCCAATTGTTGCAGTCACTGTGTCAATACTTGTAACGCATTGAGGGTCTTCCTTCAACCTGGTGTCGCCTTCTTCTTCATATAGTTAAACTTCTCGGATTATTTGGACAATGTGCAACTGAGTAAATCTGGTGAAAGGAAAAAACTCTGACCCACATCTTTCCTAATTTTAAATCACAAAGTATCCCCTTGTTGTTTGAACAATTGCCTCTTGGACTGCTCAGGTTCTGTGTGAGCACATTAAGTACTCTGTAATTCCCATTTTTTGCAACATTATCCACAGTGTGCGCTGATCCACATTGTCAAATGCCTTTAGATGATCAATAAAAACACAGGTAAACAAATTTCTGGTATTCTCTACTTCTAGCCAAGATTCAGCTGACATCAGCAATGATGTCCCTCATTCCATATCCTCTTCAAAGAGCACTGATGGCACATGAGTTAAGAATTGGGCTGCTAACCACAAAGTTAAAGCCCACCAGCCACTCCACAGAAAAAAGATAAGGCTACTCCCATAAAGGAGTACTGGTATGGGGCTGTGGGTTAATGCACTGGACTGCAAAGTTGGTTTGCACTGCAAAGTCTGCAGTTCAAGCTCACCAGCAGCTCCTTGCAAACCCTATACAGGGTCACCATGGGTAGAAACTGACTTGACAGCACTTAACAACAACAATAGCAGAAAGATTTACAATCTCAGAAACCTTTAGAAGCAGTTTCAATGTGAGTCAGAATCAATTCCATGGCAGTGGGTTTTTTGTTTTGTTTTATTCTTTTCTGAATCTAGCTTGACTTTCTAGCAATACCCTGTCCAGGTACTACTAAAGCCATTTAAAGATTATCTCTAGCATAATTTTACTTTTGTGTGGTATTAATGATATTGTTTGATCATTTCTGCACCCAATGCATAGGTGCTGGATCATCTTTTTTAGAATGGGCATGAATATGGATCTCTTCCATACTTAGTCAAGAAGCTGCTTTCCAAATTTCTTGGCATAGATGAGTGAGCATTTCCAGAATTTCATCCATTTGTTGAAACATCTCTTGCTATTCTATCAATTCTGGAGCCTAGGTTCTCACCAATGTCTTCAGTGCAGTTTGGACTTACTCTTTCAATACAATCAGTTCAATCAGTTAAATACAATCAGTTCCATATAATCATATGCTAATTCCTGAAATGTTTAAACTTCAACCAATTCTTTTTTTTTTCTTTTAATACTTCCTGCTTTTCTATTTTGCCCATAAAATAATCCTTCAGTATTACAACTTGAGGATTGAATTTGTTCTTCATCTTGAATAATGCTGAGCATGTTCTCTTGGTTTTCTAACCTCAGGTCTTTGCATATTTTGTTATAAAACTTAACTTTGTTTTCAGGAGCAGCGCTTTGAAATTTTCTACTCAGTTCTTTAATTTTACTCCTTCCTTTCATTTTAGCTAGTCTGTGTTCAAAAGCAAGTTGCAGAGACTCTTCTGACATCCATTTTGCTCATTTTTTCTTTTTAATGATCTTTTGCTTTCTTTATGTATGATGTCATCCCACAACTCATCTGGTTTTCAGTTGCTACTGTTCAAATCATCATGAAATGGTCTCTAAATTCAGATGAGATATATTCAAGGTCGTACTTTGGCTGTCCTGGACTTGTTTTAATTTTCTTCAGCTTCAACTTGAACTTGCATGTGAGTAATTGATGGTCTGTTCTACAGTGTGCACCGACCTTATTCTGAGTGATGATGATCTCTTTCCATGGATATAGTCTATGTGATTTCTGTGTATTCTGTCTGGCGAAGTCCATTTCTATAATCACCATTATGTTGTTGAAAAAAGGTATTTCCAATATATAAAGATTTCACCAAAAAAGTAAAGAGAACCCACAGACTAGGAAAAACATTGGGTAATGACATATCAGACAAGGGACTAATCTCTAAAATTTATAAACAACTTTAATACCTCTACTAGAAAAATAAAAATAATCCAATTTAAAAATGAGTAGAGGACAAGGACAGATGCATCACCAAAGAATACATTCAGGTGGCCAACAGCATATGAAGAAATGTTCTTCATCATTAGCCATTTGTTGTTGTTGTTGTTGTAAGGTGCCATCGAGTCGGTACCAAACCATAGTGACCTTATGTACAGCAGAACAAAATACTGCCCAATCCTGGGCCAACCTCACTACTGTTGCCATGCTTGAGTCCACTGATGCTGCCACTTGGCCAATCCATCTCATTGGGGGTTCTTCCTCTTTTTCTCTGACCCTCCACCTTACCAAACATGATATCCTTCTCCAGTTACTGGTCCCTCCTGAGAATATGTCCAAAGTATGAGAGACAAAGTTTGGCCATCTTGACCTCCAAGGAACACTCTGGCTGCACTTCTTCCAAAACGGATCTATTGGTTCTTTTGGTAGCCCATGTCACCTTCAATACTCTCCTCCAACACCATAACTCAAAAGCGTTAATTCTTCTACAGTCTTCCTTATTCACTGTCCAGCTTTCACATGCACATAAGGTTATTGAAAATACCATGGCTTGGGTCAGGCATACCTTGGTCCTCAAGTTGACATCCTTGCTTTTCAACACTTGAAAAAGATCTTGTGTAGCAGATTTGCCTAATGCAATACGTCCTTTGATTTCTTGACTGCTGCTTCCGTGAGTGTTGATAGTTGATCCAAGAAGAATGAAGTCCTTGACAACTTCAATCTTTTCTCCATAGATAAGAATGTTGTTTATTGGTCCAGTGGCGAGGATTTTTGTTTTCTTTACATTGAGATGTAACCCAAACCGAAGGCTTTGCTCTTTAATCTTCATCAGTAAATATTTTAAGTCCTCTTCACTTTCAGCTAGCAAGGTTGTATCATCTGCATATCACAGGTTGTTAATGAGTCTTCCTCCTATAGCTTCATATAACCCAGCATCTCGGATGACTTGATCAGGGTACAGGATGAATAAGTATGGTGAAAGAATACAATCTTGTCGCACACCTTTTTAAATTTTAAAACATTCGGTGTTCCCATGTTATGTTTAAACAACAGCTTCTTGGTCCATGCCCAGATTCCTCATGAGCACAATTAAGTGTTCCGGAATACTCATACTTTGTAATGTTGTCCATAGCTTGTCATGATCCACGCAATCAAAAGCCTTTGCATAGTCAATAAAGCACAGATAAACATCTTTCTGATATTCTCTGCTTTCAGCCAAGATCCATTAGACATCAGCAATGATATCCGTTGTTCCACAGCCTCTTCTGAACCTGGCTTGAACCTCTGGAAGTTTTCTGTCCATGTATGCTTGTAGCCGTTTCTGTATTACCTTTAGTAAAACTTTACTTGCATGGGATATCAAAGAGATTGTCCAATGGTTTCAACATTCTGTTGGGTCACCTCTCTTTGGAATGGGCACAAATATGGATCCTTCCAATCAGTCGGCAAGATAGTTGTTTTCCAAATTTCTTGGCAGAGATAAGTGAATGCCTCCTGTGCCACCTCACTTTCTTGAAAGATTTCTATTTTTATTCTATGAATTCCTGGTGCCTTGTTCCTTGCCAATTCCTTCAATGCACCTTGGACTTCTTCAGTATCATTGGCTCTTGATTATATGCTACCTCTTGAAACGGCTGAACATCAACAATTTCCTTTTGGTACAGTGACTCTGTACATTCCTTCCATCTTCTCTTGATGCTTTCTGCATCATTCAATAATTTGCCCAGAGAATCTTTCAATAA
>NW_006408764.1:2739584-2750904 GCF_000296735.1 Chrysochloris asiatica
TCCTTTCTCCCCCTCCCCCCTTTGGTCTCACCCAAGATGGCAGCTCCTGGAGTAGCTGAGCGTCCTGAACTAGAAAGCAATGGATTTCTTGCTTCTGCCACAAATTCCCCCAGTTGTAAGCCTTCCAACCTTCTAAATATTCCTTTATATGTGGTTCAGAGTTATGGGACCATCCCCTGAGACTGCTTGGTCAGGTATTCTGTGTTGTTGCTGACAGAACTCCTTACTGCACTTCCACCCGATCCAACATTTTGTTTGTTCTCTCAATGTTGTTTTTTATTTGAATCTATCTTATTAGCCATTAGGGAGATTCAAATAAAAACAACACTGAGCTAGCATCTCACCCCAGCATTAAAAGCAAATTTCAATAAAACTAAAAACAACAAATGCTGGCAGGGGTTTGGAGAGATTCTGACTCTCATACACTGCTGGATGGATTATAAAATGGTATAACCACTGTAGAAAACAGTATGGTGCTTCTTCAAAAAGTTGAAAATAGAAATACCTCGTTGTTGTTGTTGTTATGTACCATGGAATCAGTTCTGACTCATAGCGACCTCGTACAGGGTTTCCTAGGCTGTGAATCTTTATGGGAACAGAAAGCCTCATCTTTCTCCCATGGAGCAGCTGGTAGTTTCGAACTGCTGACCATGAGATTAGCAGCCTGATTCATAACCACTATGCTACCATGACCCAGCATTCCCTCTACTTGGCATATATCTTCAAGAAATAAGAACAGTGACACAAATAGATACATGTACATCCATGTTCATGGCAGTACTATTCATAACAGCAAAAAGATGGAGACAGCCTAAATGCCCATCAACAGAAAAATGATTAAACTTTGATACATGCACACAATGGAATGCAACACAATGTTGAATAATGATGAATCTGTGAAAACACCTCAAAACATGGAGAACATTATGCTAAGTGAAATTAGTCATCACAAAAGGATAAATATTATATGAGACCACTATTATAAAAAGTCAAGAAAAGGTTTTCATACTGAAAGAAACATTCTTTAATGGTTATCAGGGGTGGGAGAGAAGGGAAATAATTCACCAGTTAGAGGGTGGACACATGTTAACTTGGGTGATTGAGAAGGCAATATGTAACAACACTAGTAAGATATGCTCACATGAAATAACTAAGTTGTTGGTCTTGCAAATTTTTAATCATGCTATCTTGCAGCCCAACCTTACTGTATGCTCCTCGGAAACCCTACACAGGGTCACTATGGGTCCACACTCACTCCACAGCTTTTAGCAACAACATCTCTATCATCAAGGCCATATTTTCCAACTGCTGAACCTTCTTTTTTTGTTCTAACTTTCTCATTCCAATCACTAGTAATTATCAATGCATCTTGATTGTATGTTTGATCAATTTCAGACTGCAGAAGTTAGCAAAATCTTCTATTTCTTCATTTCCTACTTTAGTGATTGGAACATAAATTAAAATAATAGTTTCCATTAACTGACACCTTTGTCCCAGTCTCCTCCAACAACGGATATTATCCTATTACTGACGGCATTATATTTCAGGATACATCTTGAAATGGTTTTATGTTTGTTTGCTTTTTACAATGAATGCGACGACATTTGCTATTCTGCTTCAATTTCTCATTCTAACACAATAGATCATATGATTGTCTGATTCAAAATGGCCAACACCAATCCATTTTAGCTCATTAATACCTAGGATATTGATCTTCAAGTGTTCCATTTCATTTTTGACAACTTCCAATTTTCCTTGATTCATACTTCCTTCATTCAACATTCCAATTATTAACAGATGCTTGCAGTATTTCTTCTTATTTTATGTCATGCCACATCAGTAAATGAAGGTTCTGAAAGCTTTGCTCCATCCACACCATTGTGATCAATGCTACTTTGAGAAAAAAATGCTTTCCCAGTTTTATTTTGATTGCCTTCCAACCTGAGATACTCATCTTCCAGCGCTGTATCAGACAATGTTTTGCTGCCACCCAAAATGTTTTCACTGGTCAATCTTTTCAGAAGTAGACCTCCAGGTCTTTCTTATTCTGGAAGCTCCACTGAAACCTGTCCACCCTATGTGACCTGGCTGGTATTTGAAATACCCGTAGCAGAGTTCCCAATATCATAGCAACATGCAAGTCACTCCACCACAGAATGCTACACTGACAGACAAATGGCGGCTAGACCCTGTGACCAGGCTGAATTTTGCTGGGACTCTTCCAGGAACACATTTTGAACACAGAACTGTCCTCTGCCAGAGTTCAGCCCTGAATGTCAAACATCTCTGGGTCTCTCCTGCTTTTTCCTCCTCCTCAGGAGGATCCAGGAGAAGGAAATTTCAATGAAAGTAGAAAAGAATACCCTGCCTACCAAACAGACATACCAGTTTTTGACTTCTTAGACTTAAGTGCATAAGCCCAACCCTTACTCCAGAGACTAGAAAGAAAAGGAACAGAAAACAAGACAAAGAACCCAAATCATCCCTTAGATGTTAAAACTAAAAAAATGAATGACCTCTCAAATCCAGCTCTAAAATGTTGCTACTTTGAGGATAAGAATGCAGAAAGTTATTTGGGATCCTAAACAAAATATATTCTTTCATTCACTAATTCACTCCTTTAGTTTACTATCATCTACCCACTCACAATACATACTAGAGACACTGCTTGGCAGTTCTGGTTCTGCTGGATATTTAAAGTATCTGCCTGAATGTATACAGGCCTCACAAGACTTCTGCTATCTGTACAGAAACTGCTGACTCCTCTTCAGACCTCACTGACCATGCATGGATGTCTGAATAGCTGCCCTGAGACCCCACCCTTCTCTTCTTCCTCTTAACATTTGCCTTATTGGATGAGGTACCAATTCTCATTCTGTCCTCGAGTTTCAGTGCCTATGTCTTAGTCCCCCTAAAAATCTAGTCAAGGGAGGGCCTCTACTTCAATTCACTGGTACCCAGTGGTGCGACAGGCCTCTCCTAATCCTAGGAGCAGAGACCAGGAACCAGGGCTTAAGGCTAAATCTTTTCCAGTTCCTCCCTCCCCAGGTTTGAGGCTCAGTTGGAGACACTGCAAACCAGCTGGAGCACTCTCTTCCTCCCCACGCCCATGATAGATTGCTTCCATCAGGCCAGAATAGCCCTCAGACCTGGGCCTCTTTTCTGGCTTTCTTCATTTTTGTTTGGAGTTGGGTTTCCCTCACCCCCTGCTCTTTCAGGCCGTGAGCAGGCCTAGCTGATCAGTATTGGACCAACTTCCTAGGTCTCAACTAGAGCCCATACCATAGTAGAAAGGAGGATGGGCAGCTGTCTCCTTAAGCTCTTAGGTTTGGTGGGGGTTGAGAGTCAAAAACCTTCCTTCCCAGGGATTTACACAATCCACCCTGGGGGCTCAGTACAAGGTCCCCAGTGGCTCATCCTTGGGAGCATTTCTGGAACCTAAACAGGGCCTAGGCCATCCCAGGAAGGCTTGGTGCTCACAGCCAGCTGGAAGGCAAAGCCAAGAATGAAGTCCAGAGCATATTGAGGAGCAGTTGCCCAAAGAGACCATGTGGTATAGGCTCAAGAGGCTGAGAATGGGGCTCTTTAGCCATGACAGTTGGCCCTCAGCTCTTCTGGCCCTTCCAACTCCAATGCTTCCCTCACTTAGCCTCCAGCCTGAAGTTTCAGGGAGATTTTCTGATTAAAGTTTGTGTCCCCCACTGAAGTGTGAGTTTATGAGATTTGGCCCCATATTGTAACCAGCACCAAACAGCCTATGCACAGGACATGCTCAATTTCTATTGGGAAAGAAGGAATCTGGAGAAACTAGTTGTCTTCTTTACCTACCAGTTGCAATCACCTCCAAAGAATGGAGCCCTGTGCAAGGCCCAAGGCAAATGCCTATTGTTTCCTTAGGGCTGAGGTAACTTGATCTGAGGCCTTGGTTCCAGCTCAGATCTAATCTAGTGGACACTTACATGGGCCAACCATACTATGGGCCTAGGATTCCAGGACTTCTTCCTCTGACATGTCCCTGAAAAACCAAGAACCTACAGTTAGTACCCAGCTCCAGACTCCTCCAGGAGGGAAGCTCCAGCTGCTTGCTAATTCTCTCCCCAGGAGAGGGTGGGGGGAGAGGGTCAGGGGCCAGTATTGGCCCAGGGTGGAGACTCCTGACTCAAATGCCAGGCCTCCAGACCTGCCTGAGGCAGTGGACTGCCAAGCATTGCCAGCCAAGGCAGAGTGAGGGAGGGGTCCCTTTTGTCTGTATTTAACAGAAGGCAGATTGTTTGGCAGCTCTGGCAGAAGGAAAACTCTGATAAGTTCATCCGGGAGAAAGTGCCAGTAGGCGTATTTGTGGGTTACCACCAGAGGTCCTGGTGTAGAGCTGTGAGTTAATGCGCCATACTGCAAAGCTGGTTTGAACTGCAAGGTTGGTGGTTCAAGCTCACCAGCTGCTACTCAGAAACCCTATACAAGGGTGGCTATGGGTCAGAAATGACTTGATGGCACTTAACAACAACAACAACCAGACTTCCCAGAAGTCAATTCCTTCCCTTGCAGGACCCTCCACCAACACCTCCATCAGATCCCCTAATGAATGCTGTGGGCTGCTATAGGGCCTTCCTCCAGTGAGCTAGTCAACAGCTTCCACACCTGGCCCTCTAGGAACATACAATTCTGTGGGAACAGGAAACACTCAGCAAGGGTGAGTACTGGTTGAATAAATAAAAGAAACCTCTCCCTATGCAAATGTACTGTCTCCTCCTTGGCCATATTCTATTACTTGCTGTCTCTAGATAAGACAGTCTCCCAAGGACGACTTGGGAGACTGTTCCCAAAACAATGGGCCTATGCTATGACCTTGAGTAATGGACTAAACGCCAGATTAGGTCTGGTCTGGTCAGGTAAGGCCACGAGGGAAAGCCAAAGAAAGCTGAGAGGAGACCTATTTATCAATTCTTTCCAATCACTGATCAACTAATTTCTAAACCCAGTGTCTTGGGAGAAGCCCTTTCAACCAGAGTGAGAACTCCTTTTCTGCTTTCAGTCACATGCCCACGGTCCCACCAGGGGGCTCCTTTAAGATAAAAATACCTTTTCCTCTCCAACCTGAGATCATCAGTTTGGGCTTCCCATGGCTTGACTCATGGCTCATGAGTCAGACACATTGACCACCCAACAATCACTAATTCTGATTCTGACTCTGCTATCATGGCTAATGCGTATGCCCTTGGAGCTCTGGAAAGTGTTGGATCCAAGTGGACCGATGACCTTTGCTCCAAGCTGAGTTTTTACAGAGACAGTCAGGGCCTCTGGGAGCCCCACTCTGGTCTGGGGAAACCCTGACATTTCTGGGATGGATGGGGGCGGGGGGTCTCCAATCTTCTTATTGAAGTCAATCCAATAAAAAGTGAATATTAGCTCATTAGCCAAACTTCCCTATATGGAAAATAAACCTTTGCTGGGGCCCAGAGTCTTCGCAGAAAGGGCTGGTGATATATTTCCAAAAAATCAGTCATTGAAAACCCTGGAGGACATTAGTCAAAATCAACTCAATGGCAATTGTTTTTGTTTTTAGGAGGAGGCATAGAAATAAATAAGTAAATAAAGAGGGCAATTGGTAGGAAAAAGATGAAGGTGGAAGAAGACATGGGGAGGAATGTAAGAATTAAAGTGAATAGAGATAAATACTGTTAACTGAAGAATATTAAAATGCCATGGACTGATAAAGGAGCAAACAAATCTGTGCTGGAAGAAATATAGCCAGAATGTCCCTTAGTAGCCAGGATGGGGAGACTTTATCTCTCATACTTCAGACATGCTAGCAGGAAGGACCAATCGCTGGAGAAGGACATCATGCTTGGCAAAGTGAAGGGTCAGTGAAAAAGAAGACCCCCAAGCAGATGGATTGACATAGGGCCGGTAGCAATGGGTTCAAACTTAATGACAATTGTGAGGATGGCACAGGGCCTGGCCGTGTTTTGTTCTGCTGTGCATAGATAGGGTTGCTATAAGTCAGAACTGAATGGACAGTACCTAATAGCAACAACTGGAGTCCTGGTGTGGCGCTGTGGGGTAATGTGCCAGACTGCAAAACCATTTGAACTGCAAGGTTGGTAGTTCAAACTCACCAGCTGCTCCTTGGAAACCCTATACAGGGTCACTATGGGTCAGAATCGACTCTATAGCACTCAACAACAACAACAACTGTTAACTGATGGTGTGTGGAGGGGACTGCAATCATTGTAATGAAAGGAAGGATATAATTAGTTAAATATAAAATTGATGATCTGCTCTATGAGGCTTCACTCAATTCACAAAAAGAGTTTAATAAATGCTAAGTAAACAAAAGTGTGGTAAGGAGCTGCTGTGTGGTACAGATCATCCAGTAAAAGCTCTCTTTGAAGGCAGGTCCTCCAGGTGGTAAAGAAGGAAGCCCTGGAGATTTCTAGGTTTTCTGTAACAGACCTAGGGAATGACAATGAATGAAGGTCCGGGAGAGAGCTTGTCAGGCAGTTTGAAGGTAGGCTAAAAGAGATAACTATGTTCAAAGCACTGAATGGAGAAGTGAACAAGGGAGAAAGGGTGAAGATGGGGGTCTGAAGTGGGAGAAGAGGCACCAGAGCAAGATACAATCAGGCTAGGGTTAGCCAGACTTGTGGAATTCCAGGATCCAGGGACAAAGAAGGTGAAGGGTGAGGGAGGAGGAGGGGGAATGAGAATGATGTCCCCAGGCTTCCGGGAGGAATGTAGCATAGTGAGGGGTGAGGGGGTAGCTGAGAGTCCCTAGCTCCAGGCACAGCTCTATCCGGCTCTATGGGCGCTCCTTCCCTGGGTTGGAGAAAGAAAGGAGAGCAGAGGAGCTGTGAGACAGGAGAGAGCAGGTGGGGGTAGCAGTGGGGGTCGATTGGGGAGGGACACCAGAAGCCAAGGAAGTCAAGTCAGGACAAGCATTCAGAGAGAAAATGTCTTGCTTTCCCTGCCTGCACTGTCACTGGAATGTGGAGAGGCTGCTCCCCTCCTTTCAGTTCCGGAGAGAAAGATCTTTTAGGGGGAGAGGACTCTTCTGTGGTAGGGGGAAGGGCTTTTCTGGGTTTGAGCAGTTCCTTGTATGGGATACAGGTAGGAGCTTCTAGAAAGAACAAGCATGGCCTACCCAAAGTACAGACCAAGAGGGCCCAGTGCCAACTACTAGGGGAAAGGGAGTTGGGATGGGCCAACAGCAAGGATATAGAAAAGCAGTCCTGCCCCAAGACCAGTTCCCAAGGAAGCCCCAACTCTTCAGGAGCAGCTGCAAGGATACAGGCTTGAAGGAGGTCCTCAGGACAGATGGGAATGTCACTGGAGCAGGACATGAGGTCTTAGTCAGCTGTCCTGTTCATTTTCCTGCTGTTATGGGTTAGTGACCTTCCACATTTCCCCCTTGCAGCTGTCACTCACCCTAACTGGACTGAGATACTGACAGGGATCACCCTCCATTCAGAGGGGTTCATTGGGCTGAACCTGACAAGGTACTGCAGGGACCAGGAAGGCCTAGAGTGGAGAGGACTAGGAGCTGGGCTCAAGCACCTATTGGTGCTTGAAGTGAGAGAGACACCCCAGCTTGAAGTCAGGGCTCTGGGCCTGGGCATAACTGACTTCAAATTTGGAGGTGACTTCTCTGCAGAGGCACTAATGTGTCCCTAGAGCCACACAAAAGCCTATTCATGGTTCTAATGGAAGACTTTTCCAGAAAAGGTGAAAAGAAACATTTCTTCTCCGCCACCTCCCCCATCCCATCTTCATGTCCCTGGGCAGACAGTGAGTGTGACAGTTGTTACAATGTGAAGATGGGGACACAGGAAGGGGGTTTAAACCATACTCTGGCCCCATAGCTAGCTGCTTCTCCCTGATAGGGGTTCTCAAGGAGAAATTCTCAAGATGGTCCATCTTCAGGATCAAAAGGCCCAACACATAGCAACGGGGGCCTATGTCCCTGGGTTATGTGAATAGTATGTCAGAATACATAAAATTCTTAGGCAACCAGCCACATGGTGCATATCTACCTGTGTCCTCTTTGGTAAGCACCCAATTTTACAGAATCGAATAAAAAAAGCCTCACTCTCACTAAAATGAGTACAGATCGGATTTCTTGAGCTTTTGTCTATAAGCACTTGTGATAACTCATCAGTGACCTCATAACAAAGAGGAACTGAGGCAGTATCAGGGTATTGACAATGTTTCTCACACCTGTACCCACTCTACTGCCTGGCCTTGGCATTTCACTTAAGGTCAGCCAGGATGAGGCCCTGGTATTGAGGTGGGCAGAGAAATGAGAGCCCAGAGCCTAAGGGCCTTCTCAGTATACCCACACCCACCCAGATAGCTCCTTTTCTCAGCTTGCAGGAGGCAGGGCCTGGAACTCTCTTGTCTCACGTAGAAGTTTGGTGGGCAGCTCTGGGTTCACACAGGTGGGGCCCTGGTGTCTATCTTTGATGGGATACCTTGGGTAAAACCTCTTTACCTCTCCAGAAGGGTCCACAATTCTATTTGCTATCCTTCCTAAGAGAAGGCTCAGATGGGTAAGAAGAGGGGATAGTAGGGAGGTAGGTGAAGAGGGGGGAAATCAACCAAGGAGTGGAAGCGACCAAGAGCTCCAGAGATGTCCTTTTGGAAGTAATACAGCTTAAGAGAATGGTCTTGGGAAAAACCATAAAAAGCTGGAAGTGAGCACTTGGTTCTCTGGTCCCCTAATTTCCTTTCCCCAGGAATTCTAATTGCATCTGAATTTGAGAGAGCTAAGCAGGTGGTTGGCATGTCAATGTTTCCATCACTGTTTTCCTAAGGTCTCTCCAGGTCCCCTCCCCCAGTACCCTTCTACCCACACTGTTTTTTAACCTCCATTCCCACGGTTCAGCAACCAGTGTACTTCCTCACCTGCTACTGTCCTGCTTCAGTCCCTCTTCTGAGCAGCTGTTTCGAGGCAGCTGGATCTGAGTGGCTGAACTGCCAAGACCTCTTTCTCCTATGCCCTGATTGCCCTACTGGCCCACCCACAGCTCTACCATTCAGATGTCCTTGACCTCAAATCTTACAGATCATGGCACCCACTGGTCACCACAGCTGTGGGCTGCCTACACCCTCCCCAGGAGCAACAGCTGCTGCTGTTCCCAGGCTCCTCCTGAATCAAGGTCTCCCAGCCTCCCTCCCAGTAAGTTCAGGGGTGAGGTGCTTGTCTTCTTGATCCTTGGTCTTCTGAGTACTTTCTCGGAAAGAAGAATAGGCCTCTGAGGTCCCTGTCCTCTTCTGGAAACCTTGGTCCTCAGCACCACCTGGATCCAGCTTTCAAGCAGCACCCAGAGCTCCTGCCAAACTCAAATCTACTGTGACCCTTGCCTTGCTCAGCATTCTTCCCTGACTTCTAATCACCTCACCCTGACCTGCTTAGCCTGGCTCCCTCCCCTACCCCTCACTCTACGCTTATACCTCTCTCTACCCTGTCCCTAAGGAGCTCTGGTAGTGTAGTGGTTGGGCTGCCAACCACCAGTGGTTCCGTGGGAGAAAGATGAAGCTTTCTGCTCCTGTAAAGACTTACAGCCTCAGAAACCCTGTGCAGGGTCACTATGAGTAGGAACCGACTCCATGGTACTTAACAACAACAACCCTGTCCCTGTTTCTCTCCCAAGTTCTCTCCATACCTCGTCATCCTAGTTTTTCTTTGTACATGACTCCAGCCAAATGGAGTCTCTTTAAGTTTCTTAAACATGCCAGGTTTCTGCCAGCTCCCCTCAAACCTTCCCACAAATTAACTTTTTTGCTAACAGCCTTCCTTTCCCACTGAGTTTATCTTAATCCTGCTCATCATCTGA
The DNA here is from genome assembly GCF_000296735.1 of Chrysochloris asiatica. Classification (NCBI taxonomy): domain Eukaryota; kingdom Metazoa; phylum Chordata; class Mammalia; order Afrosoricida; family Chrysochloridae; genus Chrysochloris; species Chrysochloris asiatica. The sequence continues at coordinate 2,749,418 of NW_006408764.1, forward strand.
TCTTAGCTTCAGGCCTGGGCAGGGTGTCCCTGCTCTGGACACGTCCTTAGAATACCATGTTATTATGTCTGATGTATTCTATTCCGAGGAGAACAGGCTGGAGCATCTGTGTTCGTCTATTTATTCCCTCTCCTATCCTGGGGATTTCTAGCTCTTGAGAGAGGGCCTGGCATCACAAACCAAAAGCTCACTGCCATCGAGTGCATTCTGACTCATACCACTGAGCCTGTAGAGAACTAAGTAGAACTGCTCCTAGGGTTTCTGAGGTGGTAAATCATTATGGGTGCAGATAGCTTCATTTTTCTCCCATGCTCAGTATAAAGAGCTTTGGGATTGAATTTAGTCACCTCACTATCCCTACCCTGCCACCACCTTAGGAACCTGGTCTGTGGCCATCTTGGCCTCGACCTACTGGATCTCAAGTACTGAGTTGTGAGAGCAGGCAGAGTTCCATGAGGTAAGCAGGAAACAACCTCAAGGAGAAAAAGGCAGAGGTTTCCAGGTTGACCAACATTTTTCAAAGAATAGTAAAAAAGGCTGCTGGTTAAATAGAGGTATTCTCAGGGTGGTCCAGTTACAAGGTCTTTTGAAATTCTGGAGTTTACTCTAAGATCAACTCAGTCTGATTGGTAAAAGGGATAAGGAAGTGGTGAGGATCGGAGACAGGGAGGTGGTCAAATTCAATCTTTACACTGAGCATCTACTCTGTTTTTACATGGGAGAAGGCAAAGGCAGAATAACAGAAGTTCCAGCGGCACACAGGAAACAAGGAGGTGTGAAGAGAGAGGTGCTTCTCTTCAGCCTGGCCTGAGAAGGTCATCTGGAGGAAGAGGTCACCCCAAAGGGGTCTTTGGGGAGGGCAGTCTTGTAATGGCTTGGTGAATTTTCAGAAGACATTCAGTTCAGCAACAGCAAGGTCTGTTTGGGCCTGACCAGACTGACAAGAATGGAGCAGAGGTAACTCCCCAAGCAGGTCTCAATTAGGTATCCAACAACCAGGCATCCTGGGCTTTGCTAGAACTTGCCTGACTCTCAGCAGAGAGGCCTGGAGATAGGGGATAGGCAGGGAGAGCTCTGGAAAGGCAGCAGGGCAGAGAGATTGACAAGACAGCTGGCTGGGCAGCCTCTGGTTGGGTCCTGTGTTGCCTAACCCTAGAATCATCTCATTCTGGATTCCTTTCCTAAAGGGATAAAATGTACCGACAGTGGGGCCTATAGTGGGTCTGGAGGAGCCCAGTCACTTCGGTGGCAGGATGACAGGCTCCCAGGAAAGCTGGGGAAGCACTAGCATTCCTTGGCTCCCTGTTCCCAGCAGCTGCACAAAGCTGCTCCAAGTAGATGGGTCCAGCAAGCAGTCCCATGGACTGGGGAGTTTTGTTTCTAGCCATTCCCTAGAGTTGTTGTTGTTGTTAAGTGCCGTCGAGTCGGTTCCGACCCATAGCGACCCTGTACAGGGTTTCCGAGGGTGTAAATCTTTACGGGAGTAG
>NW_006408764.1:2751004-2752356 GCF_000296735.1 Chrysochloris asiatica
GCAGCCCGATTCGTAACCACTACGCTACCAGAGCTCCTTCCCTATAGGCACTTGGATTTTATCCTATAACAGCATTGTACCTCATGACTGATCTGGATATGTTCTTTTTGACAATGAATGCAACACCATTCCTCATCTATTTGACATTCCCAGCATGGTAAACCATGTGGTCATCACATTCAAAGTGGCCAATACCAGTCCATTTCAGCTCACTAATGCCTAAGATATCGATGTTTATGTGTTCCATTTCATTTTTGACAACTTCCAATTTTCCCAGATTCATACTTCATACATTCCATGATCCAATTTTCAATGGATGTTTACAGCTGTTACTCTTCATTTTGAGTTGTATCCCATCAGCAAAGCAAGATCCCGCAGGTTTTTGTCCCACAAGCTTTACTCCATTTGCTTTATCACAATCAACTCTACTTTGAGGAGGCAGTTCTTCCTCAGTGGCATTTTGAGTGCCTTCCAACCTGAGAGGTTCATTTTCCAGCACTATGTCTGACTGTGTTTCTCTGCTATTCATAAGGTTTTCAGTGACTAAATATTCAGAAGTAGTTCATCACTCTTTCTTCCTAGTCTGTCTTTGTCTGAAACCTGTCCACCATGGGTGACCCTGCTGGTATTTAAAACACCAGTGGCATAGCTTTCAGAATCACATCAACTCACAAGCCACTGCAGTATTACAAACTGACAGATGAGTGGTGGCCATTTAGTTTTAAGTGGAAACTGTCACTTTAAATTTCGAGGAGATCTGTGCACAGGTATAGTAGAAACCTCCAGGGGTGGGGGTAGGGTGTCCATTTGCTCAGGCATTCCCTCTAGTCATCAGAATGGAGGTGCGCAGACAGTGAGAGACCAATGAACAGATACCTGAAAAAGAATGTCGACACCTGTATCGCCAAGGTTCTGTCAGGTTTTCATGGCTGTTCTGATCCTTTCCCCGGCTTGGTCTCTACCAAAATGGCGGCTTCAGGAGCAGCTGAGCATCGTGAATTAGAAAGCAATTGATTTCTTGATTATGCTACATATTCCCCTAACTGTAAGTCTTCCAAACTTCTAAATATTCCTTAATTTGTGTTTCAGAGTTCTAGTGCATCCCCTGAGCTTGGTTGGTCCGGTATTCTGTGTTTTTGCTGATGGAGCGCCTCACTGCACCATCTGCCATCTTGTAGCATCTTACCTCATTAGCCTGTTTTTTTCACTTTGCTTTTAATGCTGGGGTGAGATGCTATCTCAATGTTTTTGTTGTTGTTTTTTAAGGTTTTTATTGTGGATTGAGTGAAAGTTTACAGGGCATATCATCAGTTTTACATTCAACAAATCATACACCTTGTTTCGTTACAATG
>NW_006408764.1:2755807-2764770 GCF_000296735.1 Chrysochloris asiatica
TTTACGGGAGTAGAAAGCCTCATCTTTCTCCCGCGGAACGGCTGGTAGTTTCGAACCACTGACCTTAAGGTTCGCAGCCCGATTTGTAACCACTACGCTACCAGAGCTCCCTAGAGTGGAAGGTTGGATACTGTATGTCAAGTCCCAAGGGTGATGATATGGGCTGCCAACCAACACTTGGGAAAGCAGACAGTGGGGTCTGTTTAGAACCCAAGCCTGAAAATGGTATCATGAATTCCATGCCATGTAGTAGGTTCCAAAATAAGCCCTGGTGGTCTGTGGGTTAGGTGTTGAGCTGAAATTCAAACCCACCAGCTGCTCCATGGGAGAATGATGAGGCTGTTTGTTCCTGTCCCTATGAATTGAAATTGACTTGATGACAGTAGGCTTGGTTTTGGAGTAGGGTCCCCAGCCTTTCCCACCTCTATAAACTGAAAGAACTGACACTTTCCTTAGAACATCTTCCCTCCCTACCCCATCTTTCACCCCCTCATAATCTTGTCAATAATTTAAACCTGTAATCCTTCACTATCGGGTTGATTCCAACTCATGACAACCCCATGTATTTGAAAGTAGAACTGCTCCATAGGGTATTCTTGGCTGTAATATTTGTTGTTGTTGTGCAGTGCCATCCAGTCAGTTTCAACTCATAGCAAGCCTGTATAGCATTTCCAAGGAACAGCTGATGGGTTTGAACTGCCAAACTTGCAGTTAGCAGTCAGTGTTTATCCTTTAGAGAGTAAATTGCAAGGTCTTTCATCAGTGGTGGTGCTGCTGTGTGGGTTCAAATCGTCAACCTTTAGGTTGATATTTTTGTTGTTGTTTTGGTTAAGTGCAGTCGGGTTGGTTCCAACTCAGAGCGACCCTGTGTAGGGTTTCTGACTCATGGTAACCCATGTGTACAGGGTAGAACTGCTTCATAGGGTTTTCAAAGTCATAGTCTTTCAAAAGTAGATCAGCAGGCCTTTCTTTTAAATAGTCTCTGTGTAAATTCAGTCAACCTTTCAACTAGTAGTTGAATTGAGCACTTAGTTTTTGAGCTACCCTGGGACCTCCTGATAATTTCAAGGAGTTCCTGAATGACCTGGAGCGCTTGCAGGCATTTCCCCCTCCGCCCACCCCCCCCTCAGTGTGCTTAAGGTCAGAAAAATTCCAGGCTGTTTCTGTCCCTGCTGGCTGTGAGTATTATCCTCTAGAGGGAATGAGGTAGGAGAGTTTCAAGGGTCCTGTTCAACCAATCCACCACCCTTTTAGAACCACAGTAAATCATTCTACTGGCAATAAAGTAAAAGAAAAGGAAGCTCCAAACCTAACTGAGAAATCTGATTGTCCCCACCAGTGCCCGCTGTCCTATTCACATGAGGTCTCTCCAGACTCACAACAGTATCTTTCTATTCAGAAGGGTCCGCCAGCTAATTTGTAGGCCCCTGTAAGCTTATAGGAATCTGGAGGCTCTCATTCATACGCTTGCTTTACTTGTTGTTGATAAGTGCTGTCAAGTCAGTTCCGACCTGTAACAACTCTGTATAGAGTTTATACCCTTGGTGGTGGTGGTGTGGTGTGGTGTTGGTTCCGACTCATAGCGACCCTACATAGAGTTTCCGAGGCTATAAATCTTTACAGAAGCAGAAAGCCTCATCTTTCTCCCGTGAAACCACTAGTAGTTTCGAACTGCTGACCTTGAGGTTAGCAGCCCGACTCATAACCACTATGCTACCAGAGTTCCTGTTTATACCCTTGCCCGTCACCAAATCCTTCGTTTTCATTCAATATCAGTCAGTCAATCATCACATTTATCGAGTGTCTACTATGTTCCAGCTGGAATCCTGGTGTGGAACTGGAGAATAAGTGTTGGACTACTAACTACAAGGTCAGCAATTCAAATCCACCAGCCACTGCTCCTCAGAACCCTATACAGAGTCTCTGTGAGTTGGAACCACTTCAACAGTACTTAACAACTAGGTACCAGACCTTGGACTGGTCACAGCACTGGTCCAAATCATGCCTGTGCTTCCAGGTCCTTCCTGAGTCCCGTGTCCTCCCTAGTCTGTACTACTCACCTAGCCTGACCTTCCCGGTTGGTCTAGCTTGAAAGCAAATCTGGCTTCTGCTAATTTAAGACTATTGTTAAACTGCCTAGTGTGGCCACCTGTAGGTGAAGTCTGGTAGTCATTTTTTGTCTTTGATGAGAAAAGAACTGCTGTTCTTCCCAGGACTTGTTATGTGACATGGAGTCAGTTCCGACTCATAGAGACCCTGTACAGGGTTTCTGAGGCTGTAAATCTTTACGGGAGCAAAAAGGCTTATCTTTCTCCCACAAAACAGCTGGTAGTTTCTAACTGCTGATGTTGCAGTTTGCAGCCCGATTCATAACCATTACGCTACCAGAGCTCCTTTCCAGGACCTGTGGTTGTTGTTAAGTGCCTTCGAGTCGGTTCCGACCCATAGCGACCCTGTACACGGTTTCCGAGGGTGTAAATCCTTACGGGAGTAGAAAGCCTCATCTTTCTCCCGCGGAGCGACTGGTAGTTTCGAACCGCTGACCTTAAGGTTCGCAGCCCGATTCGTAACCACTACGCTACCAGGACCTAGGAGACCTTTAACAAAGTTGCCTGGCTGAACCCTAGCAAGAATTAGTTGAATATGATTCCTGCCATTTTATTCAGAATGCTTATCACTACTGGAGTCCTGGTGTGGCACTGCAGGATAATGCACTAGACAGCAAGGTTAGATTGAACCGCAAGGTCAGTGGTTCAAATCCATCAGCCACTCTTTGGAAACCCTATACAGGGTCACTATGAGTCAGAATCAACTTGACAGCATTTAAGAATAACAATGGACTCTTGGTGTGGCACTGTAGGATAAGTGGACTTGAACTGCACTGGACTTGAACCACAAGGTCAGTAGTTCAAACCCACCAGCAACTCATTGGAAACCCTGAGGACCTCCTTCAAGCCTGTATCCTATATAGAGTTGGAACCAACTCTACGGCACTTAACAACAACAAGAAGAACAACAAAGCACTACTATATATTACATATAAACTGATTGTCTTAGCTAGTGCTGGTAGAAATACAAGTGGGTAAGTTAAACAAACCAGAAGCTCAAATTGGGGCACTGGCTCTAGGGAAAGGCTTTCTCTCAGTGAACTCTGGAGGAAGGTCTCTTATCAGCGTCTGTTCCTAGGTGATCTTCATGTGGTTTGGCATCTCTGTTGTTGTTATAGTGACCCTGTATAGGGTTTCCAAGGAACAACCAGTGATTTTGAACTGCAGACCTTGTGGTTCAGATGGATTTTGTGGTCCAGTGTACTAACCCGCAGGGCTACACCATTACTCCTTGGCATCACTTGTTGTTAAGTACTGTTGAGTCGATTCCAACCCATAGCTACCCTGTATAGGGTTTTCAAGGAGCAGCTGGTGAGCTTGAACCACTGGCCTTGCAGTTCACTTTGCAGTCAGATGCATTAGCCCACAGGACTCCACTGGCATTACTACTACTTGCTTAATCTGCTTTTACAACTCAAAAAAGATGAAGATGTTCCCTATACTAATCCTATCTGATTAACATAACAATGAAACAATTTCCAAATGGGTTTATAACCACAGGTATGTTGTTGTTAAGTGTTATAGACACATAGCTATTCTGTTGTACATAGGCTTTCTGAAGAGTGGCTGGTGGATTTGAACCACTGACCTTGTGGTTAGTAGTCCAGTGCTTGTCCTACAGCATCACACCAGGACTCCATTAACCACATGTTAGAGTTAGGATTTACAACACATACTTTTTTGGGATGCAATTTAGTTGATAACACTGATATTGTCATGTGTCCCGGACTAGAATGAAAACTTGATGAGGGCAGAGACAGTTCACTGCTGTATGCCTGTGTGAGAAAAGTACTCAGTAAATATTTGCTAAATAAATTAACTCACAAAGTGAAGACCAAATTCTACATACACGATAATATCCTCCTGCCAGAGTTAAGCTCCAGCTCATTAGGGCTCCAGCATGTCGCTATGGGATAATGTCCTGAACCCCAAGGTAGGTTTGAATCTCAAGGCTGGTAGTTCAAATTCACCATCTGCTCCTTTACAGGGTCACTACGAGTCAGAACTGACTCTAAGGCATTTAACAAAACCTACATTAGGTGTGTGGTTTTATGCAGGTTATTCAGCCTTTCTGCTCAGTTTTCTCAACTATGAGGATGCAATCTCTGGGTGGTGTAAAAGGCTCTTTGTTAACCTAAAGTTTGAAAATTCAGAAGCATCTCAGAAAAAAGTCCTGGAGATTTACTTAAAAAGAAAATCAGCCATCAAAAACCCTAAGGAGCACAGTGCGGCTGTGACACATATAGAGCTGCCATGCTTCAGAAACAATTTCATTTAATGATAACGCTTTTTTTTTTTTTAAATGGTTGTGATTTCTACCTCAAAGGAGATGAGGTAAGTGAATTAAGAGTAGAACGCACGCAAAGAACTCAGAGCAGCACTGGCACTGTAGTAAACAAACTAAAACCAAAAAACCACTGCCACCGAGTGGACCTAAAGGACAGAGTAGAGCTTTACCATAGGATTTTCCGGGTTACAAATTTTCATGGAAGCAGACTGTCTCATCTTTATCCCTTAGAGCAACTGGTGCGATCAAACCCCTTTCAATTAGCAGCCGGATGCTTAATCCACTGCACCTGAAGCAGGGTTAGTGGTTAATAGTGTTACTATTATTATTATGCTTTATTCATTCAACATTACTAGGAGCTTTTCCCACCTAAATACAGTTCCTTCAGTAACCTAAGATTGTTATTGGAGGAGCAACAAACTATAGAATGGCATGCTTGTATTTGTTGTTGTTAGGTGCCATCGAGTCAGTACCGACCCATGGTGACCTTATGCACAACAGAACGAAACACTGCCCAATCCCGGGCCAACCTCACTACTGTTGCCATGCTTGAGTCATTCGATGCTGCCACTTGTCCAGTCCATCTTGTTTGGGGTCTTCCTCTTTTTCTCTGACCCTCCACCTTACCAAACATGATATCCTTCTCCAGCAACTGGTCCCTCCTGAGAATATGTCCAAAGTATGAGAGATGAAGTTTGGCCATTTTGGCCTCTAACGAGCACTCTGGCTGCAATTCTTCCAAAACGGATCTATTGGTTCTTTTGGCAGCCCATGGCACTTTCAATATTCTCCTCCAGCACCATAACTCAAAAGCATCAATTTTTCTACAGTCTTCCTTATTCACTGTCTAGCTTTCACATGCATATGAGGTTATTGAAAATACCATGGCTTGGGTCAGGCATACCTTAGTCCTCAAGCTGACATCTTTGCTCTTCAACACTTTAAAAAGTTCCTGTGCAGCAGATTCGCCTAAAGTAATATGTCGTTTGATTTCTTGACTGCTGCTTCCGTGAATGTTGATAGAAGAAGAATGAAGTCCTTGACAACTTCAATCTTTTCTCCATAGATAAGAATGTTGTTTATTGGTCTAGTGGTGAGGATTTTTGTTTTCTTTATATTGAGTTGTAATCCATACTGAAGGCTGTGCACTTTGATCTTCATCAGTAAATGTCTTAAGTCCTCTTCACTCTCAGCAAGCAAGGTTGTATCATCTGCATATCGCAGGTTGTTAATGAGTCTTCCACCAATCCTGATGCCACATTTTTCTTTATATAACCCAGATTCTTGGATTATTTGCTCAGCATACATTGAATAAGTATGGTGAAAGAATACAACCTTGTCTCATACCTTTCTTAATTTTAAACCATTCAGTGTTCCCATGTTCTGTTTGAACAACTGCCTCTTGGTCCAGGTACAGACTCCTCATAAGCACAGTTAAGTGTTCTGGAATACCCATACTTTGCGATGTTTTCCATAGTGTGTCATGATCCACACAATGCTTGTACTAAAGAGCAGAAATCCTTACTGGTAAGGCTGCAGACAGCTTCAGGCTGGATGCCTAGATGTTATGAATAAAGTTGGTTTTCATCAGATTCTTATGAATGGTCACCCATTTAAGATCAAAGGATAACATTTACCTGGGGACAAAGTTCAGAAGAGTTGGGGAGACGGTGGAATGGAAATAGGAACCACAGGGAGGAAGTGGGATAACTGTTGTTACATGGAGCGGATTGTAATCATTGAGATGAAACGAAGTGTGTGATTTGTTGGATGTAAAACGGATGATCTGTCCTGAAATCTGTCACTCAGTTAACAATGAAAAATTTCAAAAGTAAATAAATAAAATAACGGCTGACAAAAATTCAGGCTTGCAGATGACTTTCAGGCAGCCATTTTCTGAGTTCTGACGTAGACCATTCAGAAGACAGCCTGACACAGTCTTAACTGTTTTTGATAATAGTTGCCTTGGTAATATAAGGAGATACAGGCTGGAATGCTTTTGGGAAATTGTGGGTCTAACGTTTGAGTAACAAACATCATTCTAGGTGTCCAAAGCCCACCTGCTGCCGGTTCCAATTTAACCAGCTTTGGGACGGGGGTTGTGGGGGCGGGGGTGGAGGGTGAGGAGGTGGGCCTGGTTTTCCGGGCGGATGACTTTCCTTTCTACAGAAGGTGGCGCTGCTGTCCTGTTATTGCGGGAGAGTTCCCTGTAAGGAAACTGATTTCTCAGAGGCCACCCTTAGTCGTCTCCAGCCGCTGGTGCCAAGGGGTGTAAAGCCATTCTACTAACGCATTACTTCAACAAACACTTACTTTGTGCCAGATGCTCTTCTAGGCGCTGGGAATTTGGCCTTGATTAAGTCAGACCAAATATGATAGCTGCGAACCACACAGTATTATCCAGTACTCGAAATAAGACTAATCCAAATTGAGATGTGCTGTTAGTGTAAAATGCATGCCAGATATCAAAGTTTTGTTACTAAGTGCAGTCAAGTCGGTTCAGACTCATAACAACCCTATATAGGGTTTCCAATGAGCTGCTGGTGGGTTTGAACCGCTGATCTTGTGGTTAGCAGTCCAGTGTTGATCCTACAGCGCCAAAACCAGGACTCCATATAGTTTGTATTGTTGTTGTTAAGTGCCATGGAGTTGGTTCGGACTCAAAACGACCTTGTATAGAGTTTCCAAGGAGCAGCTGGTGAGCTCGTTCAAACCAACATTGAGGTTCAAACCAACATTGCAGTACAGCACAATAGCTCCCAGCGCCACACCAGGACTCCTTTGTATACATTGTTGTTGTTGTTGTTGTGTGCAGTAGAGTCAATTCCGACTCATAGCAACCTTGTACACGGTTTCTGAGGCTGTAAATCTTTACAGGAGCAGGTTAAATAAAACGTACTATTAAAATTTTTGTTATTAGGTGCCACTAATTTGGTTCTGACTAATAACAACCCTATTACAACAGATTGAAATACTGCCTGGTTCTGCTGCACCATCCCCACAATCTTTGCTATGTTTGAGCCCATTTTTGCAGTAATTTTGTCAATTCTTCTTGTTCAGGGTCTTCATCTTTTTTTCTGACTCTCTACCTTACCAAGCATGATGTTCTTCTCCATGGATTGATAACATGTCCAAAGTGCACAAGACAAAGTCTTGCCATCCTTGCTTCTAAGTTAATTAAACCAAAATTGAACACAAATTGCTTATTTGTTTTCCTTTCTTTCTTTTTTTTTTTTTAAGGACTTTCTTTTTTTAAAAACTTATATATAAAGACTCCTAAATAGCCCTGGTGGTACAATGGTTAAATGCTCAGCTGGGAACTGAAAGGTTGGGAATTCAAACCCCTCCCGTGGATCTACAATCTATTTCTATAAAGATGACAGCCTCTGTCACATAGAATCACTATTTATCGTAATCGACTCAAGGACACCTAGCAGCAACTAGAAATTGAAAAATTATGTACGGGACTCACATTCATGGCTGTATTATATTTCTATTGAACAGTGTAGTTCTAGAGGGTAAATCAGAAAGTCAACATGTTGTTAGGTGCTTTCGAGTCAGTTCCATCTCATAGCAACCTTATGCACAACAGAACAAAACACCACCCAGTCATGCACCAATCTCACTTCCTTATACTTGAGCTCTTTGCTGCTCATCTCACTGGTGGTTTCACTCTATTTTGCTGACCCTTCACTTTACCAAACATGATGTCCTTCTCTAATATGAAATATGATGTCAAATGGGGAGACTAAGAGGTGACAGAAGAAAGGTGATAAAGCAAACCAACAAGTGGGAATAAGCCTGTGAACCTGGGGACAGCTTAGAGGCTAAGCAGGGGAGTGAGGAGAGTGTGAAAGAAGAGTTAAGATCTAGAGGTGGACCAGAGGTGCAGCTTAAAAAGATCATCAAGGTATGATCACTTTGAGAAATAATTTGTTGTCATTGGTTAAAGCTAAGGAAATACCTTCCCCCATAACTGTAACCCAGCAATTTTACTCTCAGGCTCCATAGGATAAGCGCTGACTGGACTGGGAACCGCAAGGCCTGTGGTTCAAGTCTAAGAGCCGCTCTGTAGGAGGAAGGTGAGGCTCTCAGCTCCCACAAAGATTAAAAGCCTTGGAAACCCTATACAGGGTAGCAATGAGTTGGAACAGACTCCATGGCACTTAACAACAAAAACATTAACTAATAAAGCCTAGATCAGTGCATCTCTAAGTCTCAGAATCCTGTTATACTTTTCAAATTACTGAGGACTTATGAGGGCACAACTCAAAATGAAGAGAAACAGCTGTAAACATCCATTAATAATCGGAACATGGACTGTACAAAGTATGAATCTAGGAAAATCACAAATTATAAAAAATGAAATGGAACACATAAACATCAATATCTTAGGCATTAGTGAGCTGAAATGGACTGGTATTAGTGATTTTGAATCTGACAACCACATGGTTTACTATGCTGGGAATGACAAATTGAGAAGGAATGGTGTTGCATTCATTGTCAAAAAGAACATATCCAGATCAGACATGAGGTACACTGCTGTCTGTGATAGGATAATATCCATG
>NW_006408764.1:2766986-2771123 GCF_000296735.1 Chrysochloris asiatica
ATAGAAGATTTGATGCTTTTGAGTTATGGTGTTGGAGGAGAATATTGAAAGTGCCATGGGCTGCCAAAAGAACCAACAGATCTGTGTTGGAGGAAGTGCAGCCAGAGTGATGGCCAAACTTCATCTCTCATACTTCAGACATATTGTCAGGAGGGACCAGTTGCTGGAGAAGGATATTATATTTGGTAAGGTGAAGGGTCAGAAAAAAAGAGGAAGACCTCCAGCGAGATGGATTGGCAAAGTGGCAGCATCAAATGGGCTCAAGCGTGGCAACAATAGTGAGGTTGGCCAAGAACTGGGCAGTGTTTGGTTATGCTGTGCATAAGCTATGAGTTGGTACTGACTCTATGGCACCTAACAACAACAACATGAGGGATTTTATTTATGTGGGTTATGCCTGTGGATATTTACCATGTTAGAAAAGTCTTAAGCTTTGGGAAACAAAAAAGCTCATGGAAATGAAAAATTTTTTTCTAAAATTCTAACTCTCACTTAAAATTTCAAATTTTCCCACTGGCAAAAAATCTTGCTTGTTTTTCTTGAAGTGACGGCTCACTTTGTTCATTTTTTTGAAAATATCTGCCAAATGCCAAAGTCTGAGTAACCACAGTTTTTCTTTCAAGTAAAAATGATGTTTCATGGGAAAAAAAAGAAAAAGATTATTCAGTTCAGTTACACAAATGCTTTTCTTCAAGAGAAACATCATACTTCAGTATGCAGCAGAAGTGCTTTATACCTACTTCCCGTTTCTTCACAAAGAATATTTAAAAGACATGCTCAAGGGAGAAAAATAAATAAACTTAATTCTTACTGTTATATCATGGACATCTGTAATGACTGGATTACAGTTATGGGGGAAGGCATCTCCTTAGTTTAACCAAGGACAACAAACTATTTCTCAAAGTGGTCATACCCTAATGATCTTTTTAAGCTGCTTCTTTGGCCCACCTGTGGATCCTAAGTCCTCTCTCACACTCTCCTCACTCCTCTGCCTTACACTGACCCCAGGTTCACAGGCTATTCCCACCATTCGTTTGCTTTATCATTTTTCTTCTGTCACCTCTCAGTCTCCCCATCTGACATGATAGTGTACATTTGTTTGTTTGAAATTGGCTTTATTTTTCCTGTGATTATATTTAAGTGAAGAATACAGGATACAACAACTCTTAGTATAGTTTGGTTCCACTTTCTTGATGTGTGTTATTTTTCTCATCAGTGATACTGCACCATCTGAATAAATGTCACCACAGTGAAAAATGGAAATAACACATTTAAGTTATTATGATACTGATATACTGTTATACTATGGAGCTCTGGTAGCATAGTGGTTACGAGTCAGGCTGCTAATCTCAAGGTCAGCAGTTCGAAACTACCAGCTATTCCATGCAAGAAAGATAAGGCTTTCTGTTCCCGTAAAGATTTACAGCCTCAGAAACGTTATATAGGGTTGCTGTGAGTCGGAACAGACTCTACAGCACACAACTGCCACCACCAGCACCATCATACTGATACTTATTGTGATATAATTGTGCTGGAAGATGAGCAACGTAGGTTGAAGGACCCTCAAAATATACAGTGGCATTAACAGTGGGCTCAGACAGTGAAAATTGAGCAGGACAGGAAACAGTTTGGTCTGTTATACATAGGGTCTCCATCACTTGAAGTTGACTTGACAGCAACTAGCAACAAGCAACAGTTCTATGAAAATTGTCTTGGAGTTGCAGCCCCCAGAAAGAGTCTTAAGAACTTTAGGACCCACAGATACACTTTAAGAACGCTTGTCCTACAGAACTTCATGCTGACATGTATTTGTTGTTGTTAGGTGCCATCAAGTCGGTACCGACTCATAGCAACCTTATGCACAGCATAGCAAAATACTGCCCCATCCTGGGCCAACCTCACTACTGTTGTCAGCTTGACTCCATCGATGCTGCCACTTGGCCAATCCATCTCGTTGGAGGTCTTCTTCTTTTTCTCTGACCCTCCACCTTGTGAAACATGATATCCTTCTCCAGCAACTAGTCCCTCCTGAGAATATGTCCAAAGTATGTTAGACGAAGTTTGGCAATCTTGGCCTCCAAGGAGCACTCTGGCTGCACTTCTTCCAAAATGGATCTATTGGTTCTTTTGGCAGCCCATGGCACTTTCAATATTCTCCTCCAACACCATAACTCAAAAGCATAAATTTTTCTATGGTCTTCCTTATTCACTGTCCAGCTTTCACATGCATATGAGGTTATTGAAAATACCATGGCTTCAGTCAGGCATACCTTAGTCCTCAAGCTGACATCTTTGTTCTTCAACACTTGAAAAAGATCTTGTATAGTGGATTTGCCTAATGTGATATATCATTTGATTTCTTGACTGCTTCTTCCATGAGTGTTGGTAGTTGATCTAAGACTAATGAAGTCTTTGACAACTTCAATCTTTTCTCTGTAGATAAGAATGTTGTTTATTGGTCCAGTGGTGAGGATTTTTTTTTTCTTTACATTGAGATATAATCCATACTGAAGGCTGTGCTCTTTGATCTTCATCAGTAAATGTTTTAAGTCCTCTTCACTTTCAGCAAACAAGGTTGTATCATCTGCATATTGCAGGTTGTTAATGAGTCTTCCCCCAATCCTGATGCCACATTTTTCTTCATATAACCCAGCTTCTTGGATTATTTGCTCAGCATACAGGTTGAATAAGTATGGTAAAAACCTTGTTGCACACCTTTCTTAATTTTAAACCATTCAGTGTTCCCATGTTCTGTTTGAACAACTGCCTCTTGGTCCATATACAATTAAGTGTTCCGGAATACTCATACTTTGCAATGTTGTCCATAGGTTGTCATGATCCACACAATCAAAAGTGTTTGTGTAGTCAATAAAACATCAATAAACATCTTTATGATGTTCTCTGCTTTCAGCCAAAATCTGTCAGAAATCAGCAATGATATCCCTCGTTCCACAGCCTCTTCTGAATCCAGCTTGAACCTCTGGAAGTTCTCTTTCAATGTATGCTTGCAGCCCTTTCTGTATTACCTTTAGTAAAACTTTACTCTCATGGGATATCAAAGAGATTGACCAATGATTTCCACATTCTATTGGGTCACTTCTCTTTGGAATGGGCACAAATACGGATCTCTTCCAATCAGTCAGCCAGATAGTTGCCTTCCAAATTACTTGGCAGAGATAAGTGAGTGCTTCCTGTGCTGCCTCATTTTCTTGAAAGATTTCAATTTTCATTCCATCAATTCCTGGTGCCTGTTCTTTGCCAGTTCTTTCAATGCACCTTGGACTTCCTCCTTCAGTATCATTGGCTCTTGATCATATGCTACCTCTTGAAATAGCTGAACATTAGCCATATCCTTTTGGTACAGTAACTCTGTGTATTCTTTCCATCTTCTCTTGATGTTTTCTGCATCATTCATTAATTTGTGAAAAGAATCCTTCAATAATGAAAGTTGAGGCCTGAATTTTTTCCCCAGTTTCCCCAGATTGAGAAATGCTGAGTGTGTTCTTCCATTTTTTTGGCTTTCTGATTCCAGATCTTTGCATATTTTGTTGTAATATTTGGCTTTATCTTCTGATGCTGATCTTTGAAATTTTCTGCTCAGCTCTTTATTTCTCCCATTAGTTTTAGAATCTCTATGCTGGAGAGCAAGTTTCAGTGTCCATTCTGACATCCATTTTGACATTTTCCTTCTTTCTTGTCTTCTTAATGACTTTTTGCTTTCTTCCTATATGATGTTCTTGATGTCATCCCACAACTCTTCTGGTCTTTAGTCTTTAGTGTTTAATGTATCAAATCTGTTCTTTAGATGATCTCTAAATTCAGGTGGAATATATTCAAGGTCATATTTTGGCTCTCTTGGACTTGTTTTCATTTTCTTCAGCTTCAGTTTGAATTTGCATATGAGTAATTGATGGTCTGTTCCACAATCTACTCCTGGCCTTGTTTTCACTAATGATATGGAACTTTTTCATCTTCTCTTTCTGCAGATGTACTCAATTTGATTTCTATGTATTCCATCTGGTGAGGTCCATGTGTATAGTCGTCTCTTATGCTGTCTAAAGAAGGTATTTGAAAGGAACAAATCATTGATTTTGCAGAATTCTATCATGTGATCTCCAGCATCATTTCTATCACTAA
>NW_006408764.1:2772483-2778552 GCF_000296735.1 Chrysochloris asiatica
CATTTCATCTCAATGATTGTAGTCCCTTGATGTAACATCACTTATCCCACTGTCTTCCTGTGTTTCTTGTTCCTATTCCTCCTTCTTTCCTACTCAACCCTTCTGAATTTTGTCCTTGTGTAAATGCTACCCTTTTGATCTAGAATGATTGACTATTCTATGGTCAATCATTCTAGATCAAAAGGGTAGCATTTACACATATCTACTGCCTAGCAGAAAATTGAGCCCTAGGGATGAGTTCCATTTCAGACCTGAGGAGTGACCAAAGGCCATCGTCTCAAGGTTCCACCAGTTTATCTGACAAGTGAATCTGGTGATTGTGCCTTTTTCTTGAAGGTTCCCTAATGAGAATAAGGAGTCCTGGTACGGTGCTGCAGATTAATGCGCCAGACTGCAAAGCCGTTTGAACTGCAAGATTGGCAGTTCAAGCTCACCATTTGCTCCTTGGAAACTCTATACAGGGTCGCTATGGGTTCGAACCAACTCAATAGCACTTAACAAAAACAACAACAATGAGAATAAAACTTGTCTTAGAGAATTTGTCTGCAGCAATTTGCTGATGGTAGAGCCGTGTTTAAACATGTTTTGTTTGGGATAAGCCCATGCATGTATGAACTCAAATAGCATTTTACTTGCCCTTGTATGTAATTTTACATTTAAGTCTGTGATCCTGTCTTTCTTTTTTTTTTTTAATTATTATTGTGAATTGAGTGATAGTTTACATGGGAGATCATCAGTTTTGCACTCATCCTATTGTATTTCGTTTCATTGCAATGATTACAATCCCCTCCATGCATCATCATTCAACAGTATTTGCTTCTGTTTCCTCTGTTGTTTTATTTTTTGTTTGGCGGGGGTGTACATCTAAACACTCAGGAATATATAATCATTTAAACAACCAAAGGACATATTCTGCAAGCCTGCCTCTTGGCTGCCAGCACACAATATTTCTCTTCCCATGAGTCTGGAGTCCTCAGCTGCTCTGTCTCTCCATGTTCTCATCTCTGGTGTCACTGCTACTTTGGATAGGGTCCCACATTCCACTCCTGCTCTTCTCCCTTGTTGGTCCTAGGGTCCTCTGTTCCTGGACTGTAAGATTAACTACACCCCACTTTTTGTTACAAAACTTCTATCTTTACAATTGTGACAATTGAAATCAGTCATGATAATTACTCACTGTTGAATCATAAGAATCTTATCCCCATTTCCTTTCATCAGACCCATCTAGATAAGATGAAAATGATTCAGTGGGGATTCTACCTTGCCCTGCACACTCTGAAACTAAACTCCCTCTTGAAAACTTGTAAGCCAGTCATTTTGTGACTTTATAGCCCCCACCCCCACCCCGTTTTAGGTATTCAGTATTTAACTTGCCCATCCCTATCAACCCTGCCTACGGAGAGGATGGGAATGATTCTTACTTGTGAAGATTCCTTACCTCTTGTTTGGTATTTAAAGCTACTACATCCATAAGTATAGGTCAATGTCATCAAATTGTAGTGATTTATACTTGTTTCCTTTATCAAAAAAACATTTTTTCTATCTTTCTCTAGCCTGATCATAGTCTGATCATCCAGCTAGGTCAAATGGGTACTATCTGCAAGTTTTGGCATTCTTGTGCAACTCCCCTCACTTCATATCAGCTGGACGCTTCACTCCCAGCTCTAGCCCTCTGTGGCTATGTTATTGTTCATGGGCCCATGATCCATTTTGAGTCAATTTCTTTATAAGATGTGAGACTTAGGTCAAAGTTCTTCTTTTTTTTTTTCCTTGATGTACAGATGTTCCAGGACCATTTGTTGTAAAGGTGATCACTTCTCTATTAAATTGCTTTTGCACTTTTGTCAACAACCTGTTGAGCATATTTGCATGGATTCATTTCTGGGTTCTCCACAAAGCACACAAATTAACTGATCATTTGTGCATACACATTTTCAAGCCCCCCTAACTTGTTAGTGGGTCAACCCCATGTTCCTTTTAGCTTCCTTATGATGCCTCACACAAGAAGAGGTCTCTGCTAGATTGACAGACTTCAGAAGGGGGGCTTGTGATCTTTACTAAAAAGTTCTTAGGTAGTGCAAATGGTTAAGTGCTTGACTACTAACCAAATGTTGATGGTTTAAACCCACTCAGAGTAATCAAAAAATGTAAAACATAGTTCTACCCTCACACATGGGGCTGCCATGAGTCAGAGATAACTTCATGATACTGTTTTCCTTTTTTGGGGGGAGGGGGGCGGGGTCAGGTGAGGTTGGAGTGAGGGTTGAGTTCGCTATGGTCCACTATGGCCTGAGGAACAGCAAGAGATTCTCAAGCGATTTGTTGAGTGTTCTCTAGCAGTCCAGGAGTGGAGGCTCCTTCAAGGCAAACTGGGAACTTTTTAAAGCTTCCAGGTTTTAGACCCTTCTGGCAATACCTGGTGAATTCTGCCTGGGAAACAGTGAAGGGAAAGCCCCTTCAGGCCCAACTCCACAGCTCAGGGTCCAGCTGCTTCCCCCCACGGTTCTGAGAAACTTCTGCATGCCTACCCTCTTGGTAACCAGATCCCTGGGGAGAGACAAAAACAAATACATGGGTCCTGGGAGAATGTCTGTACTTTGGTCTTTGGGGTGTGACTTGCCTCCTTCCTCATGATCTTCTGCCTCTGTGATGAAAAAAGACTAAAGGGACACTCAAAGAGGGATGGGAGCAGGGTGCCCAGGCAGGCTCTGCTTTCATGGGAGATGGGTTCTAGTCCCCACCTCTTCTGTTACTGCCAGAGTTGGATTAAGGCATGTGAGGGCACTAAACACTGATAATTGGTGGTGCTCTTCCTCTGTTTACTCACACTTCCAAATGGGATATGTCAGTTATATAGAGGAGTATGTGTGTGTTTTAACTATCCATGATGTAACACTTTTAAAATGGGATTACAATATTACTGACATCACAAAAGTGACATACATGTCATTTTAGCAGAATGAGATGAACCTGATTATAAAATTTGTAGTAATGGAAGGTACTAAGATTTTTATTATATACCACTTCTCTACAAAGAGAATATTTCACGTAACAAAGAAAATGAGTCAGTGAATTTAATTGTTTTAATAATCAGTGTAAAATTCTGCTGATCTCCTATCATGAAAAATGGACTTTCACCAGTTTTAGTTTAAGCAGTTCATACATCAGTTTTGATACTTATTTTGTAAGAAATGCTACAATTATAAATGAACAAATTAAAAGATGTCATTAAAGAAAAATCAATGATGAGAAAACCAATATTAACAAAAAAATCATTACATTTTATTATAGATTTAGAGTTATATTCAAAAGCCCACCTCCAACACTTATTTGAAAGAAACAGTATACTTTGGGAGACTCACCAAGTAAGGAGTTTCAATTACACAGAGAGGATCATAGGAGACAGATGTCAATGAATGTGTGGAAGTGGCAGAGGCCTCATAGGTTAAACAGTCTTGCATGAGTGGGTGCCCTTATGACCCTGCATGAACTTTATTCACAGCCAGCACATTCTCACACACTGGAGCTGCTTGCTATCAATTTCATCTAATGTGCTGCTAGTTCCCTTCCACTGTGGAGTTTGCTTTTCCTGTGTCCTGTGCTTGGCATCTATGGGCTTTGCAATAAAGCCATTTATTAAAAAAAAAAAAAAAAAAGAACCAAGAGCACGCTGATCACAGAGGGCAGGATAATGGTTACCTCTGACAGGGGAATAGGGCTGTAATTAGGAAGGGACATGTAAGACAATGTCTGAGACACTAGCTGGTTCTACTTTTTACCTGGGTAGTAGTCCTAGTGTGGCACTGCAGGACAAGCACTGGAATGCTAACCAAAAGCTACCGGCAAAGGTTGGAGGTTCAAACCTTCAGAAACCCTATATAGGGTCACTATGAGTTGGAACCAACTCAATGGCACTTAATAACAAAAACAGTTGGGTAGTTACTTTACAAGTAAGGAGTCCAGGTAGCATAATAGATGACTCATTGGACTGCCAATTCAAGGTCAGCAGTTGGAATCTACCAGCTGCTCCACGGTAAGGCTTTCTGCTGTAAAGATTTACTGCCTTAGAAACACTATACAGGGTTGCTATGAGTTAGAACTGACCTGACACCACACAACTACCATTTTACAGGTAATTGTTAAGCTGTACATTTATATTTGAGCCACTGTTCTTCATATATGTCATGTTACAAATAAACATACTTTTAAAAACGGAGAAGAAAATCTCTGGATTTGTTGTAGAGAAAGGACAGTGCAAACAGGAAAATCAGTGGGGAGGCTCTGCAGTTGTCTAGGTAAGAGATGATGGTATTCTGTAGCAGGATGGTGGTGAGAAGTTTGATTCATGGCATACATTGAAAGTACAGTCAACAGAACTTACTGATGGTGGATTGATGAGGGTGTTGATAGAATAAGTGGTATCAAGAGACCTGACAGGATTTCCACCTGAGTACCATCCTAACCGACATGATAGCACTTAACAACTGTGTCATCCTAACACCATTTATTGATATGGGGAAATTGGGAGAGGGGTGGTTGGTGGATAGCTATTAAAAGGTCTCTTTTGGACACCTTATAATTGGGTGTTTAAACAGTATATGGGTGAAGAGAACCCAAATAAATATACAAGCTAAATGTAAACTGGGAATTTGCTATGCAAAAGTAGCTCAAGGAAAAGTCTCTACAGCAACCCTGATTGCAGGGTATTTCAAATCCACAAATCTGTAGAGTCTGTAGTGATGACACATCTCTGTGATACATCCTTTGCTTAAGGTTTGTTGAGCTTTTTTTGGATGTGTGGGTTTATATTTTTCTTCAAATTTGAAAAACATTTTTCTGGTTTTTTCCTCTTTGGGGACTCTAATTATCTATGCATTATTGTTGTTGTTAAGTGCAATTGAATTGATTCTGACTCACAGCAACACTATATAGGGTTTCCAAGAAGCATCTGGTGGGTTTGAACCACCATCTAGTAATTATCCTACAGGGCCACATCAGGAGTCCTTTCATTAGACCACTTGAAGTTTTCTCACAGCTCACTTGATGCTCTGTTTATTTTTTTTTCAGTCTTTTTCCCTGTGTTTCATTCTGGATGTCTTCACATTAACCAATTTTTTTCCAACTGTGTCTAATTTGTTGTTTATCCCATTTAGTTTTTTTTCTTTTCTTTAAATCTCAGACATTCATTCATCTATAAGAGTTTTTGTCTTTTTAAAAAATATTCTTCCCAATGTCAATTTAACATGCTGAATACTTCCTTCAGTTTCTTGAGCATATTCTGCCCAACTTTTAATGTTCTTGTTTACTAATTCTATAATTTCTGTTATTTCTTGATCTTTCTCTTTATTGTTTCATTCTGTTGTTTGTTATCAACTTCTGTCATGTTAACAGCAACATATTTTTCTGCTTCTTTGTATGATTATAATTTTGGATTGGATGCCAGACATCGCAAATTTTACCTTGGTGGGTGCAAAATATTATTATATTCCTATAAACATCTTTTTGAGTTTTGTTCTGGAATGCATGTAAACATTTTTACCTTTTTGAGGCTTGATTTTGAGTTTTGTCAGGTGGATCAGAGCAGACTTTCCTTCTAGGGAATATTTTAATTTACTACTGAGGTGATACACATCTGCATATTCTACACAATGTCCCCATGAATTAGGACATTTTCTGCTCTAGCTGATGGGAACACAAACTATTTCTGGCTCTGAGTAAGACTTGGTGATTGTTGCCTCTTTCTCCTTTTGGGTGCGTCTTTCCATAGCTTCGGGTAGTTTCTTTATGTACATGTGCTTGTTAGTATTCAGCTGAAGTCTTGAGGGGGATCTCCATAGTCATCTTTCTGTGTAGCTCTGTTCTCTGTAGACTTTAGCTGCCTTTTCCTCCTGAAGTTCCAGTGTTTTCTCTTCAACTCAGAGAGTCACCAGAATACATCTGGGTTCCTCCTTACTGCACCTGAAAACCCTCTCCAGTCAGCTGAGGCAATCACTGTGCTCATATTGTCTGTTTTCCTATCTCAGGAAGTACTGTCCTGTGTTGTTTTATATGTTATTGTTAAGTGTCATC
>NW_006408764.1:2780663-2783386 GCF_000296735.1 Chrysochloris asiatica
CTCTAAGACGACCAAGCAGGATCACTATGCTGAGGTTCAACCAAGTTCACAGGGGAACTTAATCTCTGGCCGAGGTAGCAAATTAGTAGCCACTCAGTTCTCAACTTGAGAATTACTTATATCAGAAGTTTGAGCATGTAGCTGATGAATATCCACAGACAATGTTTCATGTATTTTTGTCTATTTTGTTTTGTTTTGTTTTTTAATAGAGTCAAGTCAGAGAGTAAATCCTGTCCCAGTAACTCTATCTTGGCCAGGCATAGAAAGTCCTCAAATCAAACAATAATTTGCTCATTTTAAAAGTATTTAATGTATTTGTTGTTGTCAAGTGTCATTGAGTCTTTTCTGATTCATTGCATCCTTGCATAGCATTTTCCAAAGAGTGACAGTGGTTTGAAGCACTGATGTTGCAGTTTGCAGTCCAGGGCTTATCCTACAGCATCACATCAGGACAATATTTATTGGACACCAAGTCCTGGTATGGTGCTCTAGGATAATCACTGGACTGTATGGTTGGTTTGAGCTGCAAGGTTATTGGTTCAAACTCACTGCTCCTCAGAAATGCTGTACAAGGTCGGTATCAATAAGAACCGACTCGATGGTACCTAACAACAACATTATGTCCAGCACAATGCTAGAAGTAGCACCTGTTCACAGTCTGCTTAGACATTATTCCCTCTATCAGTCCTGGCACCTTCACACTAGTTCCTTCTGCATACTGTCTTATTCCTTCCTCTTGTTGTTGTTGTTAAGTACTGTCGAGTTGGTTCTGACTTATAGTGACCCTGTATAGCATTTCTGAGGAGCAGTTGATGAACTTGAACCACTGACCTTACGGTTCAAACCGACCTTGCTGTCCAGTGCATTAACCTGCAGAGCCACACTTACTGTTGTTAAGTGCTATTGAGTCAGTTCCGATCCATAGTGACCCTGAATAGGGTTTCCAAGGAGGGGCTGGTCAGCTTGAACTGCCAACCTTGAGTTCAAACCAACTTTGCAGTCTAGTGCATTAACCCACAGAACCACACCTGCTCAAATCTACCTTATGCCTAGGATCCTCTATACTCAGTCCTCCTCCTTTCTACTCTTCAGTATTTGTTTCAATTTTTATTTTGAAGGCAGTCCTTTCTTGACTCCCCTAGATCCACTATACTTAATCAGGGTGTTCTCTGCATTTTGCGATTGTTGTTGTTGTTAATTGCCATTGAGTCGGTTTTGACTCATAATGACACTATAGGGTTTCTGAGGAGCGACTAGCAAGTTTGAAACGCTGACCTTGCTGTTTAAACTAACCTTGTAATCCAGTGCTTACCCTAGAGCCACCACACCAGGACTCCATTTTTTTTCTTTTAGTACATATTTTTAGTGGCGATATTTACAAAAAATGTGTAGTTAATCTGTTCCCAGTTTCTATCAGAACAAGTTGTTTGTTTGTTTAGGAATAAAATATTTAAGAGTTTGATTATCCCAGGATACCATTTTGTGGTAATCACCACTTAAAACGTGTGTCCCACACTATGGCAGAGATTGAGTCAGTCTGCTTACTGCTGTGTCTCTGGGATCCCTTAACATAGAGAAGCACAGGTCACCAGAAGCTGACCACTGCCTGGAGAGTTCTGTACTGTGAGGTGGGAGTTCATTGAGGGCCTGGTTCTAGCTCTGCTTCACACAATTTTATTGGCTTGAGGAATCACAGGACTATGGTTTTATCATCTGTATAACTAGTTTAACTGACAATCCCTGAAGCATTGTTTCCACAATTAACTCAAAGGAAGATGATAATAAATCTGATGGTTATTTTTTGTTTTACCTTTTTTATACTCTTTTAAAAAACTTTTACAAAAACATTTTATTGTGAATTGAGTGAAGATTTACAGAGCATATCATCAATTTTACATTCAACAAATCACATTTTTTGTTTCATTATGATGCTTGCAATCCCCTCCATGTAGTATCAGTTAACAGCATTTACCTCTATTCACTTCATTATTATTATTATTATTATTATTTAAGGTTTTTATTGTGGATTGAGTGAAAGTTTACAGGACATATCATCAGTTTTTTATTCAAAAAATCATACACCTTGTTTCATTACATTGATTATAATTCCCACCATGTACTATCAGTTAATAGTATTTCTCTCTGTCCACTTTAGCTTTTTTAAAAACACACAAACAAAAAAACCCACTCAGGCATATATAATTATTTACATCTCCAAAGGGCACATTCTGTAAGTCGACTCCTGGCCACCAGTTCTTAGTCCTTCTCTTCTTAGTCCATGAATCTAGAATCCTCAGCTGCTCCCCCTCTCCATGTCCCCATGTCTGCCTCCTTCGCTGGCACTGCTGCTTCTCTGGATAAGGTCCCACATTCTGCTTGTGCATTCCTTTCTTGATGGTCCTAGGGTCCTCTCTTTCTGGACTGTAAGATTAACCACTCCCTTTTTTTGTTACCTTTACAATTGTGACAGTCGCGATAAGTCTTGATAACAATTATTCACTATTGAATCTTATGAGTCTTATCCCCATCTCTTTTCACCAGACCCATCTAGACAAGATGACAGCTCTTCAGTGGGGACTCTTTCTTTCCCCTCATACTCTTAACCTAAACTCCCTCTTGAAACCTTGTAAGCCAGTCACTTCATGCCTTTATTGCCCCCTCATTTAGGTAGCCAATGTCTATGTTGCCCATCCCTGTCTACCCTGTGTACAGAGCAGATAGCA
>NW_006408764.1:2785221-2814869 GCF_000296735.1 Chrysochloris asiatica
TCATTTTCTTCAGCTTTAATTTGAATTTGCATATCAGTAATTGATGGTCTGTTCCACAGTCTGCCCCTGGCCTTGTCTTCACTGATGATATGGAGGTTTTCCATCTTCTCTTTCCACAGATGTAGTCTATTTGATTTCTATGTGTTCCATCGGGCGAGGTCCATGTGGTTACCTTATATTCCATTAATTCTTCCCTTCATTTAAGATAGTCTATTTTATCCAGTAATCTACCTGACCTTCTTACCACCTGGATCTCTGTTCCTCTGTGATTACCTTTTTGCATACTTTAATTGTTTTGATTATTCACTTCATTTAAAAAACAACAACAACATTTTATTGTGAATTGAGTGAAGGTTTACAGAACAGATCATCAGTCCCACATTCAACAAGTCATATACTTCATGTCATTTCAATGATTGCATTTCCTTCCAGTTAACAGTATTTACCTCTATTCTCTTTAACTCTTCCACTCCTTCCTGTGTCTTCTGCTACCTTTGTCTTTCCTGTGCCAGCCTCCTTTTTGTATATTGCCTTCCTCATCACCCAATTGACATGTGTCTACCCTTTACCCTATGAATAATTTTCCCTTCTCTCCCACCTCTGGAAGCCATCAAAGAATGTTTCTTTTAGCAAGAAAATCTTTTCTTGATCTCAAACAATATTTGTCCTTTTGTGATTGAGTAATTTCACTCAGGACTCCTGATGTGGTACTGTAGGATAAGCACTATACTACTAACCTTAAGTTTATTAGTTCAAACCTACCAGCCACTTCTTGGAAATCCTGTACAAGTTTGCTATGAGTCAGGATTGACTTGAGGGCATTTAACAACAATTTCACTCAGCATAACAACTTCCAGGCAGTCCATGTAATGAGGTGTTTTGCAGATTTATCATAATTCTTTAAAGTTGCATAGTATTTCATAGTGTGTATGTACCAAAGTTTGTTTACCATTCTTCTGTTGATGGGCATTTAGGCTGTCTCCATCCTTTTACTATTACGAATAGGGCTGCAATGCACATGTTGTTATGTGCCATCGAGTTGGCTCCCACTCATAGTGACCCTGTAGGTCACTATAGGGTTTCTGAGGAGTGGGTGGTGAATTTGAACCACCGACCTTGTGGTTCAAACTCACCTGGCAGTACTAACCCACTTGGCTGTTCTGTGCTTATCCTGCAGCACACCAGGATTTCTGCAATAAACATGGGTGTGCTTATATTTATTCGTGTCATGGCTTTTATTTATTGAGGATATGTGCCAAGAGGAAGGTTTGCTGGGTCATATGGAATTTCTATTTCCATCTTTTTTCGGAAGCATAATACTGTTTGCGAAAGCATAATAATGTTCCAAACTACTGACCTTAAGATAGTTCCACCATTTTACAGTTCTACCAGAAGTGTAGGAGGGTCCCTGTCTCTCCACACCCTCCTGAGCATTTGTTATTTTCTATTTTGCTTTATTTTTTAACTTTGTTATCAATGTTGGAATAAGATGCTATTTCATTGTTATTTTGATCTGTATCTCTCTAAAGTTCTGGCGTTGCGTTGTAGGATAAAGCATTTGACTGTAAGGTCTGCTTGAATCGAAAGGTCCGTGGCTCAAAGCCACCAGAAGCTCCTTAGAAACCCTATACAGGGTTGCTGTGAGTTGGAACTGGCTCCATGGCACTTAACAACAATCACAACAACAAAGGCTAATGATCTTAAGCATTTCTTCATGTTTGTTGGCCACCTACATGTCCCCTATCCATTTTTAAATTGGATTACTTGTCTTCTTGTTGTTGAGGTTTTGAGTGTTTATAAATTTTAGAGTGTGATCCCTTGTCTGAAAAGTCATTGCCAAAAATGTTTTCCCAGTCTGTGTTTTCTTTTTACTCTTTTGGTGAAATCTTTTGATGCACATAAGTGTCTAATTGTTTAAAGGTCCCAGTCATCTATTTTGTTTTCTGCTGTTTGTATGTTTTCAGTTATGTTTGATAGTGTATTTATGCCATGTATCAGAACCCTTAAGTTTGTTCCTATTTTTTCACTGATTATAGTTCTAGTCTTTACATTTAGGTCTTTAATTCATATTTTTTTGTATATGGTGTGAGATATGGGTCTTGTTTCATTTTTTTTGCAAATGGATTTTCCGTTTTGCCAGGACCATTTGTTGAAAATACTATCTCTTACCCATTTAATGTGTTTTGGTCCTTTACTGAATATCAAGTGACTGTAGGAGGATGGATTTACTTCTGTTTCATTGATCTCTGTGACTTCCGCTGTACCAGTAACACACTGTTTTGACCACTGTGGCTGTTTAGTAGGATTTGAGATCAGGAAGTGAGAGGTCTCCTATTTTATTCTTCTTTTTCAGTAATGTTTTGCTTTTCTGGGGTTGCTTAACTTCCATATAAAGTTAGTTTTTCTATCTCTTTAATGAATGATGTTGGAATCTGGATTGGGGCTGCATTATATTTATAGGTTGCTGTATATTTATGTGGAGCCCTGGCGTGGCGCTGTGGGTTAATGCACCAGACTGCAAAGTCGTCTGAACTGCAAGGTCAGCAGTTCAAGCTCACCAGCTGCTCCTCGGAAGCCCTATACAGGGCCGCTATGGGTCGGAACCAACTCGATGGCACTCAACAACAACAACATATATTTGACATTTTCACAGTGTTGTCTTCCTATACATTGTTGTTGCTGTTAAGTGCCTTCGAGTTGGTTCCAATTCATAGCAACCCTGTATAGGGTTTCCGAGGAGTGGCTGGTGGGCTTGAACCACCGACCCTATGATTCAAACCCACCTTACAGTACAGTGCATTAAGCCGCAGCACCACACCAGGACTCCCTCCTATACAGGAGCATGGTGTATTCTTCCATTTTTGTAGGTCTCTTGGTTTCCTTTTTTTTTTTTTTAATGTTTTATTGTGAATTATGTGATAGTTTACATGGGAGAACATTAGTTTTACATTCATTCTATTGTATATCATTTCATTGCCATGGTTGGCCTTTTGGTTTCTTGTTGTAATGTTTTGTAGGTTTTATATCTGTACATGTATTTAGTTCCTCTGGTTAGATTTGTCCCTAAGCTTTTCGTCTTTTGAATGGCTATTGTAAATTATATTGTTTTCCTGATTTCCATTTCAGAGCTCTCTTTAGTTCAAAGGAACTCAACTGATTTTGTATGCGGATCTTGTACCCTGCCACTGTTCAATCTTTCAATGAGTTTCAAAAATTTTCTCACTGAATCTTTGGAATTTCCTAAGTATAGGTTCATAGAGAAGATTGAAAGGAAATAATATGCTTAGCATTTCTTAAGATGAGGGAACTGAAGAAAAACTCAAGCCTCAATTTGAAATATTGAAGAATTCTATGGGCAAAATATTGAATGATGCAGAAAGCATCAAAGGAAGATGGAAGGAATATGCAGAGTCACTACCAAAAAGAAATAGTCTATATTCAACCATTTCAAGAAGTATCATATGATCAAGAACCAATGATACCAAAGGAAGAAGTCCAAGGTGCATTATCATTGGCAAAGAATAAAATGTCAGGAATTGAAGGAATACAAACTGAAATTTTTCTTTTTTTTTAATTTTTAATTTTTTTATTGTGATAATTTACATGGGGGAACATTAGTTTTACATTCATTCTATCATACATCGTTTCATTGCCATAGTTACCATTCTGTCCATGCATCATCACCAAAGGGTATACCCCGCAGCAGCACCCCCTACCCCCATGGTCCTCAGCACACAGCCTCCTTCCCTCCCTGGATCTCAAGTCCTCAGCCACTCCATCTCTCGGTGTCATCCTCTCTGTCTCCATCTCAGGCCTCACTGCTTCTCTGGGTGGGGTTCCGATCTAGGCTCTTCTCCCGTGATGGTCCCAGGGGCCTTCACTCCTAGACTGAAAGGTTAATCACTCCCCTTCTTGCTATAAGATATCTGCCTTTACATTTCCAGTCCTCACAATCAGTCCTGATAACAATTATTCGCCCTTGCATCACAAGAGACCCATCTGCATTTCTTTTCATCAGCCCTTCCTAGACAGGTTGGATATTACTCACTTGAGACTCTACCATCCTTCCCACCCTGTTGATCTAGGCTCCCTCCTGAAAGCTTGTAAGCCAGTCACTTCTTACCTTTGTATCCCTCCCCCCCTGAATCTTTCAACAAACTGATGCAGCACTCATCTATGCCAAGGCACTCATCTATGAGGGCACTCACTCATCTATGCCAAGAAATTTGGAACTTATTGGAAGAGATCATGGCCAACTGATTGAAAGAGATTCATATTTGTGCCCATTCCAAAGAGAGGTTATCCAATAGAATGCAGAAAGCATAAATAATATCATTAATATGCAAGTAAAATTTTGCTAAAGATAATTAAAAAACAGCTGCAAACATTGACAGAGAACTACCAGATAGTCAAGCCAGATTCAGGTGAAAACGTGGAATGCAGGATATCATTGCTGATGTCAGATGGATCTTGGCTGAAAGCAGAGAATACCAGAAAAATGTTTACCTGTGTTTTATTGACTATGCTTTTGACTGTGTGGCTCATGACAAGCTATGGACATTTCAGATAATAAATATTCTGGAACACTTAATTTGCTCATGAGGAATTTGTACATAGACCAAGAGGCAGTTGTTCAAACAGAACAAGGGAACATTGAATGGTTTAAAACTAGGAAACATGTGTGCTAGGGTTATTTTCTTTCATCATACTTATTCAATCTGTATGCTGAGCAAATAATCTGAGAAGCTGAGTTATATGAAAGCAACAACAAACAAACGTGGCATCAGGATTGGAGGAAGACTCATTGACAACCTGTGATATGCAGCTGATACAACCTTACTTGCTGAAAGTAAAGAGGACTTAAAATACTGATGAAGATCAAAGACCGCACCCTCAGTATGAGTTGCGCCTCACTGAAAAAAAAGCAACAAAAAATGAAAATCCTCACCACTGGACCAATAAACAACATCCACAAAAATGGAGAAAAGATTGAAAATGTCAAAGACTTCATTTTGCTTACATCAGTCATCAACACTCATAGAACCAGCAGTCAAGAAATCAAACAACATATACCATTAAGAAAATCTGCTGCACAAGACTCTTTCAAGTCTTTAAGAGTAAAGATGTCACTTTGAGGACCATGGTGCACCTGACCCAAGTCATGCTATTTTCAATGCTGGCCTGGAGGTTCTGTGGGTTCTGTAGGTCTGGAGCCGAGCCTGCCTGAATCCAGGTACCAATGTGGCGTAGCTGTCACCAACCTCATACTGGTGTGCCTCAAAACTGTAAGGCTCTAAACTCCTGGAGAGCAGGGTCTGTTCTAGGGGTGGATAAGAGTAGGGGCCTGCCACATCTCTGGGCATCAGAGGAGCATCAGGGCCTGTAGCCTGTATGAATCTGCTCTACCAGGCTGCCTTCTGTCTTCAAAGCTGCTTGCAAAAGTAGAAGATGGCTGTACTGCATCTGGCCAGCCAAGAGTTCACCAGCCAGTTCTTCTTTTGCTGGCCTTGCTCAGCTTCTCTTCTCAGGAAATATTCAATTCACATCTCTAACATTTCCTCTGAAGCTCAGGATCTTAGAATTATCATTTATGTCTGTGTCATTTGGTCTCCTGTATCTTTGTTGTAGAGGGTCTGTGTAGCACATTTGGCTAGTCTCTTATGTTGCTGGAGGTCTTGTATTTTATTTTTTTAAAAGTCATGTTTGCTGTAGTATAATTTAGATAGAATAAAAACCAAATATGTTATGCAACTATTGGCCTCTATCTGTGGGGAGAAAAGAAGGATGATGAAAATGAAGACATTTGGAATCAATTAGTCCAATGGATTAATGGAATACATGAACATTGATCTTCACAATCCTGAGACCAATGGTGGTGGCCATGGTAGTGTGCCTTGGAGTCGAATCTGACTCATAGCCACCCTGTATAGGGTTTCCAAGGCTGTAAATCTTTACGGGAGCAGAAAGCCTCATCTTTCTCCCGCAGAATGGCTGGTAGTTTCGAACTACTAAGCTTGAAGTTAGCAGCCTGATTTGTAACCACTACGCTACCAGAGTTCCCTCCGAGACCAGTAGACTTAGACATTCAACAAATCATATACTTTACTTCATTACAATGATTGCAATCCCTCCCATATACTATCAATTAACACAATTTACCTCTATTAACTTTAACTCATGCACTCTTCCCAGTGTCTCCTGCTACCTTCTTCTTTCCTCTGCCAATCTCCCTCTTTTTGTATATATGCCTGCTCCATCACTCACCATGTTAACTCTTATGGTTGAGTGCTTATCTTACAGCACCATACTAGGATTCTGTCTACTCTCTAGTCTATGAATAATTTTCCCTTACACCCACCCCTGATAACCATGATAGACTGTCTCTTTTATCCAGAAAATTTGACTTTTTACAACAGTGGCTTCATACAATATTTGTCCTTTTGTGATTGACAAATTTCACTCAGTATGTCCTCCACATTCATGCATGTTGCTAGGGATTTTGCAGATCCATGGTTATTGTTCAATATTGTATAGTGTTCCATTGTGTATATGTACCAATGTTTGTTTAACTATTCTTCTGTTGATGGGCATTTAGGCTGTCACCACCTTTTTTTTTTTTTTTTAATGTTTTATTGTGAATCATGTGATAGTTTACATGGGAGAACATTAGCTTTACATTCATCCTATCATATATTGTTTCATTGCCATGGTTACAATCCCCTCCATGCATCATCAAACAACCAAAGGGTATACCCCGCAAGCCTGTCCCTCGGTCATCAGCACACAGACCCTCTCACTCTCTGGGTCTAGAGTTCCCAGCCACTCTATCTCTCCACATCATCATCTCTGCCTCCATCTCTGGCATCACTGTTTCTCTGGGTAGGGTCTCATACTCCTCTTTTCCCTTGATGGTTCCAGGAACCTCAAAGTCAGTCACTCCCCTCCTTTTCTATAAAACGTCTACCTTTACATTTCCAACCCTCACAGTCAGTCCTGGTAACAATTATTCACTATTGTACCACAAGAGTCTTATCCTCATCTCCTTTCATCAGCCTTGTTCAGACAGATTGGAAACCACTCAGTGGAGAGTCTACCTTCCTCTGTACCCTCTGGATCTAGGCTCCCTCTTGAAAGCTTGTAAGCCAGTCACTTCTTGCCTTTGTAGCCCCCCATTTTGGGTAGCCAATGTCCAAGTTGCCCATCCCTGTCTATCCTGTATACCGAGGGGGTGGAAATGATCCTTGTTGTAAAGATTTGTTCCCTCTTTTGAGCAACTGCATCCATAGGTGTAGGTTAAGTTCATGAAATTATATCAGATTACTCTTTTTTTCTTCTTCTAGTTGAATTTTGATCATCCAGCCATTGAAGCCAGTCAAGTGGGTATTATCTGTAAGTGTGGGTGTTCTTGTGCATATGCCCTCTCTTCTTATTGGCTGGATGCTTCACTCTCCACTCTAGCCCTCTGTGGCTATGTCACTGACTCTGGGCTCAGGAGTCCCCAGGTCTTGACAACTGCTGGCCAACTAGGTCTCCACCCAGGTTCTCCTCCTTTTTTGTTTTTAAACTTTTTATTGTGAATTGAGTGAAGGTTTACAGAACATATCATCACTTTTACATTCAACAAATCATATGGTTTGCTTCATTACATAGTTGCAATCCCCTTCATATACAAACAGTTAATAGCATTCACCTCTATTTACTGTAAACATTGCATTTCTCCCTGTGTTGATTATCTAGTACAGGAGCCAGTGGGTGGAGCTGCAGAGTACTGTTGTGGCTGGTTTGTATGGACACAGTAGTTTCTTGTTGGGTGGAAAAGAGGAGGAAACACCCCCCCACACACACACACACACAAGAAAACAAAGCATAATAAACAGACAACCAACAATGAAGAGAAAATAATAAAGGATGAAACAGAAAGAAAAGCAGGTAGCAACTAGAAAAAAAGAATATAATAACTAAAAAGAAAAAGGAGGTACAGGAAAATGAACTATAGAAGAGAAGAATAAGAGAGAAAATGAAGGGGAAATTAAAAACACTGAGAGGGAAAATGAAGAGAGTACTGAGTAGTAAAGAAAGAGCAAAAGGAATAAAAAGAAGATGGATGAGTAATAGAAAAGAAGGAAAAACAAAAGCAGGGACAGAAAGGTTAATATTCACAGTGATAGAAAGAGAAGAAGAAAGAATAAGCAAACAATGAAAGGCACTAAAACAACTGTTGAACCTGGAGAGATCTCTGGAGTCTCCTGTCAGCCAAGGAGCTCATGGGTGCAGCTGGTATATGGCAGCGGAGTTTCTGGTCCTAGATGGACTCCTGATGTGGCGCTGTAGGACCAGCACTGGACCGTGAACCACAAGGTCAACAGTTCAAACCCACCAGCTGCTCCTCAGAAACAGGGTCGTTATGATTTGGAACCGACTCAACAACAAAGCAGGTCTGGTGGTTCTGCAGGTTCTGCAAGTCTGCCAAGCTTGCTGGAATCGAGGTACCAAAGTGGTGCAGCCAGCCAGTACTGTCTCACACTGGAGTGGCTCACAACCATGTGGGTCCACACTGGAAAGCAGGGTCGGCTCTGGGACAGGAACAGCGAGACTATAGGAACGGGGAGGGCTAACAACAGTCTCTCGCCAAATAGAAGGGTGCGGTTCCAAAGCTCAACAGTCCTTAGAATGGCCCGCCCTCGGCTCTGAAAAGCTCGAAAGGTGACTGGCTGAGGGAGAATTTCCGCAGGCACTTCCGCGATCCATCCTTAGTATCTCTGATTGGCTGGGTATCTGGAGAGCTAGGCCTCCAGGGAGTTGTAGTTCTTGGGGCTCAACGGGGTCGCCTAGGAGAACCGGTGGTCAGAGGCTGCGGGCCCGGGCTGTACTGGGTGGCGTCCGCTGGCATCATGTCCCGCGTGTCAGTGCCTTACCATATGAAAGGCACCGTCGCTCTGCAGGTTGGCGACATGCGGAACTCCCAAGGACGGCCTGGCGTGCAGGTCATCGATGTCACCTTCCCCAGCACCAAACCCTTCGAGGTAAGCAAGCCCTGTGTGGGGGGCGCGACCCGGCCTCCGGGGCAGGGCAGACCTTGGAATTCAGGTACGATTTAGTCCGCAGGCACTTCCGCGATCCATCCTTAGAATCTCTGATTGAAAGACTTAGTATCTTTTACTGAAAGACTCAGCAGCGGCTCCTGTTTCTGTGATTCAGTTAACCATTCATGTATTTATTCCTTTAGTTAGTATATATTTACTAGAATGCAGCCTCCTTCCTGTTCAGTTCTCAGCCCAGAGCAGCACTGGCATGAATGTGCTGGCAATACAGCTGTGAACCCAATGGAGGTGATGGATCATTTTGTCCCTGGTCTCAACTTGGTATCATTATACAATAAGCTGCCTGCAAATGTGTTTGCTTACTCCTGTTCCTGCAGAAGGTCAATTTCAACTCAACACTCATTGGGATACTCCCAATGATTCCAGTTTCCAATGCCCAGTTGCATTTCCACATCAGCAGCAAGGTGACTGGACACTGTATAACCTCATCACAGAGGATAAAGTCCATTTTCTAATGGCCTAGCATTAGAGGCAGGCCACATCTGCATTCTGCCTGCCTCTCAGGCTTCTGCCCCATGCACTTTGTGCTGGTTGCAGTTTGTTATTCTCCCCAAGCTGTTCCTTGCTATTATCTGTGAAGTTTCATTGAAGGACCTAACCCTGGTGGTCCTGACTCAGTAGGTCTGGAGTGAGCCTTGATGCATGTATTATTTAAAAAATAGAAAGTTTTTCCTTGGTTGATTGCTGAGTGTGCAGTGATGAGAACCATTGCTGTAGCCACTATTCCTGGAGTGTGCTAGCATCTCTCACCTCTGGTGCTCCTTATTACTTCCTCTTTCAGGCTTCATCTATAATTTTCTGCCTCCTCCAGAGTTAGGACTCTGAGCAGCTTCTTGACATCTGGCAAGATCTATATTGGTGGTTAATTTACATGAGCTACTCATCCAACTGTGAGCTTTTCTGCTGCTGCTTGCTACTGAGTCAGTTCCAATTCCTATGAACCTATACGGGGTTTCTGAGCCTTATCTTTCTTCCTTGGGGTTGCTGGTGGATTCAAACTGCTGATCTTGTGGTTAGCAGCCCAACGCATAACCCACTATGCTGCCAGGGTTCCTTGTGAATGCTTCTAGGAAAGCAAAATTATCTTTGGGCCCTAGTAGATACTTGCTGAAATTGTTAGTTTAGTAGGAGTACATTCCTAAGAGGAAGGGGAAATGGTGTTTTTTTTTTAACTTTCAGGCCCTGGGCCTGAGTCTAATTTGTCATGGTGCATTATGTGTGCTTTAGTTGCAGGAGATCATGTTTAAGAATTACTACACAGCCTTTTTGAGCATCCGTGTGCGCCAGGACACCTCGATGCACACACCAGCCAAGTGGGTGACCTGCCTGCGGAATTACTGCCTCATGCCTGACCCACACAGTGAGGAGGGGGCCCAGGAGTATGTATCGCTGTTTAAGCACCAGGTCAGCTGGGCCTCCACATGGCCAGGGAAGCTCAGATGAGGGCTTATAGGGGTCTTGGAATTTGGGCCAGTACAACAGGAGGGAAGAAGAGGGGCAAGGCCAGCCTGAGCAATGACTGTGCAAACACCTTGGAGGGACTTCTTTCCTTCCCAAAGGCCTGTTGGGGGAGAGGGAAACATTTTGGCTCACTGCTGATTGGGAGGCTCCTGGGCAGTGTCCTGAGCCTCACTGTGTCCTTCTGTGTGTATCAGATGCTGTGTGACATGGCCAGAGTATTGGAGCTGCGCCTGATTTTGCGGCAGCCATCACCACTGTGGCTGTCTTTCACAGTGGAGGAGCTGCAGGTCTACCAGGAGGGACCAAAGGTAGGTGACTGGCTCAGAACTGTTGACTGGCCCATTCTCCAACAGGCTCCCAGGTATGGTGGGGGATGGGTGAGACTCAGAAGGAACCCTTTGTAGAATTTAGCTGTATGGGTAGGAATACCAGAAGTCCCTGAGGGTAAGGTCATGTCTGAATGTCACCTGACCTTTGGAGTTACTTGTCATTCCCAGAGCCCTGAACCTTCAGCTGCTAGAAGATCCTTCTGCTGCTTATAGTTGCTTATAGTGTTCTTGGAGCCTCCTTCTGCATAATAGGAAAACTTCTGTAGCCTGAGCTACTGTGGGTCCCCTGAATAGCATTTTCCCAGTGTCTGAGGTTGAGGGGTCCCCACCTTGTTCCCAGGACCATGGACTTTGGCCCTAGAACTGTCCCACTCTGCCTCCCTCAGTGATGCATGCCTTTGTTTTACAGAGTCCCTCCATGACCTTTCCCAAGTGGCTCTCCCACCCAGCACCCTGTGAGCAGCCTACCCCACTCCTTGAGGTAAGTCTTATCCTGTGTAAAAACCATTTGTGAATGGCTCTAGTGCCTAGCATAGACCCATATGGACCCCTTTCTATAATAATCTAGGGCTAGACCCAGGGCTCTCAGTTTGGTCTCTGCCATCTTCCTGCTAGATACTCACTCTTAGACCATGGCATTTGAAGCATTGCTGACATGGAGTTAGACTGCCTACTGTACACCAGGCCCCAGCCTCATGTCTCATAAGTTATCTGGAAATGTTACCAGTCTCAACTGGGTGAGTGAGGGTGGTGGGTTCACATACCCCAGCTAGGTCTCTCTGGGGCCCTGAAAGCAATGCTGGGGAGAGATACATAGCCACTGACTTCTCCCTCTGGAACAGGGTCTCCCAGACCCCGGCAGGGTATCCTCTGAGGTGCAGCAGATGTGGGCACTGACAGAGATGATCCGGGCCAGTCAAACCTCCACACGGATTGGCCGCTTTGATGTGAGTGATCACTTTCTTCTGCTTAATTTGAGTTGCCCTGAGCGGGTCAGACATGATGACTTTTTGTGTTGCAGGTGGATGGCTGTTATGACTTGAACTTGCTCTCCTACACCTGAGCCATGACTCCTACCCAAGACCTTGGTCTTTCCATGCCCACCAAGACCTGGCTTGAGCCACCAGAGGCTGAAGTGCAGTGTCTGTGCATTTCAATTACCACCTGCAGGCCCATTTTGTTCAAGCCATCTTCATGGATTCCAGATTATCAGGCCTTTAGCATGTTGCTTCAGCATGAGTTCCAGACACGGGTTTGCAGTTGGTGCTGTGCTTGCTGGGAAGCAGCCAAGCTCTTTCTTCTTCTCCCACCCTAAAAACATTCCACTTCTACTTAGTTAGAATCCCCATGTTCCCTCTACCCCTTCAGTCAATGTGTATACACCTGTCTTCTACCTGCTTCCTTACCCTAAATGCAGTGAGCTGAGATGAACTATCCCATCTAGCCCAGGAAGGTTGCATGCTAAGACACTCTTGTTGACAGGAAACTTGAGGGAGAAACAGCTCCTTCTCTTCCTTCTAGGCTACCTTGTAGCCTTCTTTCCCTTTGTGTTACACCCACACATACACACAAGTTTCCTGTCTACATGTTTTTGCTACCTGCCTGGGAAGCAGAACTGGGTATTTAGACAGTCTGAGTCTTTAGTTACTAGGCTGGCTCTTGGTGTGTCCCAATGGCTCTGATCATCAAGCCTGAGCCTAAGAATAAGACCTGGGACTTGCCAGCCATTGCACCTATCCCAAAGAACAACCCTGTCTCTTCTTAAGAGGATGACGTCTTTCAAGATCTCATGTGGGTGGGTGAGTAAGGCAAGCTGCTTGTGTGAAAATCTTGCCTCCCTCTGGTTCTTCCTGGCGTTTCCCCTGCTTGACCTGGAAGAATGGATGCATTCAAGGCTCAACAACTTTCAAGGAGAAATTTAGCCACTTTTTGGTGTCTGCCTTCGCCTCTCATCCAAGTTCCTGCAGGTAGTGTTTTTGCCTGCAGGTTTATTAACTTAAACCCATTCTGATGTTACTAAGAGTATGATGACCAAAGTCCTGTACTCAGGGAGCAGTGACCCTCAGTATATGTGTGTGTGAGAGGGGTGGACCCTGGGGGTGCTTCACTCACACCTCCAGCAATCAGCACAGGGCCTGGTGTACAGCAAGATCAATAAATGCTTGTGGAATGCATGACTGTCATGGCTGCCTGTGTCTACTCAGTGGGAGAGCTGGGGACCCTCACATGAAGCCAGGTTACCACGTTGCTTTGTCTGTCAGGCTTGTTCCACCAGCCTATCCTTTTCTTGCCCTTCCCCCACTATTTGACCTTACATTCTTAGGGTCCTGACTGATTGAGGCCTTTCAGTCTTTGTAGAACTTTGAACCTTTGGAGGCCTGACAATCAGCAGGGGGAGGTCTAACCTCCAGCTGTTGTTTTGGCAACTCATCTGCCCTGATCAGCCAGCTGGAAGAACCTGGGGCTATATTCCTGCAGTTTGGAGTAGCTGCATTCAGTTTGAAAGTTTAATTTGCCTTTGGGGCTTCCTGTCCCCTCCTCCGGATAATCCACATAGGATTAACCTGTTTGAGCAGGGGTCGGACTACATCTCCCGGCGTTCCCAGCAGAGTGGTGGCCTCCGTGCGCTGGCTGCATTGCTGGCGGGCGACAATGCTGCGGGCAGGGAGCTTGATGGCCTGGCTAGGCTCGCGCCTGCAGGCGCCCCCCTCAACCCTGAGCCGATCACTCAGTTGTGCACAGGTGGGATAGGGTGTTGGAGGTGGGTGTTGACGTTGGAGGGGGGAGGGAAAAGGCAGGGGGCTTGGACTTCTGGCTGCACTGAGCCTGGCCTCCCCACAGGACTTACTCCGCAGGACGCCGCTCTACGATTTACACCTGGCCTACGGTGGGAAGATGGTGGCATTTGCGGGCTGGAGCCTGCCCGTTCAGTACCGG
The DNA here is from genome assembly GCF_000296735.1 of Chrysochloris asiatica. Taxonomy (NCBI): domain Eukaryota; kingdom Metazoa; phylum Chordata; class Mammalia; order Afrosoricida; family Chrysochloridae; genus Chrysochloris; species Chrysochloris asiatica. Next base: position 2,799,050 of record NW_006408764.1, read on the forward strand.
GACGGCCACATTGACTCGCACCTGCATACACGCCGGCACTGCTCACTCTTTGATGTATCCCACATGCTGCAGGTGAGTCAGGCAAGCGCACTGGCCGCCAAACCGGCTTTCCTTCCCGTTTACAGTGGTGCAGTTCTCGGCTTTGTAACCTAAGGACCGATCAGCCAGAAGAGCTGGGTGTCATCAGTGTTATGACTGACTTTGGCACTGAGGAAGTTTGAGGATCTCCTGATCATCCTCTTCTAATCTATCCATCCTGCTTCCACTTAATAACATGCCTTAACATCCTGGTATTTCCAGGGCTGGCACCTGCCCTAACAATGGTCCTGGATATTGGCTTGAAAAAGGGGTATTTCATGAAGGTGCTCAGTTCCTCTTTAGTTCTCTTAACTTCCCTTCACCTACCCCTAGTAAACCAGCCCTGTGCTGGAGGATGTAGGGGAATTGGGAGGAGGGACCTCTGCTACCTATAGACCCCAAAAGTCAAGTGAGGCACTTCAGTTGAGTTGTACTGCACTGTGGATGACAGAATGGTTGCTTCCTTGCCCAGTGCTTTCTCTGACTGCAGCTGTTACAGTGGCCTGAGGTGTTTGATCTCTTCCTCAGACCAAGATACTTGGCTGTGATCGGGTGAAGCTGATGGAGAGTCTAGTGGTTGGAGACATTGCAGAGCTAAGGTCAAACCAGGTGGGCCCTTCTTTTATTTCTGCTCAATGAGTGTTCTCAGCCATGAGCAGCAAACTTGGGCTGGGTCCTTACTGTGGGCTTGAGGGTACAGAAGTGGATCAATCACAGCTTCTCAGGGTTCCCAGTCTTGGGAAGTTGGGAGTCCCTGAATCATATCCAGACACCCAGCCATCTGTAGGGAGAGTCCTGTCCCCACCTTGCCCCATCAGGCTAGGAGACCTGAAACTTGAGTTCATGTACTATGACCTTCTATGAGACCTAACTCCTCCCTATTCAAAATGTGGTTGATAAACCAGCAATCTCATCCTCACCTGTTGTTTAGTGCCCTTGAGTCAGTTCTGACCTATTGGCACCTCTCCTATAGGTTTTCCTAAGAGTAGTGGGTTTGCAGTCTAGTGTTTGTCCTATAGTGCCACACCAAGATAATAATACATACAATCTCAGGCCCTGTCCCAGACCTGTGGAATCAACCTGCACTTTAATAAGCTCTTTAGGAGATTTGGAGTCCTGGTATGGTGCTGTGGGTTAATATGCTCGACTGCAAGGTCGGGTTGAACCACAAGGTCAGCAGTTCAAGCTCATCAGCTGCTCTTCGGAAACCGTATACAGGGTCGCTATGGGTTGGAACCAACTCGACGGCACTTAACAACAACAATAACAACTAGGAGATTTATGTGAACTCTGAATCTCAAGTGCTTCCTCTAGTGAGAAGCCAAGGCCAAGCTCATAGTGGCTTCATAGGCATTGTTGTGGAGTGCTCAAGTAGTGTGTGGGATTGTCAAGATGGACTTTGAAACTTTTGTCCTGGGGGTTGGAGCTGGAACTGCACTGTTCCAAGTCTGGGTAGGATGAAGAGCACGTCTTGGGTGTCCTGAATTAAACATGAGATGGGACTGTCGGTTCTGAGAGGGGAGAGGTGCAGAGACCCTATCAGATTGGGAAAGTCTCCCATGTTGGGAAGGAGATGAAAACTTTCTTGGTGTATGGCTGACCCAGCTTTGTACCTTGCACACACCCAGTCCTATGCATGAAATATTGGTGAGTTTGTGGTGATGTGCGGCTCACCCTTGACCTTGGCCTTGGAGGTAAAGATACTTTGCTTTGGTACCAGGGGACACTGTCACTTTTCACTAATGAGGCTGGAGGCATCCTCGACGACTTGATTGTGACCAACACCTCTGAGGGGCATCTGTACGTGGTGTCCAATGCTGGCTGCCGGGACAAGGACTTGGCCCTCATGCAGGTATAAACCCTACATGCTCTAGGCACCGTACCTTCCTTGTTCTGAGTGGCAGTCTTGGTGCCCAGGACAGACTTGCCATGTATAAGAGGCTCCAAAAATTGTTTGAGTGTGTGAGCAGCTGGGAGACTCAGTGTAGGTCCTCCATAGAATAAGCTAGAATTTGGGGGAGGGGAGGACAGGTGAAGCTAACTTTAGCCCCTTAGTGAGCATCCTTTGGAAAGAATGGAAATCTGGAAGCTGGTGTGAGTTTGCAGACTTGAGCTTGAGTTATCCCCACCACTTAGTAGCTGTGACCTTGGGAAAGTCACCCACCATCTCTGAAGCTGTCTTCTCATCTGTAAGATGGGAATCAATCTATTGTCTCATTGCCCAGCTCTGCCATGGCTGGTTTATGGAGGTTGCACAAATTGGTATTTTTGTTTCTTCTTTCAGGACAAGGTCAGAGAACTTCAGAACATGGGCAGTGATGTGGGCTTGGAAGTGGTGGATAATGCCCTGCTGGCCCTGCAAGGTGCGAGGGCTGCCCTGGGGTTGGAACTGATCTCTGCATTCTTGACTACCTCAACTGTTTAGTACAGAGGCTGGGCCAGGAATGTGTGAACTGTATGATATTTGTGAGCCATTATTATATTTATTATATTTATATTTTGCCTTTTCCCTACCTATCATAAGGTTCCATGGGTTTGGGGCAAGAATGTCTTCTAGAAGGGATGATGAGCACCTTAAGGTTTGTTCTGGCCCCTAAAAGCTATGACCTGGGACTTGGGTGCTTAGTTACTTGTTCCCTGGGCCTAGGTCCCACTGCGGTCCAGGTGCTGCAGGCTGGCGTGACAGATGACTTGAGGAAGCTGCCCTTCATGACCAGTGCTGTGATGGAGGTGTTTGGCGTGTCTCACTGCCGTGTGACTCGCTGCGGCTACACAGGCGAAGATGGTGTCGAGGTTTGTCAAGCAGTGGGGTGGGCACAGGCATTTGCAGGCACAGGACTCTGTGGCAGCTGCCCACCTGCTCTTTGGTATCCCATGCAGATCTCAGTGCCAGCATCAGGGGCAGTCCACTTGGCAGCAACTCTGCTGGAAAATCCAGAGGTGAAGCTGGCAGGGCTGGCAGCGCGGGACAGCCTACGCCTGGAGGCAGGCCTCTGCCTATATGGGAATGACATTGATGAGCACACCACACCTGTGGAGGGCAGCCTCAGTTGGACACTGGGTGAGCTACGCTGGGATCCTGAAAGTTTGAATGACCCTTAGTGAGACCAGTCAGTCCCTGACAACTCCTGAAGTTGTGTAGCCTGGAACAAGTGACTTGGTGCTCCTCAGCCCCCATTCTTTGGAGGTATCACTGTGGCCTTGCTCATTAGAAGCTGAGAACCCTTGGCAGGCCAAGGTGTGTATCATGAACTTCTGGACCAGGGGACAAGAGGTGGGTGGCTGAGTACAGTTCAAGTGAGGAATGGGGCCTGGGGCAAGCCCAAACGAAAGGGTCTTGATGCTGAATGGATGTTACTTGGGTTTGTGTAGTTAGGACCTCCTGTGGCCAGAGCTCCCATGGGTTGTCACTCAGGTCTGGTATGTCATGTTCTAGGGAAACGCCGCCGAACTGCCATGGATTTCCCTGGAGCCAAGGTCATTGTTCCCCAGCTTAAGGGCAAGGTGCAGCGGAGGCGTGTGGGGTTGATATGTGAGGGACCCCCAATGCGGGCACATAGCCCCATCCTGAGCGTGGAGGGTACTGTGATCGGTAGGTGGACCAGGGAGGCTTGGAAACCCTTGTTCTGAAACTTCCCCAGAGGGGTTGGGGTGTTGGGCTGGGAGGGTGGTGCTGATGCATTGCCTGTGCCCGGACAGGTACTGTGACCAGTGGCAGCCCCTCACCAAGCCTGAAGAAGAATGTGGCGATGGGTTATGTGCCCTACCAGTATAGTCGGCCAGGTACCTTGGTGCTGGTAGAAGTGCGGCGAAAGCAGCAAGAGGCTGTGGTCAGCAAAATGCCCTTCGTTCCTACAAGCTATTATACCCTCAAGTGAGGTTGGCTTGGGGAAGGGCTCTCTCCTTCAAGAGCCTTTTCCTGGAGGGCATTCTTTAAGTGGTTAGTTAGGAAGCTGAGACAGAATCCGAAGAAGCAGGAGTGGGTAGGTAGGGGTGTTAAGAGTGGAGGCTGGCTCTACTTATCTGGTTGTCTATTTCCTCCTGGCCAAATCACCCTCAGCCTGTGCCACTCCAACTCCAGGACTCCATTTCTTAGCAAAAGACCAGCTTACTCAATGTTTTAGTTCAAGTTCTCATTGACCCTCTCTTGCGCCTGCTGGAATGCCGTGAAAAACACCAGTTCTGGTACCTCTTCCATTCTGCTGGGCCTTCCTGCAGAGCAAAAGGTCACTTTTATGGGAAGGCTAAAGCCTGCCCAACCTACCTCTCAATGCTGTTTTTCACACTACAAAGGGCTATTTATTACCTTGGGCAATTCCAGCTCAGGCTACTTCTTCCAATGTGCGCTTCACAAACACAAATTGTTGCCTTTCCCTGGACTGCAATGATTCTTAAATCCCTGATGGTGCATATGTGTAAGCTTGGGGATTGCTGAGAGGGCATGGATATTCCTGATTTGGCCAGCCTACTTGTTCTGAGCCCCAGGGCTGCTTTAGGGCTGGGCTGGGTCAGGTATCCTCCCCTAGACCTGTCTTAACTCTGGGCTGACCTTTGCCCCTCGTGTCCATAATTGGATTATATGGACTTCTGAAAAAATTAAATGATCTTCCTTCCTCCTTACTTGCCATAGTTGTTACCTTTATTGTGCTTTATCCACAGGGTTCATGGGGTACCAGCCCAAGGCCTACTGTCCTGGCCTCTACGACAGGCTTGGAATGAATTCTCCTTATGGGTCGGGCCTATAAGAACTGATGGGGATGTTGTTCCTATTGGGCAACCCCCATCACTCTTCTGGGGAGGTGGCATCATCTCTGTACATCCACAATCCATTGTATTGTAGGTTCTGTAGAGCAACAGGCCCCCTGGATGTTCCCTCTCCACTTCCCCTGCATGCATGGCCTCGTCCTGTCTGAATAACCACACAACTGGTTCGCTTCCATTTTTAATAAGCCACATCCTCAGTTGAGATCCTCATTTAGGCCCTGATTCTGTGTGTGGTGGGTGGGCCTTGGAAGACCATCAGTCTGCCAGCCATAACACATCTCTGGAGTGGGTTCTGTGCGCAGTGCAGTCCCACTTCCAGGGCCCCTCTGCCATAAAGACGACCTAGGCAAAGGCTGCCATACAGAAATGTAACCTCTAATAGAGAGTGAACAGCTGGACACTGAGGTAGTTGGTGGCCCAGCAGAGGCAGGCAGAGGTGTTGCCATCAGAGGGAAGGCAGGTACAGGGACACAATGCTTTCAGGAACCAGTTTTTCTTTGGGGGTATTTTGCAGCACACACCTTTGGGAGCTTCCCTGGCCTGCTGTGGAGGTGGCAGGCCTTCTTGGCTGTGGCTCTTCGGAATTGAGATGGTGCTGGTGACTGGGAGCTGAGCCTTGAGCCTCTTAGAATGAGGCTCTTGTTGTTCCAAGTCAAAGTGGGAAGTGCTTAGGCTGCAGAGCATGATGGGGCTGCTCTGCCTTCTCAACACCTCCCAGTAAAGGGACAGGGTACAGACTTGAGACTCCATGGGCACTTAAGCAGTACAGATGGGAGACCACCTCAGGAGTTCAGTTAGTAAACTCTGCCCTTTTTACCCCCCAGAAAGAGTAAGGATTATGAGTAAGATATTTGGGAAATGATCATTTCCTTGATCTGGTTTATATTTGAAGAGCTCTAGCTAGGCCAGGGAGATGGTGTGTTCAATGTCTCCATGACTAGATGGTGCCAGCTACCACCTGCACAGGACCTTATACTTATAGCGAGCTAAGAAACTTCTCAGTACTTCCCAGTGAGGGGCCAGGATATAGAGCAGACACTGCATGGGCACTTCAGCAGAGGGGTGGAAGGTCACCCACACTATAAGGCTTGGCCCAGGCCAGGATTCCATGGCTCCCTGCCAACAAAGTAAAGCCAAAGGAATTCAGGGAACATTGAACTTAGGGGGAGAACAGATTTCCCTTACAAGTCCCAAAGACGGTCAACCTCAACCTCAAAGACATATCCCTACAGGGTCAGACCATAGGAGGATGGGAAGAGGGACAGGAGAAAGGGCAGAAATGATCGCAGGTCTACCCAGTCCTGAGGCTTTTCTCCTTAACTCTAAACCTTGAGAGAGGAAGAGCACAACATACTTTCTCCCCTAAAGCATTCAGATCAGAGTAGAAGCAGAGGTCACTGACCCAGTGCCTGGGGCTATTGGAGGTAGGACCCAGGGCAGCACTTAAGTATTCACTTAAGTATTCTCTGTCCTCAAACCAAGCCCCCTCTAGTCATCCCTGGGCAGCAGCAGAACCAGAGTAGGAACCAGCAGACCCAGACTTCCCCAGGAGACTCCCTGTTGCCTTCTCATTCTCTGTGGGTTTTGAGAGGTTCATTTGCTGATGTTTCCCTGAAAATTATGGAGAGAGAAGAGATTGGTTATTTCATAGGTAGCAGAACAGACTCTTCTTGCATGCTGAGCTGGGCCCAATCCAGATTCTGGATGTGTCACAATCCCATGGTCCATACTAGGCTCACCACCTTCCCCCTGCAGACCTGTTCTTCCTCCTGGGTCCCCATCTTATGGTGCCACCATCCTTCCCTAGTTGCTCAAGACAGAAACTTGGGAAGTAGCAGGCTTCTTAAGTAGCTTCTTGCCCTTACTCTTGGATCCTTTCATTTACTTGCCTTAACACAGGCAGTTATAAAGACAAATTAGATCAGCCCTTGCCTCCAGAGTCCTTCAGTAGTTCCTTGGACCTCAGGAGAAAGATCCTGCAGGTCCCTTCCCTCTGTGCCCTCATTAATTCAGCTAAATTTTAAGCTCCTCCCATGTGGTAGAGGCCACCATTGTATTTTGAAACAAATAAACCTACCTTCTAGGTTTCACAGGTCCACAGATGGACAAGAATTTTACCTCAGGATGGAAAACAACAAGTGTCATCCATACTTTAGATGATTCAAACGATGAGATTTTTACTTAAGAATGGATGCTACAATGGGTTAAGATTTTTGTGATGAGGTGAATGTATTTTACACATGGGCAGGATCTAGATTTGGGAAGCTAATGGGTGGAGTGTTACAGACTGAACTGTGTCCCCTAAATGGTGGTGGTGGTGGTGATGTGCTGTGGCATCAGTTCAAATTTATAGTGTTTCTGAGGCTGTAAATCTTTAAGGGAGCAGAAAGACTCATCTTCCTCCCGAGGAACCACTCATGCCTGATTTGTCACAACTATGCTAAAAGAGCTCCTTGTGCCCCTTAAAAGATGTATTTAAATCCTAATCTCTGTATCTGTGGACTTTCGGAAAACAAGGTTTCTCTTTTGGTATCAACTGGGTCAAATGAGAATACACTAGTGGTGTGGGCCCAAGTCCTAATACCTTCTGAGTGGGTTCTTATAAAAGTGACACGTGGGGAATATAAATGCTATGTGATTATGGAGGAAGATGCATCAGTAAGCAGCAAAGAAAAAGCAAGGATTGCTGGCAGCCATCAGAAATCAGGAAAGAGGCTTAAAGAAGGAACTGACCCCATTTTGGTTGCTTTGGACTCTGAGCATCCAGAACAGTAAGAAAATTAATTACTGTTTTTTAAAGCTAACCATTTTGTTATTGCAGCCCTAGGGGGCTAAGTCAATTTTGTCTCAGATCATAGATGAGCTGATTAGTGAGTTCATGTTTCCCACAGGTAGTGACTGACCCTGATGAGACCAGTAGTGTACTAAGGGCAGAGACTGCTTTTCCAATTGAAGGGCTTACATTGGATAGGAATCCAACAGATCTACCACTTCATCTCTTTGAAGTTGTTCCTTCTTTAGTAAAATGGTGACAGTGTTCCCACCACCCATGTCACAAGTTGCTGGACAGTGAAGCTGTTCAGGTCTCGTCTCGGTGTCACCCCAACTTGAAACCTAAGCTCTGGCTGCAGACCTTGGAACTTACTGCAATGGCCTCTAAACTGATGAGCTCCCATCTTGAGAAACCCCTCCTCCCACTGCCAGCACATGAGTGTCTTCTGTCTGACAAGTATGAGTTAGGGGTGAGGACAGATATACTCACCAGGAAGGGAAATGCGTGGAGCCATCAGGTGTAGATCCGTTCTGGCCGCCCAAACCTGTGGGTTGGAATACAGTCAGAACTGCTGCAATCTGGGCTTAGAGGGTGGGAATCTGAGCAGCCATCAGACCAGGTTAGGTTAGGGGCCAGTGGTACTGTTTGGTAGAGAGTCTGGTGAGGGTCCTAAGGAATTGATGGTATATTGTACGGAGAGGATTCTCGGAAAGTCACAATATGATGGCTGGACTGGTGGGAATTCTGGTATGAAACAGTATGGTGGCATTAAACGTTATGGATTCAACATTAAATTCTGAGTAAACTCTTGGGGGATCAGTGGTAGTCTTAAGAGAGGTGCTGGAGAGCCAAATGGTAGAGTTCGGTAGGGGCAGGTGGCCCGCGAAGGTTAGAGGGGAACCTCACCTGGGCGGTGATATAGCCCCGTCACCGTGCTTCCGTAGAATCCCCACGCCAGTTGGATACCCAGGAGACTTATCACCAACCACAGCAGCAGTAGCTTGAAGAGAGTCACGCGCATGTCCTGAGCCTCCCACTCCCGCAAGAACTCGCTGCCTAAGGCCCCCAGTGCGCCCAGCACTGTGGCAGGAAGAACCTGCAAGGACTGTCCGGACCAAGGCTCCGCCATGACTGGCTTGTGCCACACCTAGGGGACTGTCACCGTAGTCCCCACTGCGCACGCGCCTGGTTTTCCGGGGCCAGGCTGGTTACTGCGCACGCGTAAATCCAGGCAAGTAAGGCCTAACTCGTTAGTGAGATGTGTTGGCAGTTTTGGGCGGAGTATTAAAGCTGCGCACGCGTACTTAGCCGCACCCTACGGACTTAGAGGCTGAGTGACTCCAAGGGTATAAAATAGCAACCAGGTCTTTTATAGCCCCGGAGCTCCCGTGATGCCCCGCGCGATTGTAATGATTGGTTGAGCGTCTTGCTCATAGGGCGTGGACGCGTCCCTGAGCAATCGTGGCTGAGTTGTGAGTGCGCGCGCGTGCGCGGGGCCGAGACTGTGGCCGGCTCGAGCCCGCTGGAAGCACGAGAGCGCGCACGTCGCTCCCCGCCCTCCCGCTGCCGCCCGCCCTCGTTCGCTCGAGCTCCCCGCCCGCCACCCGCCGTCCTCTTTCGGTTCTCTCGTTAGTCTGCCGCCGCCTCCTCAGCGACCCGCCGGTACTTCGAGCTCGCGACTCGCGGAGCGGCGTCTTCGGCGCGAAGAGGCAGGACTTGGAGTTGCCGCAAGAGGTGAGCATAAGGGTTTCCTCCCGGCGCCTCGGCTCCCTGGGTCCGCCCGCTCGGCACCCTTCCGGCCCGCCGCCCCACCGCGACCGCACCCCACCTGCTGCTACCAGCCGGTTGCTCTCGGTGTCGAGTCCCTGGTCCCTGGCTTCTAACCGTCGGTCCCTGCCCCGGCCCCGGCTCCGCGCCCGGAGGCTATGGCCCCGCCCGCGTAGGCCCCGGAAGCGCGCCCCGCCGCCGCCCGCGCCCCTTCCCCCGCCCGGCCAGGCCTGGTAGGTAGAGTCGAAGCCGCCCGCCCGCCGCCCCTCCCCGGCGCTTCCTCTCTCACCGCAGCGCCGGTTCCCCGCCCAGGAGTCGCGGTCGCCGCGCCAGGCAGGGCGGGGGCTCCGGGTCGACCCCGGGATGGCGTTGTACTGGCAACCTCTGAGAAGCGCGCTAGTTGGAATGGGAAAGTTACTCTGCAACTCCATTTTGCCTTTTATATTTAATGTAAAACAGTTTTATACTGTTTGAACTTCGGTTATGTTTGAGGTATATTTCCTATTTTAAGGTAGTGTTCTTGGAGATTGTGTAGGTAATAATTGTGTTGTGATTTTAGAGATCAGTACTAGCTGTAGTGTACAAAAAATAGGAAGAAAAAGTAAGGACATTTTCCGGTTGAAAAGAACGTTTTCATCATTTATTTTCTGTCAAAGTAGAATTGAAAGTAATTGTGCTGAGTCCGTATTACTATCTTGATTAGAAAGCACCTAAACATCTGCCCCTAGTTGATGATTGGATCTGTAGTTACAGGTTGTCTTCATTAAATATTATTTGCACTCCAATTGATTTGGTCAAAAACCATATGTAGTAGTTTATGGTAGAAAACCAACATCTTTTTGATTCACAGTTGGGGAGGAAGGTAAATATTTTTATAAATAGTCCTGATTTAAAATTTTTTTACCAGTGTGTGACTTGTTTGGTTAAGATACTCTTGAAATAGACGTTGGTGCGTTTTTTTGTTTGTTTTTTTTTTTTTGCAGTGTAATAAGTTTGTCAAAAAGAAAGGGAAAAATGTTTTAGAAATTGTTTAAAAAAATTTTTTTTTTTGGTGGTGAGAATTTTTGAACCTCTTTGTGTCACACACCCAAAGGTGTAATTTGTACGCATACATGATTGTCACCCTGCTGCTGTTTGTCCTCGAGTCAGTTCTGACTCTTAGCGACCCTGTATATGGTTTCCGAGGCTTACGATAGTCCTGACCTCAAAGATTACAACACAGCCATTTACTTACACAATCTCCAAGAATACCGCATTAAAAAAGGAATATATGTAAATCTTTACTGGAGCAGAAAGCCTTGTCTTTCTCCTACAGCACAGCTGGTGGGCTCGAATGGCTGGGGTTAGCAACAGAACACATAACCCACTTTGCTACCAGGACTCATTGTTGTTGTTAAGAGCCGTCGAGTCGGTTCCAATCCTGTATAGGGGTTCCGACCCTGTATAGAGTTTCTGAGGAGCGGCTGGTGAGCTTGAACTGCTAACCTTGCAATTTAAACAGCTTTGCAGTCTGGCATGGCACATTAACTCACAGCGCCACACCAGGCCTCCCTAGGGCTCATTGTTAAGTACTGGGAAGTCGGTTCCCACTCATAGCGACCCTGTACAGGGTTTCCGAGGCTGTAAAGCTTTACGGGAGCAGAAAGCCTCGTCTTTCTTCCACGGAACAGCTGGTAGTTTAGAATAGCCGACCTTGAGGTTAGCAGCCCGGGTTCATAACCACTATGCTACCAGAGGCACCTTCTAGGGCTCATTGTTAAGTACTGGGAAGTCGGTTCCCACTCATAGCGACCCTGTACAGGGTTTCCGAGGCTGTAAAGCTTTACGGGAGCAGAAAGCCTCATCTTTCTCCCACGGAACAGCTGGTAGTTTCGAACTGCTAACCTTGCGGTTCACAGCCCGATTCGTAACCACTACGCTACCAGAGCTCCTTAGACACAAACAGAATTGGTGGGGTTATTGTCTTGATTATTTGACACAAGTGACTGTTCTGAAAATAAAACACTCATTCTTATTGTAAAGAATGACTTGGGAGAGGATATTTTTTGATAAATTGTCTTAGGGATAGTAACAAGAAAATATAATGTGGAATTTGCTTTCAAATTTCATTTCTAACTTCAAGCCTCTGTTCTCATAAAAAGATCTGCATTAAAAAAATGGAATAAGAAAATAGTCTTCAACTGGCTCTCAAAGAACTAGAATTTCAGACCTGAAAGGAATCTTAAGGACTTGCAGTCTGACCTTTTCTTCTCCCATATACAGATGAAGATACAGAGTCTTAAACTCATCTAGGTAGAGAGCAGATCTGGATTTTTTTTAAATAGCTGTAAGGCATTCTTCATGTACTTTTGATCATCTGGCCTAGCTAGAGTCAGCTAAAATTCAGCACTGTGGGTTAATGGGTTTGACTGCAAAGTCAGTTTGAACCACAGTCAGTGGCTCAAGCTTAACAGCCACTCTTTGGAAACCCTACACAGAGTCACTGTGGGTCAGAACTGACTTGATGGCACTTAACAACAATAACTTAGTCCAGTGTTCTCTCCTTTTATACCTTGCTGATTACCCATAGTTTGGGGAAATTCTGAAAAAATTCATCTATTAAACAAATCATAGTCTTTAACTTTCCTAGCATTTACTTATGCATTTGGGTGATCCTGCAACAGTTGAATGAAGCATATTAATGAATGTGCAGTGTTAGTAACTGTCCTAGTCCTGGCTTTAGGCTTTTTTAATTCCTTTTATGTGCCAATTTCTTTCAGAGGGAGGTGGAAACTTCCTTGATTAAAATCCAACAAGGCGTTGTGGTGTGGTTGTGTGCTGTCGAGTATATTCCCACTCATACCAATCCCATTTAGGGTTTCCTGAGGGCTTCTGAGGCTGTCAGTCTTTATGGTAGCAGACAGCTTCTTTTTCTTGCGGAGCACCTGGTACATTTGAACTGCTGACTTTGTTATCAGTTTAGCCTGTAATCCACTATGCTACCAGGAATCCTTAAATCTTACATGTTGTTAAATGCCATTGAGTCAGTTCTGACTCATAGGGACCTTGTCTGGGTAGGGTTTCTGAGGAGAGGCTGGTGGGTTTGAATCACCAACCTTTTGGTTAGCATCTCAGTGCTTATCCTATAGCGCCATATCAGGACTACAGATCGAACATGTTAAGTGCCTTGATTTGATTCCTACTCTTAGCGACCACTTACAGGGTTTCTGAGGAGTGGCTGGTGGGTTTGAACTGCTCGATCTTGTGGTTCACATTCAGGGTAAAATCTTACCAGGTGAGCCCTTTAAGGAGTTCTGATGGCACAATAGCTACAACACCCCACCAGCTGTTCCTTGAGAATCTGATGTGGCTGGCAGTCTACTTCCATAAAGATTACTGCCTTGGAAACCCTAGGGGGGGGGAAGTTCTAACCTGTGCTATAAGGCCACTGTGAAGTGGGTGGAGCTTTTTGAGTATTGGTTTAGGGTGAGTTGGGGGAAGAAACTGCTTACCAAGTAAACAGTTGCCCGTGCACTTGTGTATCGTGGTGGTTTTGTTTTAAGAGTATTTTTCAGTTAACTTTTTAAAAGTTTATCCTGGTCATGTGGGAGTGTAGGTGATTAGGAGAGTGAAAGCAGGTAGGTCTGCAGGTGTTTCCTACCCATGAGTGGAGTCCAAGCAGTGACAGGAGGATCTGGGGTGCTACTTGGGGCCTTCTTGTCATAGAACTGAGAGATTAAGGTCAACTCTGCCAGAAGATAAGATGTTATTTCAACTTCTAGGAGACCTAATTTGGGTTTGATGAACTTCTGTAGATATCAGTGTGAGTTGAAGCATTATAACTACTAATGATAGTGATGGACTTCTAGTGTGGTACTGTAGGATCGACACTGGACTGCTAACCACAGGGTTAGTAGTTCACACTCACCAGTGCTCTTTGGAAACCCTATACTGGGTTGCTATGAGTCAGAACTGACTAGACAGCATTTATACTAGCACCACACCACCACCAGTCATGATAAATAATACATGATCAATAGATATTAAAATAGCCATATATTTTTAGCTTTAAAAGGTCCCTAAACAGTTCATCCTCCCTTATATGAATCTTTATGTATCTAGTTGTTGGAACTCAGTTTGTCTTTAACTTCCATTAATGTAACTAAAATGTAAGCATGTTAGTGTTGTTTGTAGTTTACCATACTCTGTTCTTTGGGGACATGATCATTGATAAATATTTGTGAAACTAATAAATTAAATTTTTGAAGACAGTTTAAAGTTAGTAAGTACTGTAAAGTCCCTATTTCAGGTGAAGCAATTAAAATTCTAGAGCTATAGCATTAAGTGATGGCCTCATATACTGATAATTGTGGTAGTCACGTGACTGAAAATAGGCGCTGAAGCTGCTTGTTGTGGGTGTTGGTCTTAGCTTATTGATGCTTTTTCCAGATGAATCTGAATATATTTTTATAGCTAATCATAAGAAATGAGAGCTGAGTTTGTAGTTTGTACCAAAATGAACTTGATTTTTTTTTTAAAGTGGGTAGATAGAAGAAATAATGTTTATCATAATAAAATATTCAAGTGAAGAACATAAAGCAGCCAATGAAAGAAGTGAGCGCAGGGAAAGATGAGCAGGGACCAGATAAAATTGGAATCACCTATTGTGAATAGCAAATGTAAATCTCTTCTACTGTAAATAGTATTCCACTTCTGATACCAGTATTTCCTAATATTATGAATTCCTTGATCTAATGAATACAACCTGTTTTTAATGAAGTCATTGGTTTTCTGACGGTTACTTATCAGCCTGTAATTTCTCTAATGATTCCATTAAATAGGAAATTAATTTGATTGACGAAGACATTAAAAGTTCATGGTATAGTAGAATATGGAAAAGTATACTGATAATGTTTATATGGCATACAGAATATATGCATTGTTACTGAATTATGCATGTAGAGATTGATTAATTGACTAGTGCTTAGTTAATATATTATTATCACAATTAAAAATAATGTTTATGGTAGAGTTTAGTTGGTGGGGGTACTGGTGTTTTCTGTGAAATTCTTTCCACTTTACTGTGTTTGGAAGTTTTCTTGATAAAATGTTGGGGAGAAATTAATCTACATTGAATTGATCTGGCAACACAAATGTATAATCAAAAAATAAGGTTGATTGAGTACATTTTGTGTTAAATGACAGGAGAGCAAGAATTGTATAAATGTGATAAATTTTATGATAGGTCAATTAGAAATCCTGTACTCCCCACCCCACCCCCCCATTCTTAGATTCTAAATTGCTTCATGAAAATTTGGGCAAGTTCATTTATATGCTTTGTGCTTTGTTTTTTCCATGTAAAATGATTAGACATAATTCATGGAAATTTTATTTTTGTAGTGCCTTTCATCTGAGAATTTCAAGGTACTTTTTAGAACTTCTGCCACACAGACTGTGCATCTCGCAGTACATTTGTAAGGTATGTAAAAATAGATGCCTCTTTACATTTCTCATGGAAGAAAGATTCTTATTGTATATTCTGTGGAAATATGGGTACATTAATTTTTATGGAAATAAAAATTTAAATTTTTTGTGTGTGAAAGTTTACATAGCAAGCTAGGTTCCTATGTGGTAATATCCACACAAATTGATCAGTGACATTACTTAACATTTTTCAGTGTGTCAGCATTCTCTTTCATTGTTCTTTGGTTGTTCCCTCTCTAGAACTCTAATTTCCCTGCTTACTTGTCATTGCATTAGATAATTTATTGACCTTTTGGACTCATACCAGGGGGACTTCAAAAAATTCATGGAAAAATAAAATTAAATGATAAATTAATTTTTCCATGAGTTTTAAAAAATTCTCGTTATGATTTTTAAGTCCTCTGTGCATCATCATTCAACAGTATTTGTTGACTTAATATCCTTTATTTTGTGTGTTACTCTGATATTCTGCTAAAAGGTGATCTCTCTGGGTGGGAGAGAGCATCACTATTAATGATTTTCTAGTCAACCAATTTTGAAATCATTTCTTGGTCCAGAATTTTTGACTATGGTCTTTTTTTCCTGCAGCTTAAGATACTCTTCTAATTTCTTTTCTCTATTCTATTCCAAGCAATATTCCCTTCCTTCAATGAGGATAGTATTTTATAAGCTCTTATTTAGTCTTTAAGGAGATGGACTTTCCATATTACATAGGTGCTTGTTTTCTTTTAGAAACCATCTTATCCCTTCTGTTGATCATCTTTTTGTTTTTACTTTTTAGAAACAGTAGGGTTGTTTTTTTTTTTTTTAATGTTTTATTGTAAATTATATGATAGTTTACATGAGAGAACTTTAGTTTTACATTCATTCCATCGTATATCATTTCATTGCCATGGTTCCAGTCCCCTCCATGCATCATCAACCAACCAAAGGGTTGGTCTGCCTCCCCCAACCCCGGTCATCAGCACACAGCCC
>NW_006408764.1:2814969-2848428 GCF_000296735.1 Chrysochloris asiatica
TTTTTGGCCCACAGTCCCTTTCCCTCTCTGGATCCAAGGTCCCCAGCCAACAGTAGGTTTTTTTTTGTTGTTGTTTTAAGTTTTTATGGTGAATTGAGTGGTAGTTTACATGGAAGAACATCGGTTTTACACTTATTGTTTTATTGCAATGATTACAGTCTCCTCTGTGCATCATCATTCAACAGTATTTGTTTCTGTTCCCTCTGTTTGTTTGTTTTTTGGGAGGATATACACAGAATCACTTAGGAATATATAATCATTTAAAACAACCAGAGGACACATTCTGCAAGCCTGCCTCCTGACTGCCAGCACACAGCCTCAGTCTTTCTCTTTCCATAAGTCTAGAGTCCTCAGCTGCTCTCACTCCATGTCCTCATCTCTGACTCCATCTCTGGTGTCGCTGTTCCTCTGGATAGGGTCCCACATTCTGCTCATGCTCTTAGATACAGTAGTTTGATTATCATATAATGAATTGCCTATACTGTGGATTTGGATCCCCAGTGTGACACTGTAGAGTAAGCACTGGACTGCTAACTGCAAGGTTGGCGATTCAAACCACCAGCTGCTCCTTGAAAAACCCTATACGGGGTCACTATACCAACTCAACAGGCCTTAACAACAGTAGCTATGGATTTAAAAAGAAAAAGTTGCAGTTGATTCTGACTCATAGTAAATCCATGCACTGCACAGTAGAGTTATGTTTCACAGGATTTTCAAGGCTGTGACTTTTCATAAGCAGATTTCCAGGCCTTTATTTGAAGGTACTTCTGGGTGTGTTTGAACTGTCAACTTCTCAATTAATAGTTGAGCTGAGCACTTAACCATTTGCACCATCTAGGGATTCTGTATTGTGGACATACGTAATTATCAGTGTGATGAACCAACTAGAAAATGAAGATCAGAGGATAATCCTTCCTACCAGAGTAGTTTTTGGTGACACTGACTTAAGAGAAACATGGTTACTAGTATACCTAAGAGTCCATCTAGGGACTGACTGTTCAGCTATTTTCAACTGGTTCCAAATAAAAAGGGGCTAGTTATGATGCTAAACATTGGTATCGTAATAAGCATCATGGTCTGGTATTATTTTGGCTATCTCTTTCTTTTTGTTCTCTTATAGTCCGAGAGAACTCTGTGAATACAGATATAAGCTAATATGGTAATGTGTGTTCTTCCCATTTGGTGAGATGAACTGCTGGACAGTGAAGGCATCTTGGTTTTGGTTGATTTTGATCTCCTCCTTGGCATGTTAAGTTGGACATGGCCAAGCTAGCCATGACTTTTATCATGACTTACTCACCACTCAACAAATGGTTGCTGAATAGTTATTGCATACCAGGCACTACTCTGTGTGACATCTTAAGAAAACAGAGGCAGTCCCTGCGATCCTGGAAATTTCATCCTAGTGGGGTAAAATAAAGTCACAGAAAAATAAACAGATTTTTCATACTGTATAATATATCAAGCAATAAGTACTATTAAGAATTGTTGTTCAGTGTCGTCAAGTTGGTTCCAACCCATAGCCAACTTGTATAAGGTTTTTGAGGAGTGTCTGGTAAACTTGAACCATGACCTTGTGGTTCATAACAACTTTGGAGTCCAGTACATTAAGCTACAGCACCATGCCAGGGCTCCATTAAGAAAAATAACCACTGGAAAAGGTGGGAATAAGGAAAATTACTACTAGAGGTCCTGGTGTGGTACTGTAAAAAAGGAAAAACAGGACTCTTATTCTTTCCAGGACTCTTGGAGGTGCTTGTGCTGTAGGATAAGCATTGGAGTGCTGTTTATTTGGTCGGCGGTTCAAAACCACCAGCCACTCCTTGGAAATCCTATACAGAATAGCTATGAGTTGGAATTGATTCGACCGCATTTAATAACAACTTAGGGTCATAGACCTAGAGCCATACAAAGGATGGGACAGAGTATTACGATTAGAGTCATTAGTAAGTACAAAGACCTGAGAAGACAATGAGTTTGCTCTTTTATATGGATAGCAAAAAGGTTTGACTGGTTGGGGCTCAGAGAACTAGGGGAAAGAGTAGAAAAAAGAAATTATAGAGGTAGTTAGATGTCTGATCTTGTAGGCGCTGGGAATGAGTTTATTCAGAGTAAATTGGAAACTTTTGAGGATTTTTTTTTATAATGGGGGTAATGTAGTCTGATTTATATTTTTGACTGCTCTATGGAGATTAGACTGTAAGGAGCCAAAAATGGAAACAAGGAGGTCTATTATAGGCTCTTTAAGTCCAGTGATAGATGATAGTGGACGAACTAGGACAGGTAACACTGGAGATGGTGAGAAGTGAAGTCCAGGATGTCTGAGGAAGCTTCAAAAAGCTTGTGGAAATAATCCATTATGGTTTTTCTTCCATTTTTCCCATGCACTTTTTTAAGCCCCCTCATATTGTAAATGGGTGCTGATAAGTTCTGCTTATAAATTGGAGCTGTGCCATCTTAACGTTCTGATCCATGGCCAGAGATCAAACCTATGTAACCCTGTGTAGGCATAGGGGGACACCTCAGTCAGTCCAATAGAACTCCAGCAACACTGGACATGATACTGTGTTGCTGATTGCTGATCTTGAAATGTTTCTTTGTTTTGAGTTTATGCTTTAAAGTGTTTAATTAATATCCCCACTTCAAAGAGGGTAGACTGTTTTAGAGCTGTTTTCTCAATTATTACTACATTTCTTGATAAGTGCCATAGAGTCGATTCCGACTCATAGCAACCCAGTATAGGGTTTCCAAGGTGGCTGGTGAGTTTGAAAGTTATACATTTGCAGCGTAGGATTGCTTAAATGAGATTATTGACCATAAATGCTCATGACCCTATAACGAAAATGGCAGTCTGCCGTAAAAGAATGACATGTAGGGATTTGATTGTTAGTAAGCTGGTGTGGCTCTGTAGGATAAGGACTTGACCGCAAGGTCAGCAGTTCAAACTTACCAGCTGCTCCCTGAAAACCCTATGCAAGGTCACTATGAGTTGGAATGACTCAACAACACTTAACAACAACAGACTTAAAGTTGATGTAAATTTCTTTGCTGCCTGACTGAATAGGAGAAAAAAAATGTTTTCTTTTTTTTCTTCTTCTGTTTAACGTAGAAGTTAGTATGTCAGTAAATAGCAGCAGAGATGCTCCAAAGTGGACATGAAAGGCTGATGTACTGGTGTGATGTACTGTTTACCTGCTAATGCCACCTTTATAGCTAAAGGGTTCTTGAATAATTTGTCATCCATGGCCCTCTCTGTTCTCTGTGTATGTGGCAGGACTATGGCTGAAGTCGCAGTTATGAAGTCAAACATTTATTTGTCATGCATTACCTACACAAACTTCATTTATCTTTTGAGGCTTACTAGTTCTTAGAAATTTTTCATTAATTAAACTTTCCAATGTTACTAACCCTGCAGCCTGCCCATAGTTATTTAAGACTTTCGAGAAAAGATTTTGAGCCAGATTGTCACTTTAATGTTATTGTTGTTAGGTGCTATTGAATAGGTTCCAACTGATAGCAACTCTGTATAGGGTTTCTGAGGAATCGCTGGTGTATTTGAACCTCCAAACTTTGTTTGAAGTCCAGTGCTTATCCTACAACATTATACCAGGATGTCATCACTTTAATATTGTGCTCTTAAAAGTAGTCCTCACATAAAAACTGATGTTTTTCAGGAGAGGAAAAACAAAAGAATATCAGCTTTTAACTTCTAAAAGTGCCTAATTACACACAGAAATCAAATTCCAGTATTTAAAAAAATTTAATTTTTGTTTTTTTATGGTTTGACTTTCAGTATATGGTTGAAAAATGCATTTTCATCATGTGTACATTGTTATTTTCATTGTATTCTCCTAATGGTTGTGTATGCACAACTCTGGTCTGTTACGGTGTTTATGAACTTCTGTGGAACCCAGAGAGCAAATGCTCTGTCACTTTTCCAGGGTACTTTTTACCTAATCCTATTTGCTGTTTGTGAGTGCAGCGGCTCCATATGGTAAGCACTGGATTGCAAACCACAAGGTCTATGGTTTTAGCCCAGTAGCCATTCTGTGGGAGAAAGATGAAGCTTTTGCTCCTGCAAAGATTTAAAGCCTCAGTAATCCTGTATAGGGTCATTATGAGTTGGAACAGACTCAGTGGCACTTAACAGTTATTTGCAGTTTGGGCTTTGACAGTGTAAGGAAATAAATTTAAGTTAAAATGAATATTTAGTGTTATGACATTGTTAATTTATAGTGTCTTAGGAAAGACACAATTTGACAGTTTTGTTGGAAATCACTGTTCGTTGCTTTTTGTTGAATTGCCTTTTCTGGATGAACACTAGTCAGCTTTTAAAATTATTGAGAATCTGTCTTTTGAAGATCCTAAATTCAGAAAATACTCATAGTGTGGTACTGTAAGATGAGCACTGAACTGCTAACCACAAGGTTGACAGTTTAAACTCACTAGTTTCTCCTTAGAAACCCTTATACAGGGTAACTGTTAGTCAGAACTGACTTGATGGCACTTAACAAGAAGTTCAGAAAAGGAAGGTAAATTTACCATCTGGTTAGAGGATGAAATCCTGGTATGCTGTTGGATGAGCGAGCACTAGACTGCTAACTTCAAGGGTTGTTATTCGAACTGGTGGCACTTTACAACAGTTACGAACCTGGGCGCTGAGAGAGGCTGATAGACAGGTACTAGCTGACTTACCTGAACCGGTGTTCAAACTTAGCAGCGGTTCCTTGGAAACCCTATACAGGATTGCTATGAGTCGGAATCAACTCGACAGTTCTTAACGGCAACAACAAGCTGACTTTCATAACTTGTAAACCTGGACAGTAGTGTGATCCCTGTATAATGGGAGTTTCCTTTTCTGTGACGGAGTGAAAATGAGTGCTCTGAGAATTCAGAGTAAAGCCTTTCATCTTGGCATTATTCAGGTTACAGTTTATAGTACATAATCACACACCTTTCATTTAATTTAGAAGAGTTTTTTTTTTTTTTTTTTGTAGTGCCTTAAGAACTAATTCTTTCTTTATCCCTTAAGAACTAATTCTTGGAGGATAGAATAAGGCTTGTGACTAGGTCCCTGGTTTTTCATAATAGTGGTTCCCAAACTTAGCTGCACATTAGAATCACCTTGGGAGAGTTTTTAAAATATCACCTGAACTGAAGTATAATTTACATGCATTTTGATAAATGTGTATATCCATGTAACCGCTAGCCAGTCAAGATACAGAACATTTCTTCATTGTTGTTGTTAGTGCCATTGAGTCAGTTTCAACTCATAGAGACCCCCTGTATAGGGTTTCGGAGGAGCAGCTGGTGGGTTTGAACTGCTGACTTTCTGGTTTGCAGTCCATTGCTGACTACAGTGCCACACCAGAACATTTCCTTGGGAGGCTTTAAAATGGCCTCTTGGTTCGCTTTTTAAAGTAAGCATAGTTAAATTTTATAGGTATGGCAAAGAAAAAATCCTACAGTAAGGATTGCAATAAAAGTTTAAAAATTGTTTCTATCCCAGAACTTCAGTTCCCCTTCCCTCACAGTAGTGTTTCCCTTGGGACTTTAAAAATCCTTTATTTGAGGGGTAAATAAAGCATGCATATGTAATACAGTACCAAAAGAGGTAGCATGTGAAAAAATAAGTAGTTTTGCCTTTTCAGTCTCCCAACTACCCAGATCCTTAGTTCCGGAGGGAACCACAGTGTGGTTTCCTGTGTATCCTTCCAGAGATACTATGTTTGTATGCATATGGAGATGTGATTGAGAAGTATGTTATAGAGGTGTTCTCTGCACCCCATTTTTTATATACAGACTATAACGTATCATACATAGTGTCCTGCATTTTGCTCTTTTTCTTTCATTGTCTTGGGGACAGTTTAAGTGGGGAAATGGGCTGCACATAGTCAAATCCTGATGCTGTTAACATCCATTTAAGATTGTTGTTGTTAGTCCTGGAATAGTTACCTTTTGAGGTAAGTGATTTAGTGTTTTTATATATGGGAAGCCTGAAGGTGTGTGCTCTCTAGTGTGTTTCCTTTTTCTCCTTCCCTGAAGAACTTAGGTTTGGGGTTATTTTTACTTGGCAGTAAATGAGAGACTGTCTTCCTTCTTATGCTGTATGCTTCTGCTCTTGATCTCTAATTAGAGTACTGCTGCAGAAAAGAGATTCTTTGAACTGACATTGACCCTTGGCTACTGCTTGATCAAGATGACCAAATAATGACAGTATCAGGCTCAAACTTGTAAGAAACAAATGGATAGACAGTGGTTTGGGCCCTTTTGCCATGAATGTTTAATAGTGGGCATAGTGTTAGGTGGATGAACCTGGAGTTTATAAGACAAGTTTCTGCCCACTACACTATTTTCTTCCTCAAACTTAATGAAGCCATAAGTATTCTGTTCATTTTGATGTATAGTCATTTAACACAGCAGGAGAGCCATGATATGCTTCCTTTCAGCAAGATTTATTTGAACAAGAATTTGGCTCTATTAGTAGCTTAC
The DNA here is from genome assembly GCF_000296735.1 of Chrysochloris asiatica. Lineage (NCBI taxonomy): Eukaryota > Metazoa > Chordata > Mammalia > Afrosoricida > Chrysochloridae > Chrysochloris > Chrysochloris asiatica. The sequence goes on from NW_006408764.1 coordinate 2,821,462, forward strand.
TTCCTTTTGGACTGTCTGGAGAAAAACCTGTGTTTTGAACTTTTTCTCAATTTGATAGTCCTTGTGATGCCTGTGTGAAGAGGATACATTGTAGGTTTTTCTGTAAGCTTTTATGGGATTCATCTATGTTTAAGTTGGAGCAGCATGACTCCTTTATAAAAAATTGTGACTAGCCGTCTTCTGCCTATGACTGATTGGAATACCTAAAATGGGGCTATAGTGTACCCAGTGAACGAGGCTCCTTGCGGAGCCTTTGCAATACATAAAACTATAGGTAGAAACCAGAACCACATCCAGATCTCCAGAGATGAGAAATCTCCACTTGAAAGGATGAGCAGACCAGCCTGGAGCAGCTAGAAGAATAAAAGATTCCTCTTGAAAGAAAGACCTGCAGGAAAAATGGAGGCAGATGGACTGTTACTACAAGAACAAACAAAGCGCTTCCCTAGAAAACATCAAGGAAAGTGGCCAGGTCCTCTCAACGCAAACCCCCTTCCAAGACTAAGACTCAACAGAAATGCACGCTCTGATTGGTGACCACATACATCACCGATGGGGGGAAGTGGGGTAAAAGCAGCAATGAAGCGGCAAGCTGAGCCCTGCAATGTTCAGTGGACTTCTGTGGACCCAGTTGGGGACCTGATTGGCAAGCAGTGTGAGGAGACCTGGGGACTCTTGGGCCCAGAGTCAGTGACGTGGCCACGGAGGACTCGAGACTGGAGCCGGGAAGAGAGGGCATGTGCACAGGAGCACCCACACTTGCAGATGATACCCACGTGACCTGGACCAGATGACTGGATGATCGGAGCTCAACCAGGAGAAGAAAGAAGAGGGGAAAATAAAAAAGAGTGAGCTGATACAATCTGATGAACTTGACCTATACCTATGGAGCAGCAACTCAAAAGAAGGAACACATCCCACGCCCTCCACACACAGAGTGGACTGAGATGGGCAACTTGGACATTGGATACTCCAATGGGGAGGGGGGGACTACAAAGGCAAGAAGTGACTGGCTTACAAGCTTTCAAGAGGGAACCTAGTGCTAGGGAGCATGGAGGAAGGCAGACTCTCCAGTGGGTACAATTCAGTCTGTCTGGGCAGAGCTGTTGAAAAGAAATATAGATGGGTAACTCGTGATACTGTAGTGAATAATGCTTATCAGGATGGATTGTGAGGGTTGGAAATGCAAAGGTAGATGTTTTGTAACAAGGAAGGGAGTAATTAATTCTCCAGTCTAGGAGCGGAGGCCTCTGGGACCATCAACGGAGAAGAGCGAAGAGCCGGAACCGCACCCAGAGAGACAGAGATGCCGATGTGGAGTGATAAAGCGGCTGGGGTCTTTGGATCCAGAGAGGGAAAGGGACAGTGGGCCGAAAACTGGGGGTGGGGGAGGAGTGTAGGGGGCGGGTTTCTAGGATATACCCTTTGGTTGGTTGATGATGCATGGAGGGATTTGGAACCATGGCAGTGAGATGATACACGATGGAATGAATGTGGAACTAGAGTTCTCTCATATAAACTATCATACAATTCACAATAAAACATTTTTTTAAAAATTGTGACTAGTATTAATGTATTCTAGATAACTGAAGTTTACTTCTTTACATTCCACTGGCAACTGAAAGAGTGGTGGTTGGAATCTACCCCGAAGCATCTCAGAAGAAAGGCCTGGTTATCTGGTTCTGAAAGGTCACAGTCTTGAAAACCTTATGCACACAGTTCTACTCTGTAATACATGGGATTTCCATGAGTCAGAATCAACCTGACAGCAATTGTTTTTTTGTATAATCGTGGGACCCTAAATTTCCCTGTGTTATGATTGAGGAGTTTGCTTTGGTGTCTTTTGACCTGCTTTAGGTATTGTCTTGGTCTGAATGGCACCTCCTTCCCATTTTACATTTTGAACCTGACTTTTATGGAATTTTCTGCTTTCTGTACAATCCTTGCCATATGGGCTGAAATTCTTTCTCACCTAAGCATACATGTTTTTAAAACCTGCTGTGAACTGAGCTACTGGTCAGTTATACTTACAGAACTAACTAAAATAAGATCAAATAATTTCAGAGGAGGAAGACCTGAGTTTTACTACTTTGTGTTATAGATAATTGAAGCCCCTGGGTGGTACAAACAGTATGGCTTCTGCTGCCAAGCAAAATTTTTGTGTGTATCCAAAGATACCTTAGAAGAAACGCCTGGCAGTCTACTTCTGAAAAATTAGCCATTAAAAACCCTCCTCAACCTGGTCTCGTTGGCTAATTCTTCAACCCCTTCCAGATTCTGGGTTTACAGAGACCACTTAAAAAGACGTATTAGAAATAGGAGCTCTGGTAGCACAGTGGTTATATGAGGCAGTCAGCAGTTCAGAGCCAGGTGTTCTGTGGGAGAAAGATGAGACTTTCTGCTCCTGTAAAGATATAAAAACGCTATGCAGGGTTGCTGTGAGTTGGAACTAATTCCATGGCACACCATCATCACTACCAAAACCCCTATGGAGTACAATTCTTCTCTGAAATAAATGGGATTGCCATGACCCGGAGTTAACTTTGGTGGCAATTGGCTAGATATATATATTTTTTTAATGGTTTATTGTGACTTATATGATAGTTTACATGGGAGAACACTAGTTTTACATTCATCCTATCATATATCGTTTCATTCCTCCATGCATCATCAACCAACCAAAGGGTATACCCTGCAAGACTGCCTCCCCCAACCCCGGTCATCAGCACACAGCCCCTCTCCCTTTCTGGGTCTAAAGTCCCCAGCCGCTCCATCTCTCCACATCATCATCTCTGCCTCCATCTTTGGCATCACTGCTTCTCTGGGTAGGGACCTCCACTCCTAGACTGCAAAGTTAATTGCTCCCCTCCTTGTTACAAAATGTCTACTTTTACATTTCCAACCCTCACAATCAGTCCTGATAACAATTATTCACTATTGCACAAGAGACCAATCTACATTTCCTTTTTATCCACCCTGCCTAGACAGATTGGATACTACTCAGTGGAGATTCTACCTTCCTCTATGCCATCTGGATCTAGATTCCCTCTTGAAAGCTTGTAAGCCAGTCACTTCTTGCCTTTGAAACCCCCCACCCCCCCTCATTTTAGGTAGCCAATGTCTAAGTTGACCATCCCTGTCTACTCTGTATGGAGGGGATGGGAATGGTCCTTGCAGATTAATACTCACTTGACCTGGCTTCATTTTAGGTAGCCAATGTCCAAGTTGCCCATCCCTGTCGTATGGAGGGGATGGGAATGTTCCTTGCTGTAAAGATTTGTTCCCTCTTTTGAGCTACTGCATCCATAGGTGTAGGTCACGTTCATCAAATTGTATCAGATTACTCTTTTTTTCCCTCTTCTTTCTTCTTCTAGTTGAGCTCAGATCATCCAGTCATTGAAGTCAGGTCAAGTGAGTATTAATCTGCAAGTGTGGGTGTTATTTTGCATATGCCCTCTCTTCTTATCAGCTGGATGCTTCATTCTCCACTGTAGTCCTCTGTGGCTATGTCACTGACTCTGGGCCCATGTGTCCCCAGGTCTTGCCACACTGTTGGCCAACAGGTCTCCACCTGGGTTCACAGGAGTCTGTTGAACGTTGTAGGGCTTAGCTTGCAGCTTCATTGCTGTTTTTCCCTTCACTTCCCCTTGTCAATGACAAATGTCACTAATCAGACCGCATGTCTGCTTGTGTATTCCCATTGAGTCTTGGTCTTGGAAGGGGGTTTGCCCTGAGGGGACCCGACCACTTGCCTTGTTGTCTCTTGGGCGAGCAACTTGCTAGTTCTTGTAGCCAGTCGGACTGCATTACTGTTTTGTTTTGTTTTTCTGTCGGTCTTTTTTTCAAGAAGTGTCTTCTGTTAACTCTAGTCATTCTAGGCTGGTCTTCTTATCCTTTCAAGTGAAAATTCCCCACCTCAGAAGATTCTGGATAGGGTTCAGAATTCCACCTATGGTCTTATGTAGTGCAGAGGCTATGTGGGAAGCCGCCTTCACTGGCACATTGTTGTCACTTTTTAGGTATTCCAATCAGTTATAGGCAGAAGATGGACTTTAATAACAACACAGCTCAGTACAGCCTCCACCTCTGCCCCCTACCCTGGCTTTGGCTACCTTAAGGGAGCATGGACAATATTTGGGGTTTGACCCAGTATCCTCGTGGTCAGGCTCCACAGCTTGTATTTGGGATGGGGTCCCAGTTTGGGCTGGTTAGGGCTGGTGGTTATGGGGTGGGATTGTAATTGCTTTCTCTGGGCCTCGGCACCCAGCCTCCAAGGGCCATAAGCAGCAGCCCCTCTGACTAGCCCAGAATTGCTATGAGCACAAGGAGCTCTGGTAGCATAGTGGCTACAAATCAAGCTGTGAACCGTAAGGTCAGCAGTTCAAAACCACCAGCTGCTCCGCGGGAGAAAGATGAGGCTTTCTGCTCCCGTAAAGATTTACAGCCTCGGAAACCCTGTACAGGGTCACCATGGGTCGGAACCGACTCTACGGCACTTAACAACAACAAACCAGAAGGGACAGGGTATGGGGCAGCAGGCAGGGAGGAAACAACTAACAAGAAAACATTATACACCCACACGCCAACACAAAATGCGCACACGTGTGTGTTCGTACACATATACCCACACATATATCACACACCACCACTCCTATACACAGGCTTAGGCATCCACACTCTTTCCTGCTGGTACTGTCCTGGAGTATTTGCAGAAAGTGTATCAAGATTTCTGGGCACCCCTGGGGCTCCTGTCACTCAGGGCACAGAATATGGAAAGGGTATCAAGGAACAAGCACAGGTTGCCGGAAGAGATCTATCTATTTCCTTCTCCTTAGTGTGTGGACTTGTGTACATGCCCTCATGGGGTGTACATATGCCAGTCTTTAGTTACATGGTTCAACATGTGCATACTATGGTTCAACTCATGCTCATATATGTGCAGATGCCTATGTGTTGGGGTGGGGTGAGGTTAGGGCCTTTAGACACTCATGTGTGAATCTTTAAGAGCAGATGAGACCAACGTAAAAAGATTTTTAAAAGGTTTTCTGGATAAAAGAAGCAATCTACGATGGCTACAGGGGGAATGGGAAAGGGGAAGGAAAAATTACTCACGGGCTAGAGGGTGGACACTTAACCTTAACATGGGCTACCGGGCAAGCAATATACAACAAGAGGGAGGTTAGCAGAGGAAAGGAGAAATCAGCAGGAGACACAGGGAGGAATGCAATAGTTAAAGTGAATAGAGGTAAATACTGTTAACTGTTGGTACATGGAGGAGACTGTAGCCATGTAATGAAACGAAGAGAGTAAAAAGTAAAGTGAGGGAAAGTGATAGACTTACAAGCTTTCTATGGTGATATTTCTGGCTATTCCTTTCTTTCCTCCTGAGTGTCTATTTTATAATGGTATGTCAGGAAAACTAAGACTCAAAAGACAGCCAAGCATCTTAACATTATTTTCCCCCCTTTACCCATTCCAACCATGTCTCAATCCCTGTATCCCAGAGCCCTGTTGTACCAAAGTTGTGCATACATCATTGTTTACCTCTGTCCTGCTTAGCCCATACAAACCTGCCTAATTGTTTTTTCCATCCGCCTTGTTCTTCTATTCCCCTCCCCCTTGTGTATTGCCAGCTCCCTAGCACCCAAAGTATCCTGAGTCTATTCCCTACCCTGTGCTCCACCTTCCCCTCACCCTACCCCCCACATAACGGTAACCAGCAGAGGATGTTCCCTCCCTCCATTTAGTAGTATGGGTTCTTTTTCTTAGTCTTTTATGATAGTGGTCCTATGCAGTATTTCTTCTTTTGTGACTAATTTCACTCAGCATAATGTCCTCAAGGTTCATCCATGTTATGTGATAGCTTACAGCCTCCTTGTTGTTCTTCAAGGTAGCATAATATTCCATTGTGTATATATACCACATTTATCCATTCTTCAGCTGATGGGTACTTAGGCTGTCTCCATCTTTTTGCTATTGTGAATAGTGCTGCTATGAACATTGGTGTGCATATATCTGCTTGTGTTATGGCTCATATTTCTTGTAAATATCAAGTAGAGGACTTGCTGGATCATAAGGTACTTCTGTTTCCAACCTTTTGAGGAAGCTAATTGGCCATAATTTTGTAAGTGTCTTGAAGAGGTAGCTCTGACACTGTTGTACACAACTGATCTTGTCGGAACCATTTTCTTTTTTAAATCTGTGTGTAGTAAATTGATTTTATAATGTTTCCTTGCTCTTGGAAATTTGTTTTTCAACAGTTTATTTGAAGACATGACTTTTTATATTGTGCCTGTGCTTATGTGACAGTGCTGAGTAAGATGTATATGATTCCAGTACTGATGAAGTTTGGCAGGAAGAAGCTTTGGGTGGGGTGGGTGTGATGAGTGAGACAGAGATAATTGTGTGGTGCGAAGGGAGCCCCTGGAGTGCTAGTGTGGCGCTGTGGGTTACTGCGTCAGACTGCAATGTCATTTGACTGCAAGGTCGGTGGTTCCAAGTTCACCAGATGCTCCTCGGAAACCCTATACGGTGTCGCTATGGATCAGAACCGAGTAGATGGCACTTAACAACAGGGGAGCCCCTAAGGAATCTGATGTAAGTGGAGCGCTCAGGGAAGGCTTTCAACAGGCCTTGAAATGACATAGCTTTAACTATGAGGATGTCTAAGTAGGGGCATGTTGAGTGGGATGCATTTTGTTGTTGTTTAGTGCCATTCAGGTGATTCCGACTCCTCAGAGACCTTGTTATAGGGTCTCTGAGAAGTGTCTGGTGGGTATGGACTGCTGACCTGTGGTTAGTAGTTCAGTGCTTATCCTACAGTACCACAGCAGGACTCCTATAACCTGGTAAAAGGGTACTAAGAAGTAGTATAGCTATTTCTTAACCATTTTGAATGTCTTTGGTAGCTCCTAATTTGCCAAAAATAAACTAAAAATTGTCCACAGAGGCAAGTACAGGCAGTTTCAGACTTATGATGTATTCAAGTTATGATGAATTGCACTTATAACATATCTACTTCCCAATATTACACCTACGGTCCAGTTTATGGACCAAGATACAATCACCACCTTCAAAGCATACTGCCTACAGACTGTTTGCTCAGGCAATAGCTGTAGCAGATGGAGGTATGATAACATTGCCCAATTTCTGGAAGAATTATGATATTCTTCACTGTATCTGGAACTTGCATTTTTTAAGATGAAGTTACAGTAAAAAAACATGTAGGTGATATGGAAAAAATTGCTGCGTTATGAGAACATACTTAAAGAATTTGATCAGGATAATATGATGGAAATCTTCAGTGGAAAAATTGTCTTTATGGCAAGAATGCTGAATTTGGAACTTGATGTTCCTGTTGTGAAGTAGCTCATAGAAGAGAAGAGGAATTGACACATCAGGACTTAATGACTTTTTGAAGAGGAAGGAAATAATGAAGAAGAGGACAAGAAGTTGTCAAAAATTTTTTATAATGATAGGATTAGCTGACATTTTTCTAAACTACATCAGGGACTTCACTTATGAATATAGACCCCAATGTTGATCTCTGCTAAACTTGATAGGCAGATTCAGGAAACAGTGAAATGTTACCACAAAATATAAGGGTACATTAAAAAGTATTGCTGAAAATCATAGATAAAAAATGTCAACATGTTAAATTATTGTCTATAAATGTATCCTCCATCTTGAGATCTATACAATTCTGAAGGCAATGTTTTCGCCTTTCCCTAAGGATTTCTGTGCTCTTCGATTTAACACCATGTCTAAATGGTAGTTTTGGTATCCTTGAGGGATTCAAATTGTGTTCCTTTGCAGTGTTCTTTGAGTTTGGGGAACAGAAAGAACCCTGAAGAAGGAGCAAGATCCTTTAGTGTGTATAGAATAAGGTTTCCCAACAAAATTCTCATAGGATAGCCCTTGCTACTTCAAAGAATGAGCAGATGCATTGGCACTATGGAAATAAAATTCCATGGCTCAACTTTATTGGCTTATTTTTCACCAGTGTAATTTTCAATTTTCTTAAAAATTTTTCTTAATAAGGACCCCTATGATTGTCCTGTTGTCTTTAAAAAATTTTTAGTAAGATATCCCTTTGGAATTCCAAAAGAATCACTGTAACCATTGGCCAGCAGTGTGGCAAGACCTGGGGACTCTTGGGCCCAGAGTCAGTGACATAGCCACAGAGGACTAGAGTGGAGAGTGAAGCGTCCAGCTGATAAGAAGAGAGGGCATATACATAAGAACACCCACACTTGCAGATAATACCCACTTATCCTTGCTTCAGTGACTGGATGATCAGAGCTCAACCAGAAGTAAAAAGAATAGGGGAGAAAAAAAAAAGTATTCTCATACAATTTGATGAACTTGACCTACACCTATGGAAGCAGTAGCTCAAAAGAGGGAACAAGTCCTTACAGCAAGAATCATTCCCACCCCCTCCACTCAGAGTAGACAGGGATGGGCAACTTAGACATTGGCTACCCAAAATGGGGTTGGGGGGCTACAAAGGCAAGAAGTGACTGGCTTACAAGCTTTCAAGAGGGAACCTAGATCTAGAGGGCCTGGAGGAAGGTAGAATCTCCAGTGAGTAGTATTCAGTCTGACTAGGCGGGGCTGATGCAATGAAATGCAGACGGGTGTCTTGTGATACAGTAGTAATTGTTATCAGGACTGATTGTGAGGGTTGGAAATGTAAAGGTAGACATTTTATAGCAAGGAGGGGAGTGATTAACTTTTCAGTCTAGATGCAGAGGTCCCTAGGACCATCAAGGGAGAAGAGTAGAGAGCAGGACCCTACCCAGAGAAGCAGTGATGCCTGAAATGGAGGCAGAGATGATAACGGGGAGCGATGGAGCAGCTGGAGACTTTAGATCCAGAGAGGGAGAGCGACTGTGTGCTGAAGACCTGGGGGGTACTGGGGAAGGATTGCATGGAGTGGATTGTAACCGTGGCAGTGAGATGATATATGATAGAATGAATGTAAAACTAATGTTCTCCCATGTAAACTATCACATAATTCACAATAAAACATTTAAGGAAAAAAGAAAAAAATCACTGTAACCTAAGTTGACACTCTGCCTTGAATTTTACTGGCCCAGCAAATTCCCTCAGAAGCCATTGTTTTGATTGGACATTTTTTTTGAAGGCATCCTAACATGTTACTGTAGGATAAGCACTGGACTGCTAACTATATATAAAGTTAGCAGTTCAAACCCACTTTCCTCTCCTCTGGAGAAAGATAAAGATTTTCTACTCCTGTAAAGATTTACACACTCAAAAACCCTATACCGGGTTGCTGGGAGTTGGATTCACTCAATGGCAGTGGGTTTGTTTTTTGTTTTGTTTAGTTTTAATGAGAAGAGACTAAGACATGTATTGGAGAAAACTTGTTTACATCCATCTGTTGATGAAGCGGCATATTTAAATGTTCTTTAAAAAATAAACCCTTGCATGTACGAACTGAAATGCTAGTAGAAATATTTTTTACTTATCTTCATATATGAAGAAAAAGAGAAACACCATACTGATAACTCTTGTTTATTAATTTTCTAAGTGAAACGTCACCCCAGTTTCCAGGAATAATCCAGATAAACAGAAACTTCCACAAGTTATTACCATAACTGACAAAATACCAATGTTGTCCAATTCTTCATTGTAGGAGTTAATATTTATGATTGTGTATTCAGATTACTGTCATCCCTTCATTTTAGCTTTATTATACATCACACCCAGTCCTTAGTGTACCTCTTATAACTTTCAAAGACTTTTTTTTTTTACTTCCCATGAGAATTATTAGGAGAATTTCAGTCCACTTCTCTGAGATAATAGCCTGGTTACCATTCATGGAAAAATAAGGCTGAGGATACTGGAAAGGGTTCAGAGGGAGAGTTTTTAAAAGTTATCTAGAAGTGTTCATATATGGGTGTAAAATAAGCTTTGGGATAATAACCTTTTTAAAAAAACTTTTTATTGTGATTTGGTGAAGGTTAACAGAGCAAATCATGAGATAACGACTTTTATACCTGCAATTTGAGAAAGTTCTGAAAACTACAAACTCAGTTGATAGCTAAATCTGACGTGAACTGATAAGACTTTGTTTAATCTTTATTCTACTTGGTGTTATTATTTATTTATTTATTGAATAGCTATTAAATTGCTGGACATGTTACATAGTGTTTGGCATTTGCACCATTATTACCTTTCTAAAATCTGAATTTAGAAACATCTGACTTCAAAGCTTTAGGATGGAGAATTGTGGTAAATCGCTAAGTGTTTTGAACAGGCAAGAAGAGAATGGGAAGTGGCATATGCATATTGGAAACAAAAATTTGCTAGACAGGTTAAAGTATATTGGAAGAAAACATTTGGGTTAGGCCATGACTTGTGACATTTGAGTTATGAAGAACAGCACTGTTAGCTCCTGTTTTTTGAATATCTTACTATGTATTACATATAGTGTTGCAGCATATAATTGGCTTATGTTATCATTCTCTGTTCACTTGCAGATGTTCAGTGTTTTGCCTTATAAAGATACTATTATTAGTAATACAATAAAAAAAAAAAGAATGTCTATAATCTAAAAGTTCTACAAGTTCTAGATAGTAGAATTCAAAGAAGTTGCTATTTAAAATAAAACTTAAATGGTAATGGTAAACATATGCAGGGACTTTATAAAGTTTATAGGAAAATTACATTCTCTCAATTTTTTTTTTTTTAATCTTGCATGCTCAATGTTTATTACTCTAGTTCTTTTCGTGTAATACCTTACTTATCCTTCATACCTACCTTATTGAGAAGGTTTCATGATCACCACTTGACAGATAAGGAAACTGGTAATAAGAGTACAAAACTAATGAGTAATAGAGCCAGGATGGACTCTCAGGAAGTTTGCCTCCAGAGTCAGTGCTTTTAACAACTACTGTAAATAACCTTCTTTGTTGCAATTGATATGACTAAATTGCTGTTGGAACCTTTTACTTTGGCTTACCTACGTAGGATCTCTCTATATAATGAGTACTATTTTATTAAGTGGTTTATATAGTAGATTCTATAGGCTCATGAGACGTATCTAGCATAAGACCAAGGTATACAGGAAACCTAAGTTAAGTGTTTGGTACCAAGTTTGAGGTTGTTGGTAGTATTTTGGGATGGGAAAGGATGCGATAGCAATAGGAGTTGCAGTGCATGTGATTACCATCTTCCTCCCATTAGAGTCCCTCATCATAATGTAGGTGGTAGACAATTCTATGCCTTTTCTCTCTGCTTAGGAACATGTTCCCTCCTTAGGAACAAGAAGGGAATGTTCTAGAAAAATAATTGTGTGCTGACTGGTAAAAGTTTAATTTTAGTTAAAACACTATATTTAGATAACCTTGAATCTGCTCTAGTTTATGAGAAAGAATAAAATCCTAACCTTCAGTAACTTTTGACTATTAAGTTAATTTTTGATCACCAAAAATGGATTGATTGAAAACTGCTGTTTCTAGAATGTTTTAAGGATACTGTCTTCTTCAGGGTTCCCTCCTTCTCTGTTTGTTTTCATACATGAATGTAGAGACCAGGGAATTTTATATACAAAGCGTTGTTACTTGTGAGTCCTGTTTGGAAAGAAGTGACTTTCTACTTGGAAGAATGAGATTGAAGGCCGATTGAGAAAAGAAGGGAAGTAATTTAGAGGAAGTAAATTTGAAGGCTACTGACTAATTTTAGTAGCTTGAGCTTTTAACAGTTTCCTTTAAAAAATTAGAAAATGAACTTATTTCTATACCAATACATTTTCATTTATTAGTTGAGGTAAGCTAGATTTTTCTTTCTGTGCTTAACTTAATCAATAATCACCTAACTTCTGTTCATTGCTGTTTTTGATTCTGATAGGCATTGTAGAAGTATAAGCCTAATTTCATTTCTATATATTGGAGCTTGCAGATAATAGTATCCAACAGCTAAGCATTAGCTGTTATGTGGTGGTGGTTGTGTGCTGTTGAGCTGTTCTGACTCGTAGGGGTGGTGATGTGTCATGGAGTCGGTTTAACTCATAGCGACCCTGTATAGGGTTTTTGAGGCTATAAATCTTTCAAGGAGTAGAAAGCCTCATCCTTCTCCCGCAGAACATCTGGTAGTTTCGAACTGCTGGCCATGAGATTAGTAGCCTAATTCATAATCACTATATTACCAGAACTTCTTGTACTGGCTCATAGTGACCCTTTATAGGGATTCAGAGGCTGTAAACCTTTATGAGAGCAGAAAGCCTTATCTCTCCCACAGAGCAGTTAGTGGAATTGAGCTTCTAACTTTGTGATTAACAGTTCAACATGTGACCCATAGCGACCTTGTATAGGGTTTCCAGAGAGCGTCTAGTGAGTTTGAACCGTTGATCTTGCAGTTCAAACCAACTTTGCAATCTAAAGCTTATTCTACATCGCCATACCAGGACTCCAAATAATTACAACTAGGTACTCTAATTTTTCCTGTTAGTACAGATGAGGAAGTAGAGAAACGAAAGGGTTAAGTATCTTGCCCAAAAGACCATAGCTGCTTTGAACTTTTTGTTTTCTCAATGTTTTATTGTGAATTATGTGATCGTTTACATGGGAGAACATTCGTTTTACATTCATCTTATAGTATATCATTTCAGTCCCCTCCATGCCCCACCCCACCCCCATCATCAGCACACAGCCCCTGTCCCTCTCTGTGTCTAAAGTCCTCTACAGCTCCATCTCTCCACGTCATCGTCTCTGCTTCCATATCAGGCATCACTGCTTCTCTGGGTAGGGTCTCGCTCGTCGCTCTTCTCACTTGATGGTCCCAGGGACCTCTGCTCTTAGGCAGAAAAGTTAATCACTCCCTTCCTTGGTAAAAAATGCCTACTACCTTTACAATTACATCCCTCACAAACAATCCAGGTAACAATTATTCTCTGTTGTATCACAAGAGATCAATCTGGATTTCATTTCATCAGTCCCGCCTAGACAGATTGTGTACTACTCAGTGGAGTTTCTACCTTCGTCCATGCCCTATGAATCTAGCTTCTCTCTTGAAAGCTTGTAAGCCAGTCACTTCTTGCCTTTGTAGCCTCCCCATTTTGGGTAGCCAATGTCCAAGTTGCCCATCCCTGTCTACTCTGTATGGAGGGGGTGGGAATGATCCTCTCTGTAAAGATTTGTTTCCTCTTTTGAGCTGCTGCATCCATAGGTGTAGGTAAAGTTCATCAAATTGTATCAGATTACTCTTTTTTTTCCTCTTCTTTCTTCTTCTAGTTGAGCTCTGATCATCCAGTCATTGAAGCCAGGTCAAGTAGGTATTATCTGCAAGTGTGGGTGTTCTTTTGCATATGCCCTCTCTTCTTATCAGCTGGATGCTTCACTCTCCACTCTAGTCCTCTGTGGCTATGTCACTGACTCTGGGCCCAAGAGTCCCCAGGTTTTGCCACACTACTGGCCAACCAGGTCTCCACCTGACTTCACAGGAGTCTATTGAACATTGTAGAGTTTAGCTCGCAGCTTCATTGCTGTTTTTCCCTCACTTCCCCTTATCAGTGACGAACGTGGTCACCAATCAGCATATATTCCCTTTGAGTCTTAGTCTTGGAAGGGGGTTTTCGCTGAGGGGACCCGACCACTTGGCTGGATGTCTCCTGGGCGAGCAACTGTCTTGTTCTTGTAGTAATCAGTCAGTCTGCCTATATTGTTTTTTATTTTCCCTGTTGGTCTTTCTTTCAAGAAATATCTTCTGTTCTAGCTGCTCCAGTCTGGTCTGCCTGTCCTTTCAAGAGGAAATTTCCCACCTCTGAAGATTGTGGATGCTGTTCAGGATTCCACCTATAGTCTTATGTAATGCAGAGGCTCCACAGGAAGCCTCCTTCACTGGGCACGTTGTATCCCTGTTTTAGGTATTGACTTAATGTACTTTTATCTGGCAATTAAGATGTGGGTCCACATTGTTTGTTACCTCTCCCAATATTCACAACCTTCTTCCTTAGTAATAGAACGCCACTTAATATTTGCTTTCCCAGCCTGCTTTGCAGCCAGTACTGGCTAATAAGATGTAACTGTACTTTGCTAGAAGGAAGTTTTGGCTTTCCTTGTAAGAATAGACCAATATGGCCAATACCACAATGAGTCTTTCTTCTCTGGAGCATAGGTATTTTAATTGAAGGCACAACATGGTAGAATTATAGAGAAAACAGCCTAACACTGTTAGGCCATGAATGAACATTGTTACCTCTAGAATTCTTGTGGCCAAGCAAAAAGATTTGTTAGTTCTGGCAGTCCTTGGGGGCTTCAGAAAGTTCATGGAAAAATTCTATTCTTTTTAACTCCATTTTTCCATGAAAGTTCAGAAAGGAACCTTGTATCCCACCATTTCCTTATCACTACCCCCAGCCCTATTGTTGTTAGGTGCTGTCAAGTCAGTTTGAACTCATAGCAGCCCCATGAACAGCAGAAACACTGTCCAGTCCTGTGCCATCCTCACAATTGTTATGTTTGAACCTATTGTTAATATAGCTGTATTAGTCCAACTTTTTTAAGGTGTTTCTCTTTTTTTGCTGACTTTCAGCCCTGTTGTTGTTGTTTAATTGCCATCGAGTCAGTTCCAACCCATAGCGACCCTGTATGTAATCTTCACAGGAGTGGAAAGCCTCCTCTTTTCTCCTTCAGAGTGGCTGGTGGGTTTGGACCATAGACCTTTTGGTTTGCAATCCAGTGCTTATCATGTGGAGCTACCACATTCCCTTCTGTCTCTATAGATTTGTCTATTCTAGACATTTCATTTAATGGAATTATATAATATGTGGTCTTTTGTTACTAGCTTCATTTACGTAGCATAATGTTTGTGTTCATGCATGTTGCAGCGTGTACTCCTGATTTTTAAAAGAACATCTTACACCACTTGCCTCTATGCCCTGATATGTTTAATCTACCACCATCTGCTTCCCCCATGGACAACTGAAAGGATTTTCTCTTGCATTGCTGGAGGCCTTCTGATTGCCATACTTGTGTCCTATGTTTTACTAGGCATATAATAATGTACCTTTTTCTTGAAATGCTCTTTTTTTCTCTTGGCATTCTTTCTGTCGTTTTCTTCAAATGTTTGACTCCTTGATGCCCTTCCACCTTTTATGTTGCTAGCAGTCTCTGTGTAGCACTTTTCCTGCCATTCTGCACACTTATTTTTACCTATAGATAAAGCCTAACTGAGCACTATTTTTTTCAGTTGTTTCAGGTGACTCTAATGCAATTTGGAAAACGCCTCATAGATATGTCCATTCCACTTTACTTTTAGTTAGACATTGTCTCCTCCTGAGCACTCTCATGTGCCCACCATGAGTTTTTTATCCCTAATATACCTCCCAGCCATTTTCCATGCTGCTGCCAAAGATCTCTTGTAAATTACAGATCTGATCATGTCATTCTAGTAGCTTTTCCCTTACAGAATAGAGCACAGGCTGCTTACCTTGACATTCCAGACCCTCCAGTCTAACCATAAGTGTCCATTCTAAATTCTTGTCTCTGAGGTTGTTGCTCAGACTATTTTCTCAGCCTATATGAGCCACCACCACTCTTTCCAACTCCTTCCAGGGGACTTGTCCTCATTTTCCAAGGTCCAGGTCAGATGTCACCTTCTCTGAAGTCCTGTGGCAGAATTTATTTTCTTTTCTTAGAGGAGTGCTTACTGCCTACCTTATCCTTGGTCATGTTTGTGAATAATTTAGGAATGAGGAAAATCTCAGCTCAGGTGTGACATCCACAAGTTTTTTATTTCTCTATTTAGTAATCTCTGGTAAATTATTATACAATGGCTTTTGTTCATTCAGTGAACATGTGTGGAGAGCGTAGTGATGTCTGGCACTGTTTGTGTGGCATTGGTGATATAAAGATGAATAAGACTGTCCCTACCATAAATTAACTTTCAACAAAGTCAAAGGGGTGATCTTGTTTAAATAAATACAGTATTAAAGTATTACAGATGAGTGGCTATTCACAAAGGAGGTTGTATGGGGAAGATGAGGAAGTGGAACAGGAGCAGCAGTTAGGAAAGATTTTACAAAAGATTTGGCTTTCATCATTTAGAAAGATATAATGCATTCGTTTCCTGGGGCTCCCATAACAAAACACCACAAACTTCAGTGGCCTTCAGAAATTTTTTGTCTCACAGTTCTGGAGGCTAGTAGTCCAAATTCAAAGTTTCATCAGGGCCTTGCTCTCTCTGAAAACTCATGGGGAAGGTCCCTTCTTGTGTCTCCCAGCTTCTGGTAACCTCAAGGGTTGCTGCTGAAGTAAGTCATATGGCCATTTTCCCTTTCTGGCTCTGTCTCTTCTCTTTTACAAATATATCACTGTTGTTGAACTCTTGGTGTGGCTTTGTAGGATCATTATTGGACTGTGAACCACAAGGTCAGCAGTTCAAACCCACAGCTGCTCCTTGGAAGCCCAAGCCCTATGGTCTGGTCTACTCAGTGGCACTTACCATGATTGGATTGGAAGTACAGTGGTTCTGTAGGATAAGCACTGGATTGCTGGATTGATAAAGTCAGTAGTTTGAGTTTAGGAAAGAAATTCAAAGTGTTAGTTATTGGAAATCTGTAACAGTACAGTTAACTTCCTTGACTGAACTTCTAAGAAGCACTTAAAGTGTCATGGCTCTTTTTAGCAGAAGAAGTCTCAAGAAGATGTGTCTAGAAATGGAGCTTGCCACTCAAAATCTGTTCTGGCTGAAGTTTTGTCTTTCCAGAATGGACCTAGGGTATCTGATTAACCAGATAGAGTAAAACTAGAAGATTCCTCCCAACTAGAGGTACTGGACCCCTAATCCAGTCTGCAGCGTCTTTGTGAGTTCATCTGAAGGGAACAGCTGATAGTAACTTTTCTTACTTCAGTGAGCATTTCTTTGGAGCCGGATTTCACAGTGACAGGAGGAAGGCCCTCATGGTCTAAAGTTTAAACAGATGTTCAGTCTTCTTAATAGCTTCCTTTCTTCATTCTTCCCCCTACAGTTTTCTTTTGGAACTATAATTCATATACTGTACAAATCGCCCATTTAAAGAGTATATAATACAGTGACTTTTCACAGAGTGATTAAACCATCACCATAAGTATTTTAGACCATTTCCATCACCCCAGAAAGAGAAATTCTGTTGTTTTATCTACTTTCTGTCTCTCTGGATCTGCCTATTCCAGATATTTCTTTTAAATGAAATTGTACAGTGTCTAGTTCTTTATAACTGGCTTCTTTCATTTGCATAATGCTTTCATGGTTCATCAATATTGTCACATGTTTCAGTACTTTATTCATCTTATTGTCAAATTGACATTGTTGAGGGACATTTGGATTATTTCTGCTTTTTGCCTGTTACAAACAGCACTGCTGTGAACATCAGTGTGTACGTTTTTATGTGGACATAAGTTTTGTTTTCTCTTGGGTGAATACATACGAGTGGAATTACTGGATCATTTTGTAACTCTGTGTTTAGCCATGTGAGGAACAGTCAGACTTTTCCAATGTGGCTGTACTATTTTACCTTCCCATTCACAGTATAGTATGTGAGGGTTCCAATTTTTCCATGTCAGCCAACACTAGTTATTATCTGTCTTTCATTTTAGCCATCCTGGTAGATGCAGAGTGGTTTGCTGATGATTAATTATATTGATTATCTTTTCATGTGCTCACTGGCTGTTTTTATTTTCTTTTGAGAAACGTCATCTTGGATTCCTTGCTCATTTTAAAATTGGGTTACTTGTCTTTTTACAAAAGTTGCCAAGGATCTTTCGTGTATTCTAGATAAAAGTTCCATGGCAGAAAAACTTTAAAATTTATTTATTTATTTATTATTATTTTTTAAATTTTGATGAAGTCCGGTATTTTTTTCTTTGGTTACTGGTAATTTTGTTGTTGCATGTAAGAAACCACCAAATTCATAATGATGGAGATTTGCTCCTTTTTTCTTCTAAGAGTTTTGTAATTTTAAAATACAGGTTATTTTCCGTTAATTTTTCTACATGGTTTAAACATAGGGGTTCAACTTCCCTCTTTTTCATGTGGGTATCTGGCACTCTCACTACATTTGTTGAAAAGATTATCTTTTCCTTTGTTGACTTGCTTTGTCATACTTGTTGAGAATCAATTAACCTTAAATATGAGGACATGTTTCTAGATCCTCAGTTTTATCCCATTGGTCTCTTTGCTTGTGCTTATTTCAGTACTACATTGTCGTGGTTATGGTAGCTTTTCAGTCAAGTTTTGAAATTGGGAAGTGTACTTAACATCTTGTTGCTTTGTTGTACTCATGTAAGAGTGTTTTAGCCATTCTGGGTCCCTTGAATTTCCACATGAATTTATCATCAGTTTGTCAATTTCTACAAAGAAGCCAGATGGGATTTTGATAGATTCTGTGATAAGTTTGGGGGGAGTATTACCATCTTTAGGAGCTCTGGTAGCGTAGTGGTTACGAATCAGGCTGTGAACCGCAAGGTCAGCAGTTCGAAAGTAACAGCAGTTCCGTGGGAGAAAGAAGGAGCTTTCTGCACCTGTAAAGATTTACAGCCTTGAAAACCCTGTACAGGGTCATTGTGAGTCGGAACCGACTCCATGGCACATAACCACCATTACCATCTTTGGAGTCCTGGTGTGGTGCCATAGGATAAGCACTGGACCACAAGGTCGGCAGTTCAAATTCACCAGCGACTCCTCAGAAAACCTGTACAGGGTTGATATGAGTCGGTTCTGACTCGACCGCACTTAACAACAACAGTTGCCATCTTTGGACTCCTTGTGTGGTACTGTAGGATAAACATTGTACTGCAAGGTTGGTTTGAACCCCAGGGTCAATGGTTCAGACTCATCGTCAGCTCCTTGGAGACTATATGGGGTCACTGTAAGTTTGCAACACTTAACAAGAACATTGCCATCTTTCAGGAACTCTGATGGCACAGTGGTTAAGTGCTCAGCCTCTGTGGGAGAACGATGTTGCAGACAACTTGTAAGATAGTCTTGGAAACCTTATGATGCAATAAAAAAATTTTTTTCATTGTCAATCGACTGAAGGTTTACAGAACAGATTTTTGTATTCAACAAATCATACATTTTGCTTCATCATAATGATTGCAAACCCCTCATGTACCATCAGTTAAGTTTTTACCTCTATTCACTTAACTCTTGAACTCCTCCCTGTGTCTCCCACTGCCTTCATCTTTCTTCTGCTAACTTCCTCTTGTTTTATGTTACCTACTACTCCCATCACCCATATTTACTTGTGTCTGTCTTCTAGCCCATGAATAAATTTCCCCTTACCCATAACCTTCAGGAGCTCTGGTAGCGTAGTGGTTACGAATCGGGCTGCGAACCTCAAGGTCAGCAGTTCGAAACTACCAGCCGCTCCGCGGGAGAAAGATGAGGCTTTCTACTCCCGTAAAGATTTACACCCTCGGAAACCCTGTACAGGGTCGCTATGGGTCGGACCCGACTCGATGGCACTTAACAACAACAACACCCATAACCTTCATTGAATGTTTCTTTTATAGAAAACATTTACAACAGTGGTCTCATACAATATTTGTCCTTTGTGATTGACTAATTGACTAATTTTCACTCATCGTAATGTCCGTCCTCCAAGTTCATTGTTATTTTTTTATTCTTCAACACTGAGTAGTACTCCATTGTGTGCATGTACCTAAGTTTGATGAACATTCTGCTGATGGGCATTTTAGGCTGTCTCCATCTTTTTACTATTGTGAATAGTGCTGCAGTGAGCATGGGTGTGCAGATACCTATTCATGTCACGGCTCTTTTATTTTTTAAGGCTGTATACCAAGTATAAGGAGCTCTGGTAGCGTAGTGGTTACGAATCGGGCTGCAAAGCCTCAAGGTCAGCAGTTCGAAACTACCAGCTGTTCCGCGGGGAAAAAATATGAGGCGTTCTGCTCCCATAAAGATTTACAGCCTCGGAAACCCTGCATAGGTTCGCTATGTGTCAGAACCAACTCCATGGCACACAACAACAACCAAGTAGAGGGATTCTGGGTCATGCGGTATTTCTATTTCCAGCTTTCTGAGAAAGTGCCATACCATATTCTACAGTGGCTTATAGAGCAATTTTTAGAGAGTTGAATTGACAAGATGGCAACAGGGTTTTATTTTGTTGTTTTTTTTTTTGCCATCTTTACAGTATTAAGTTTTCCAATCCGTGAACGTAGGATGTCTATGGATTATTTGGGCCATTTTTTGTTTTGTTGTTCTTGACTTTTCCCCTTACACTCTTCTCTTTCTTATTTATACCTTTAGCCATAAGCCTATCTAAGTAAAGATGAGAAGACCTATGTCACACCACTTCGCAGAGGATGGCAGGGAAGGAGCCAGGAATAACAAAGACTTAAATAATGCTGTTTTATATATATATATATATATAAACATATTTAATCCTCATAACAGCCTGATAAGAGGGGTCCTACTATTCTCATTTTATAGATGAGAACACTGAGACACACAGTGTTAGACAAAATGTTAAAAACTGAACTGATCCTGCTGTGCATACGGTCGCTATGAGTTGGTACTGACTCGATGGCACCTAACAACAACAACAAGAATGCCACTATCTTGCCTGCTTCTTCTTACTTCAAATACCAAGAGAAATGATCCTGCACGTTTCAGTCTCTTTGTTTCCTTTGCCCATCTGGCAAATTTCAGTGACATTGTGAAAGTTTCACTTAAATAATGTATTTAACCTTAAAGTCACTAATTTTTTAATGTATTTGATCAAAAGTCTTACGTTAAGAAACCTTATTTCAATTGTGTCTATATTTAGTAGAGTAATGAATTTTTTAAAAACATATACTGTATTTCATATTTTTCCTAATTTTCTACCCTTTTATGATGTTTTGCAGATTCTTTTTAGAATGCGATTTACATACTAAGGGAAGAGAGATTGTCAAATGTCAAGGATTTTTGAGTGGCTATGAATTAACAGTTAGTTTGGTGTGTCTTAAGTCTATTTATGCTTACTGGGGACAGACAATGCCAAGCAATGGTTGTGATTTTCTGGGCTTCAGGAAGAGATGCTACAGAGAGACTGAAAAGTAGTTTTCAGCCCTTTTCACACTTTTTGCATGTCTAATTGACTCCCTGTGGTGACCACTACCCATTTGCACTTCTGCCTGCTTTACTTACCTGTTGGCACAGTGTGAGAGTTGTCTGTCCATCATGCATTTCTTAGCTGTTACAGTTGATGTTGGTTGTACTTGTCTCAGTACGTGAATACAACCGTGTGTTAACATGCACTTCTCTGCATTTTACATAACAGTCTTTGGTGATTCTCTTACATTTGTGTGGCCATGAAGTTGACTCATATTTGTCTGAATAGTTTCCTGAAAGTCCTGGGAGTTGTTCATTTAGCCTAGAGCTTAGTATACAACATTCTAGAATTTTCCTAGATTAAATTGGATTGGAAATTTTAAATAAACTGCTCTCCTGACTGAAAAAAGCAAATACTGTAAAGCACTGATGATTAATTTAGTGCCCCATAGTTTTAATTTGGAGTTGTGGGGTGGCACAAGTCTACTTAAGTTAAGCACTGTACTACTAACCAAAAGGTTGGCAATTAAAACTCAGATGTGCCTCAGAAGACAGTCTTAATGATCTGCTTCCTTGGCAATAAAGACTTATTAAAAAGGTGTTCTAAATCATTAGCCATCAGAGACATTCAAATTTGGTGGTAGTGAGGGGGGAGTATTACACACCTATCTGCTTGACTAAAATTTGAAAAGTGTTGTTGGATGGAAAGCAACTGGGCACTAGCAATTCACTAGCTAGTCAGAATGTGTTACTTAATAAAAGCTGCCTAGTACGCCAGTAAACTTAAGTCCTGGTGTGGTGCTGTAGGATAAGCACTGGACTGTTGACTGCAGCGTTGACAGTTCAAATCCATTAGCCACTCCTTGGAAACCCTATACAGGGTTGCTATAAGTTGGAATTAATTCTATGGCACTAAACAACAAAGTTGAGTGTTCTTGTATGTGTATATGTTATGTTTTCATCAAGTTGATTACAACTCATAATGACCCTACAAGATAGAATAGAGCTGCCCCATAGGGTTCCTATAAAATGCATACATACATTTCAGTTAGCAGCTGGATATTTAACTATTGAGCCACCAGGGCTTCTTGGATGTGTATATACATATACATATATATATATATACATCATAGAAATGTGTGTGGTACTATAGGATAAGCACTGTTGGTTTGAGCCGCATGGTTGGCAGCTCAAAGCTACCAACCACTCCTTGGAAACCACGTGATACAGGGTCATTGTGAGTCAGAACATACTGGACCAGCTCTTAACAAGAAGGGTACCAAAGAATACTATGTGAGATTCGTAGTAGCAGTGTTTCTAATAGGCAAAAATAATCCATTGTTAGTAGTAGCACAAATAAATAATTGGTTACATATGTACACCAGACACATACTACATGTATAGAATGAAAGTAACCCATTTGCTACAGCAGGCAACCTAGATAAATCTCTGAAACATTGTTAAACAAAATAAATCAAACTCAAAGCGCAAAATCTAGCAAAGAAATTTAAGTTCAGGCAGAAATGCAAAATTGATAGTGAAAGAAGTCAGAATAGTTGTCATCATTCAATATTCAGTTACTATAAAATTGGTTTTTTAATATGTCTTTTTTTGTGCTTTGTATCATGGCTTTGTTTATTTTGCTTGCTCAAAAGATTTTAAGGTGGCTGAGAATTCAGTGTTTATTCTTTTTTGTATTGTTGTTAAGTGACTGTATAGGGTTTCCAAAAATGGCTGGTGGGTTTGAACTGCCAGCCTTGTGATCAGCAGTCCAGTGCTTATCTTACAGCAGTACACCAGGACTCCTCTTCTTGTATATATACTCTAATTAATACATAGATATGTGTGTACATATACATGTGTATATATACATACTCAACACATAAGAGATCTTTTAAAAGTTCATGGGAAATTACATTATCTGTTTTTCCATGAACTTAAAAGTCCGTAGTGTGTGTATATCCATATAAATATATAAATGTTACTTGTGTATATATTTATATTTATAATGTTAAGTACCATCGAGTTGGTTCCAACTTATAGCCACCCTGGTTTCTGACGAGCAGCTGGTGAGTTTGAATCACCAACCCTGACGTCCAGTGCTTATCCTGCAGTGCTATATATATATATATATGATGTTCTGGTATGGTGATTTAGAATAAGCACTGGGCTAATTATGCAAGGTTGGTGGTGCAAACCCACCAGCCACTCCTTGAAAACCATATATGCGGTAGCTATGAGTTGGAACAGACGAGTAGTATTTAACAGAAAATATAACTTTTTGGGAAGTGATTGAGTGGTCAAAGAAGATTCATAAGTGCATTTCTCATGTAAGAATCATCTATTGGGTTTTTAAGGGGTTTTTTTTGTTGTTGTTCTTGTTGTTAAGTGCCATTCATTTGACTCTGACCCAAAGCGTCTACCATGTATACTAGTTCCAAGGAGGAGCTGGTGAGCTCGAACCACCGACCTAGCAGTTCATAATCGCTTTACAGTCTGGCGCATTAGGTGCTTATAAAATGCAGGTACAGCTGAGAGACTTGAGCCTGTTGCTTGCATTTTATATGTTACTATAGTCTTTTTTCTTTTTCTTTTCTAATTCTTACATTTAGCAGAGAAGATCACTCTAAGAACTGGAGTTTGTACTGTGATAAGGATTGATAAAGATCTTAAATAGGCTGCTGTTTGTATGTTACATAATGTTTGAGTTGGGTAGTGGTGATGTGCTGTGGAGTTGGTTCTGACTCATAGTGACCCTGTGTAGGGGTTTCCGAGGCTGTAAATCTTTACAGAAGCAGAAAGCCTCATCTTTCTCCCACGGAACAGCTGGTAGTTTCGAACTGCTGACCCTGAGGTTAGCAGCCCAATTCGTAACCGCTACCCTATCCAAGTTCCTTAGCTACTTGACGGCACTTAACAACAACAACTTGTGATGTATAGTTGAAGGATTACTAGGTGTTATGGGGTTGAATTGCGTTCCTCCAAAATATGTATTTTAAATCCTAACCTCTATGTTTGTAGCTGGGAGTTTCGAACTGCTGAGCTTGAGGTTAGCAGCCTGACTCTTAACCACACTATATTACTAGACCTCCTTTTAGAGTTGGGTACCATTCTCAAAGCTGTTTGAACTGCAAGGTCGGTGGTTCAAGCTCACTCGCTGTACCTCGGAAACCCTATACAGGGCTGCTGTGGGTCAGAATCGACTCAACGGCACATAACAATGACAACAACCATTCTCAAAAGCTTACAAACTAGCTTATAGTGACTGAAGTAATTACTTTGAGGCTAGTAACAGAACCTGTGACATGACTCCTTATCTCAGAACTGCTTGGCCTGCTGCCTCTGTAAGAAGAACTAAATGATACCCAACTACCAATACTGAACATTTTGTTCAAAGATTCTATAGCTCATTGGTTGAAATGTACAACAGGATTGCAAATTTTGATGGACTTGATACTTTCTGGACCCATGGAAGCGGAATGAACCCCCAAAGCATAATCTTTAAACTTTATCTCTGGAATGTTCTTAAAATGAAACAATAGTTTAGCCTAACTGTAATATTAGTCAGCTATCCGCATCATATTCTTAAGAACTCCCGGCAGTGAGTTTGTTAATGAGGGAGGAACGATGGAGATGGAACAATTCAGAAAAGGATGGTGAGAGTAGTTGCACAGTTCAAAGAATGTAGCAAGTATCACTGAATTGTATATGTAGAAACTGTTGCACTGGTGTATGTTTTCTATGTGTATAATCCAGGGATGCTTATAAATTGCATGTATAAAAATACATATAAAATGAATGTCGGGGGATCTTCTTGAAATATTCTGATTCAGTATGTCTTGGGTAGAAATGCAAATTCTCAGAAGGTTTTGAACCTGAATGAACCAGTTCAAAGCTCTTGGCATACTCTCAAAGAAATAGAAGTCCATTCACCAAAAGAAAAAGAAAAATGTCCATAGTAAAAATTAGTGCACAGCTCAAAGCACATGTCCAGAAACAAAATTAAGTGACTGAGGCAAATGAGCTGGAAGTAGACCTATACTCCATATTGGAAGATGGGCAGGCTTTGGAAATGCCTGAGAAGGAATTCAGAAAAATGATTATAAAATGTATCAAAACACTGTACAACTGAGTTGAGAAAAATAATGAAGAAGTCAGGAAAGCGCTACAGGACCAATAAAATAAAATACAGAATTGGAAACAATTCAAAGCCTACAGAAAGAGGTCCAAACAATTAATAATAGAATATCAGAAATAAACAATACACTGAAAGGGCAAAGGAGTAGAATTAAAGAGCTAGAAGCCAGAACTAGTGAGCTAGAAGATAAATCTCTCAACACTACTAAGATAGAAGAGCAAGCACAAAAAAGGATTAAAAAAATCTGAAGAACATGAAGAGGAATAACGTAAGAATTATTGGCATTCTGGAACAGGAAGATACAAAAGTACACAGAGGAGAAAGTTGAAGAGATGTTGAAAGAAAACTTCCCTAATATCCTGAAAAGCAAAAAGAATCAGGAAGCTCAATGAACCACAGGAAGAATAGACCCTAAAAAACAATCACCAAGACGTATAATTATCAAGCTTTCCAAAATCAAAGATAAGAACAGAATCCTGAAAGCAGCTAGGGAAAAGAGAAGCGTGACATACAAAGGCAAGCAAATCAGATTAAACTTGGAACTCTCAGAAACCATACAGGCAAGAAAGCAATAAGGAGACGTATATGAAACCCTGAAAGAAAAAAACTGCCACCCAAGAATCCTCTACCCAGCAAAGCTGTCGATCAAATACGATGGTGTAATCAAAATATTCCAGGATAAACAAGCTAAGGGACTTTGCCAAAGCCAACCCTGCTATGAAAAACATCCTAAAGGAAGTTCTGTGGACTGGGAACCAACAAGAACAGACAACAACTAGAGAATGATGTTTGTGGAAGCATCATCCTGAACGCAAACAACAAATGGAAGAGTCAAGAACAGAATAAAATTATTAAGAACAGAGGGAGGTCAGTCTGTGATCAAAACAATTACCGTGTGAAAGAAGGTAAACACAGAGGAACAGAGATCCAGGTGGTGAGAAGGTTAGTTAGGTAAATTACAGTACAAAAATAGACTGTCTTGAATGGAGGAAAGAGTTAATGAATGGAATATAAGGTAACCGCAACGTTGGGGTTGGGGTTTAGTTTGGGTGTTGGGTAGGGCAATAAAAGAAGGGGGAGGAGGGAGAAGAACAAGATAGATAAGGGAACACTGAGACAGGTTTGCGTGTCCTAAGTGGGACAGAGGTAAATAGTGATTCATGCTCAGCCTTGGAACAACAGGGCTCTGGGATACAGGGATTTAGGCATAGTTTGAAGAGGTGAAATAATACTAAAATGCCTGACTGTCATATGAATATCGGTTCCCCTGGCCTACTATTGTAAAATAGACACTTGAGTGGGATAGAAAGGAATGTTGGGAAACATGATTAGAGAAAAGTTGTAAGCCCGTCTTCAGCCTATAACTGATTGGAATACCTAAAAGGGTTTCTAGAACTTGCCCAGTGAAATAGGCTTCTTTCAAAAAGTCTTTACAGAGTATAGGAGATTAAGTGGAATCCTGAGTCCCATCCAGAACCTAATGAGGTGGGACAGTCACACTAGAAAGGACAAACAGACTGGAACAGCTACAGTGACAGAAGAACATCTTCAAACAAAGATCATTGGGATCATTGGGAAAAACCCAAAGTAAAAAAAATGTCAGCATGACTGGCTACTACAAGAATAAGCAAGCTGTTTGCCAGGAAACTATCAAGGCAAGCAATTAAGTTCCTTCAGGACAGACTCCCCTCTAAGACTAAAACTCAAAGGGAACACATGTAAGCTTGCTGGCGACCACATTGGTCTACTGGTGAGTGGAAGAGGGG